>NW_026782152.1:600000-1041685 GCF_031769215.1 Ylistrum balloti | reverse complement strand
GTCGACATTGAATGTTTTTTATTTACTTTTTTGTCATTTAGTTTTTCCATGGTTCAATTTTTTACGGATTTGTCAAAAGCTTCAATTGAGATAAGGATGATGTTTACACGAATCAAAAACAATGGACTATATTATTCTTTCTTAACATTATTTTCATTGTCGCGTTTTTCCTGCTTTTATTAATTTCCTCTAAAACATAAGTATCCCGTTACAATGCTTTAATTGAGAATTGATATGGATTTGATATTTCAACGATATATTTTGAAGATAAAAAGTCAATTTCTAAAGAAAACGAACATCTGCCGAACTGAATCTATTATCGGTCTAATACATTTTCGTTGTGTGTTCAATGTGGTGTTTGGTGCATGTAATAATACCATAATCGACAGATCGGGTTACCTCTTTTAATAAAAAGTCTCGCTATTAAATTACTTCATTATTTTTTTCTCACTACACAAAAATATAGATTAGATAAAATCAAACCATTGCCATGCCCCGATACCTCGTATAACAGTTGTTTAAATGTGTGTATAATTTCATAAATACAAAAACATCAGCTTGTGTGTGCCAGTCTTCATTAAAAATGTGTAACAAAAGACTCACTATTGCTTAAACATTGATATCCCATAGTCTATTAACGCTTATGTAACTGTCTTTTTACTTACCTAAACAATAAATCACATGATTCCGATTTGATGACATCAGTGATATCGAACAGTTGTCGACTATTCATGACAACCTGCTACCCTATCAAAATAAATGACGTCACCATTAATGAAGATACAATTCAAAATCAAGGACATATTGAATGACGTATTAAAACCTTTCGTGTCGAAATAAAAGCCGAGCCAAGCTTTTCATTTACTACATCTGGTAATTATCTAATATAGATTGAAAAAAAAATGATACTGTCATTTAAAAATTAACACAAGGCGGAAGTTTTTAATTGAAGGCATGACTAGCGTCGATATATTATAAAAGAACTATCGTATCCTTTAGTATAAATCCTCCTAAAAATAATTTATCTTTTCATTCTTTCTCCTTCTTAAGTACCTTATCCCCAATATTTCTTTCTCAGATGTGTTTTAGGGTAAACATGTATATCAAAGTTCCGCCGATTTCTAGAGAAATAGTCTTCTTATACTTACAATGAATGCAGGTCGCTGTTGACAACACTCAATATCTGCATATACAATGTATCATGAGCATTGGTATCTGGCAGCTTCCTCTATAGATTAGCGTTATCATTACATGTTGTTTTTCATTTCTATTAACGAGTGTTTTTTAAACTTACAACAAATACTAAATCAACATAATTATATTCTACTCAATTAGCAAATCGTGGTCAGTCGTTCGATATTTCTATCTAAATTGATTTTGACCGACATTTTATTTTTGGATTTTATTTTAAAATGTAAAAATGTACAATAAACTATTATCTAACATCAAATTTAAACTCAATCAAAATAAATTTGCTTCATATTTTGTAGTGATTGATTGATACATTTAAATAACATTTCTGTATTTAAAGGTAGGCGCGACAGGCAGTACGATTCCATCCATGCAAACATACATCAATACTCTGGTCAGAAATAACCAAACTGTTACGTGATTAGTTAAATTAGCAAAACAGCTGTAAGTTTTTTTTTTGTTTTTTTTTTAAATTGCAACTTCGGCATTAAAGTTAGCATTGAAGAGACAATTTATACTGGTCAGGAAATATTGTTGTCACCGAACTGAAAGGATTTAGCTGTTAAAGCTGTTTAAACGTAAAAGGTTTGTAATTATATGATGAGAATTCAGATACCTGTTGTTAATTACAAACAGTGTCTATATATTATTTATATACTGTTTAAAGAGGTGAAATTTCGCTGCAGTTTATCGTTTCGCCCTTTCTCATTAAGGGTGGAAATTAATGTTAAGCTAAAATTTTATGTAATGACTGAATTAATTTTTACGTGCATATAGGCCGAATTCAACTAAGGGCGAACACTTTTAATACGACGACGATACACCCCAGATTGGCTGTTTCCCAGTATACAGTAGATTGCTTTTCATTTAATGAATTATTCATTTTTTTTCCTTATTGAATCATCATCAGCATTAAAAATGTCATTTACACTTAGGATGTTCGTCAACGGTTCTTCTTTCCACGGTAGCAGTGTCAGGAAAGATTTTTAAAGGCTTACTGTATATTTGTTTTGTGTTATGATATGCCATTTTCTTTCTACCACCCTCGTATATATTATATAACAAGGACATTTTTTGTTATTTTGATATTATTTATAAAGTAAAAGCTGATTTAAAATTAAAAAGGAAATTTTATTTTTCTGTTTATCAATTATCTTTAGAGAAAAGGGAAAGGGAAAGGAAAATAAAACCCATACAAGTCTACAGAATTTTCGAATGCGAGGTCTCTCATTGATAAAGTTAATGCGAAAAAGTGAATCAGATTGAACTATATAGCTGTTTATCCGTTTAAGTCATCTCGTTAATTCTGCGGTTTATTAAGCGTTGAAATCTAGCTGGAACTTTAGTAATACTGACGGAACATTAGTTACACTTAAACCTAAAAATACTTCAGAAGTTACACTGACATTATGATTTAATCAATATGTGAAGTTTTGGATATTGGCTTGTCTTTTTGACACTGTGAAACATTTCAGGAAATGTGAACACCATCGAATTCGAAAACAAGTGTGTGTCTACACGGTAAGTAATGTGTAACGTTATTTTAATGAGATGTTTATACAACATGTGGTCTTAATTTGTTGTGTTGACAATTAAATGATGAATTTAAGTTTGATTAAACTGCACCATTCTCTCTCATTATTGAAATACTTCGAAAGCATTCATTTCATTTAAAGTTATCCCTTATTTTCTCTGTTCAATCTCTATATATAGGAAATAGTTGATATATTATTTTATTAGTACATCAAAAGATACAACAGTGATATATGATAATAATTAGTATGTTTTAAGTCTGTTTACATACGTGCTGTACAGGGATTACGTGGTCGTCTATGATGGTCACTGTAAAACGTGTTTGTCCCAAAATCTACAGACCCGCATGTGGTGCTGATAAAAAAGCCCACGATAACATATGTTTTGTTCACTGCCGGTAAGTGAATATGTCTATAATGTGAAATACTCTATAAGACTATATATTTTGAATTATGGCAGTCTATTAAAAAAATTTTCATCGCATTGTTTTTACAGAAATTTAAATACAGTCTAGATCACAAGACCGTGATATGGCGTCATTTTAGAAATATAGTGACCTACATTACGTCCAGTCTTTACACCTTGCATTAAAATGATAGACAGTTTATCGTTTTATTGATTTTTTTTTCGATGAGCATTATTTTCAGTATTTCCAATATGCAATAACAAAGGGGAAAAATCTAAATAATTTCATGACATAGACATATTTTGAAATGATATCTGGAATGTACACTGTATCTATGGTCCATATGCATATAATTTACATGACATGTCAATCATAATGATGTAATTGTAGCAGACAGACGTCATTCTAATTATCAATCGCACAGATTGTAGTCATCATCCAGTTATAGAACAAATAACACATAATCGTAGTATTTTATTTGACACGACGACTGTCCTGGAATCCCCAGCGGTCCCCTTTCCTTTCTTTATAATATGATGCTTTTGATTATGAAATTATAGCATATTGCGTTTAATGACTAATGAACATGTAGTGTTCAAATACTGCATTCAAACTCAAATGCTACAAAGTTTTATTCCGCAACATCATTCCTCATCATTCAGTATCAGCGTCTTGTATATATATGATGCAGATCGCATGTTTTGAATTCACAGAAGTAAAAATTAAACATACTGTGAAGTCATATATTTTCGTGGGAATTAATTTTAAGGTCTTTCAAATAAAGATCTGTGATTATTTTATTTCATGGATAAATAAAGCTCAAAAAAGGAACTTATGCTGATTTTAACAGTTCCTGGAGATATGAATTTTTGGATTTAGAGTAACGACAAAAGTCAACAAAAATTAATTCCCCACGAAAAATAAATGAAGTACAGTATACTCGGACGCTTGTAGCAAGATAAGCTGCCAACATTCAACCACCACGAGAATGATTTTACTTAAAATTTGTAGTATACGATCCCTTTGTGGACGGGCGACAAAAGTCTCATTGATTCCTTTTTGTCACACTCCATTGATGATTAAAGTCAAATGGGGTAAATAAGATGGTATTGGTAATTAAAATTCTAGTTACAGAAAGGTTCCGGCTGAGTGTGTCGGAGAGTGTCCATGTAAAATGTCTTGTAAATGCCGCAAACGTGTAGGTCGTGTGTGTGTGGAAATGATGGATACACATACGACAACAAGTGCCTGACAAAATGCGCGTGAGTACACGGGCAATATATGTAGGTACAATCAAGGTAAGGTTAAAAGATATACATTTACTATGAATGTGATAACTTCTTTAATATTCAGATAGCATTAGAAATTCTTTCTTCAAATAAGACTTGTCTTATGATAGGTAAACATTATGTTGAATATATTGAATGGAAAAGTAAGGCCGTAGAGATGTTCTCAATTTTGGAAAGGCGATGAATTCATACGATGAATAACGCATGCTTTTAGCTAAACACATATTTTCGATCTTTTCTCGTATAGATATTGACAAAATAAATGTACTCATTAAGCGATTCTGCTTCACAGGAATGACATTGAAATGAAAGAATTTATCTACATTGATATGGGCCAGGGATACAATTACTGTCTTTTACCCGTTACGTTCCTCTCTCTTGTGGTATATCAGTACGAAAAGCCGTCAAAGATAATGCACAAAACTCAAACATAGAACATTTTCTTTACGGAGGAACACCCGTAACCTGGCGTGGAATCTGTCCATGTGTTGGAAAGTGTTCTTGCCCAAATAATTACAATCCAATCTGTGGGAAAGACGGGCAAAATTACGGGAATAAGTGCTTAGCTAAATGCGCGTATGTTTCTGACCATTCACTCTATTTTATAATGCAGACTTGTCTAGTTATTCAATCAATCCTTTTATCAAAACTATTTACTACCATTCCTTATACTATCTGGGTTGCAGTATTGTGATATTGTTTACTTAAAATGTGGAATTAATATAACATTATTGTATGTGTATTTTAAAGAACTCCAATCTTTAACACCCTCTTCTTAAAAACATTTCTTCTATAAGAACATTTGATTTTTCCAGTCTGTACACCACCCTACTCCATTCTAAACTGAAAGAACGCCTTCGTTCTCCGGTTATGTGAGCTTTCGTTTCTGGTTGACAACTTGATCGTCGAGTTTTGTGGTAAGATCTTCCAACAAGCTGTTGGCATACCTATTGGAACTGACCATGCCCCTCAGTCGGCTAACTTTTTTTTATACGAGATTGAATTCATCCAAAAGCTTCTTCATCGGCCGTTTGTCTAGATCTTTGCTACAACGAAACCAGCATGGACAGCTTTTCATCAAGTTGTATGATAAACGTGATGATTTCAATTTCTCTATTGTAAATTGTCAATTTCTAGATATCTCCTTGTACTATTTCATGAACCTGTGTGTAAATCTTTCTTTTATTTCTATTTTATTGAAGTTAAGTTTTATTAAATTTGAGTTTGGATTACGATTATGCTGACTTATTGGAACTTTTCCTGTGTTTTAAGGATACTTTTTGAAATTTATGTGTGCTCTTAATAACTTAGTTTCATTCCAGATAACATTTTTCTTGACAGTTTGTATCGAACGTTTGCTTAAACTTTCTCCTTTTGTAATTATAGTCATAATCTAACAAAATACGATTATATCAAAGTATTGAATAAGTTATACTTAGTCGGCACTGTCACATGTTTGGCATATCCGAAGCATGGTATAATTTTGTGTTCATAAACATAACAAGTACATACATGTTGACGAAGTCTTCAGACAGATTGAAATTAAAAATGACTCAAAGAAACACTGACACTGATATTCTTGAAAAAGGACAATGACTTTAAAACCAGGTGTTCCGGAAGTTTCAGTGTTTATTGTTTCATCGACGACTCCCTTCATGTATATGGTTCCACCAAGAATGTTACGTCACCTTTCGAAACGATTAAGCGTGCTAACACAGGATTTTTGTAACACATAACACAGAAGAGCAAATTTCTTATTTTTTGGTATTTCAATACCCATGAGAACAGGACAAGACAAGACACGAAAAAAATGTTGATCATTTTTAACAATAAAGATCAACAATATCTCATTAAACTGCTGAATCATTGTCACAAATTGTCGCAACAGAATGTGGAACAAACGAAAACTTCCTCTACTTCATTTCACAGGAAGTTATCATACGCTTCGGTGCAGAATATACTGTTGTATCATACTAACATTGCATTTCGTTGATAGAGGAACGAAAATGCAGCGTAATAGAGCGTGTCCTTGCAAGAGCACGTGTCTTTGTACCAAAGATATAAACACGGTCTGTGATACGGAAGGCAAAGATTATAACAATATGTGGTTCGCACAATGCGCGTGAGTAGAATTACTCCAATTTATGTAAACTTATCAATAAGAATTTCTAGGCTAAAGAAGAATGTCTTTCCTATGGAATCTCTGAAACGTACATCAAATTTCTGTATAAATATTAATTATGTTCGGTTTTATTTTTCGTAATTTATTCTAAGAATAAAGCTTAGATAGTACCCACAAAACTAACAACCTTCGTATTATTTTCACGCGAGGGTAACGATTTTGAAAATACTTTTTAAAATGAAATTTTCGATTTAATGTGGTTATAGATCATGTGATGATATTTGAACTAAGTGTAAAATGTCAAATTATCCCCAACACAAAACACGATAGTTAAGTGCAAAATGGATATACGTTTGGAGCGTGGGGCAGAGCCTCACATTGAATGACAAAAACGATGATTATATTATAGAAATGCGAAGATAGCTTGCATGGAGAAATGTCCTTGTCCACAGCTCTTCTCCAGTGCAGGTGTCCTGGAGACGTTTGCCTGTATCTGGAGCCGACGGAATAACATACAACAACCAGCGCGAAGCGACCTGTGGGTACGTATAATATTGAAATATTGAAAAATAACAGTTTCATTCTTTCGTTAACGTCAACCGAATTTCTTATTGAATTAATATCACCCTCGGGCCACGACTTTTAAACTATCAATGATAATTTCATAATTAAGCATTCTCATTGGGGTATTTACTGTAGTTTCAGTTACAGATATCACAAAATTAATGACTAAATTTTCACTTGGCATTTGCTACCTGACCTAGGACTCATTTCCATTAGATTTGTTTGGTTTTTCAAATGGTAGATGGCAGACCTGCAACATATTGGCGATATTGAGGCACAGCAATGTCTTCGCAGATCAATTTTCCTCAAAAAGATGTTCATGTTCAATTACATATGTAAGTGTTAAGATGTTGATCGTGATGGTATGCAAAGGTTATGTTTCATTTTGTCAAATTATCCCGAAAGCAAGAATCCAATGTTAACAATTACCTATACTATATCTGTTATTTTCCTGTTAATAGAGGCGTGAATATTTTGTTTGATGGTAAATTTCCTTGCCTGTGCGTGTGTCCAGAAATATTTGCCCCTGACGAGCCAACGTACTCAAACCAGTGTGAAGCGCAATGTCAGTGTAGACAGGATAAGCCATTTTGTAACGATATCATGAAACACATTCTTAAATATTCCAAGTTATTTGGTTTATACAAAAAACATTCATTTTCAAATGCAATTTCTCAAATTTTCAAAAACAAAACCATGCAATATAATAACTTTCATGATAAGCGTACGTAAAAGACATATCACATCAATCTGATGTCATAGGATGTTGCAGAAATAAATACGAATATTTTTTTCTTCCAGTATAATTTTAGAGCACAAATAAATGGAATGTAAAGAAAATGTGATTTGGATATTATTGACAAGGCAACAGAACTGCCAATGCGGAACAGACAAGGCAGACTTTTTCATTAATTTCCATTCATTGATCTTTCATGGTATATTAAAGGCAAGAGGAACAGGGTGATGGTGTTGATAAAAGATAATGACCGTGTGATCATGCAGTGAAACACGGTTATAACGACTCCCAGGAAACATTAGAAATGATGTCATAAGCATAAAATAAACCAAGTTATGTTCGTTATACTCGGATTTTACTATATATTTATGATGTATATTTTGTCATCTACAACAACACTGGTGTTTATAGTTTACATATGTATCTAAAACTTCATACCAAATATTGAATTCTGGTTTAATTATACTTTTGAGGGGATGCTGTTCCCTTACCTCATACATATAATGAATAAATTGCATATCAAAAGTAAGAAACAAGTTTTTGGTTTTCGATTTTACAAGAACTCTGACAAGTATTTATGTGAATTGAATATGAATGCAAAGACCTTTTCAACTGAGTTTTGCCAGCTATTGTTTGAACAAGATTTTATAAGAATGATTTGACACCTAAATCAAAAATATCCTTTAGTCAATTTCTCTTTCCGTAATAGCTTTATAACGCATTTGTCGTCATAAAGCCTCGTAGGTATTGGCACAATAGAACAATATAGGCTTCCAGTCTCATCATGTACCTAATAGTGTGACATAACGCAATATATACTCAACAAAAAAAGAAAGGTTAACATGTTTCCTTGGCGAATACCTGTAAATGAGTGAAAACAAAATGACGTTTGTGCAATTTTAGAAAATGGTAATGTTTTACATTACATAATCCAAGGGGGTTACCAAAATCATTCAAGCGTAAAAGTCTGTATTAGCGAAAGAGCTGCATGAGGTTTTCTGCGACTAACTTGTATCTTCGCTTGACTTTCATAAACATTCAAACTGACAACTGTTCCTTAGATCCTTAAGACTTAGAAATCACCGAATCTTGCTATCTATCAACTTTATCATTATGCCACGGCTGTCACAAGCACAGAGCGAAAGGACTGTAGGCATGATCCAGGCTGGGGAGTCTCGCCGTCGAGTTGCACGGCATTTTGGTTGCAGTGTTAAGACAATTTGCCAGTTGGTAAGTCGTTTAAACCAAACTAGGTCAACATCCGATCGTCCCCGAAGCGGCCGACCCCGTAAAACGACCGCCATGGATGACCGTCATATACGATTAATACACTTGCGCAATCGATTCGTAACCGCAGTAGAGACTACAAGGACATTGTTTGGGCGTCGTGTGTCTCCCCAAACAGTCCGCAACAGGTTGAGGGCCTACCAATTGAAAGCGCGGCGTCCCTACACTGGACACAATTTGTTGCGACGTCACCGTAATAATCGGCGTAACTGGACCCGTCTTCACCGTCGTTGGGCCTTACGACAATGGAACAATGTTCTGTTTTCAGATGAGTCCATGTTTTGTCTGCAACACGGTGACGGAAGGCGCAAAGTGTGGAGGCGACGAGGGGAGAGTTTTGCGAACTGCTGCGTCGCAGAACGGGACCGCATTGGCGGCGGAAGTGTAATGGTTTGGGGTGGTATTTGTAGGGGGACTCGTACCAGGCTTGTTGTGTTAAATGGCAATTTAACCGGCATTCGATATCGGGACGAAATTTTAAGACCAGTGGTTCTGCCATTCTTAAGACGCCGTGGCGTTGGCGCCATTTTTCAACAGGATAACGCACCAGCGCACACCAGTCGCGTCAGCAGAACTTTCTTGCAGCAGAATAACGTACAGGTGTTAGATTGGCCATCTAAATTACCTGATTTGTCACCGATTGAGCATGTCTGGGACGTTCTTGGGCGACGCGTGAGAGAACGTCAAAATCAGCCGTCAAACTTGCAGGAGCTGGCCCAAGCCTTGATCGCTGAATGGAACAACATCTCTCCTCGAATTATCCGCCGATTTACGAGTTCCATGCGACGACGCAACAATGCTGTTTACTAATGTTACTAATGGTGTTACCTTTGAAATTGACCCCAACGTCCTTTACAGTCGAATAAAATCAACTGAACGCAAAGTTTTATAATGAACCATGACTGCAGTTTTATCCGAATTGATCAATTACTTTATTCGTACATGATTGGTAAGGATTTATGAAGGGTTAATTAATTAATCACAGAATAAAGTAGTGTTACCTTTCTTTTTTTGTTTAGTATATATTACAGAGGATATACCTGATTACTTCCTAAATATTTGAAAAATGAAAACATGTTTGTATTCTTGAAAACGCATGATGTCCTATCTAAAACGAGGAATATCAGAAACGATATAATAGAACACTTCAGAGATAAATATTTCCTTTCTACCAGCAGTTTTCCGTTTAGGTCTATTCAAAAACTGGTGGGAGTATATCAGGCTATGAACGCCTATCCGTTCAAGTATATGAATACATCTTCGGCGATAATGTACGGCCCATGTTATTTATCTTGCACCCGGATTGGCTTCATAACTGTATACCCTAACTGGTTACAGTAAATTGTTTAAATGGAAGTGTTTTATAGTGCTCTCGAATCGATTCTGTATTTACAATAATGTTAAATATTTCATACAGAAATGCAACGATTGCTTGTAATCGTTTCTTACTGTAAAAGAATTTGTTCGGAAATTTTCTAAAATATATGGAGGATGGTACTATCGTAATATTTATCTCATTGAGAAAAAATATATTGGTTTGTGGACGGATATGTAGCTGGACATGTTTGATAATCGTTAGTTTTCTTGTTATTTCCGTTGATGTACTATACCTCGTTCTCTTTTGAAAACAGACATTACTTACGTGGATCGACCAAGATTTACATTGTGGTTGTAGTTCTTTATTCAGAAGACGCTTACTCTTCCGGAACGCCTAGTATTATTCTTCTCGCACTTTTTTTCGACGGTTTCCGTGAAAATCATTCATTTCTCATATTTTGCTTTTGTTTTATTGAATTTGAGATTGGATTATGATAATTATGACATTGGTATTTTTCGTGTTGTTTTTGCACTGATCGAGCCAATTACAACGACAGGTGGGTACAACAAGTGTTGAAACATATACCAATAATGGTTACTCCAAACACCCCGATTTATGTATTAATGTTTACAGAAAAAAAGGCGTTTTCCTCTATCATTATTTTATTTGTGTGTGTGTGTTTTTTTTTACTACGTTATTCCATTATTATTAGCATGTGAATTACTCATTCGCATCTTGAATTTGCACTTTGCTCAGGAATATTCTCCTTAGTTTGAGGTCTCCCTCTTCCATGCAAGTGCGCTAAGGTGGTTTTTTTTTCCTATATTGTATGTGGGTGCAATCCCAATATGCTACTGCAAACACTGTCGGGAGAGCAACTTTTTTTTTTTTTTTTTTTGTGCGTTATGACTCTGTCTATTTACGATATCTTGCACGAATATCGTGATACTGGGAACTGGTCATAGAAGATTGAATGAATTGTAAACACCATACGGTTTGGTATGGTGGGATGTTGAAGATGTTCCTATGGTCTATTTGACCTGTTTTGATAAGCTCTTAGATCAAATCAACCAAATACGAAATATTTAAATGTTAAGCTGGTAAATTATTTGTGTGAAAATAATTTAACGGTACGCGAAAACAAATAGATTCTCCATATTTGGTATATGTATTAAACCGGCATCTCGTGAAATAAAACTTCGTTCTCTTGTATCAATTGCATGTCATTTTTACTAGCTTTCAAAATTTAGTCAGGATTGTACTTTGTACTTCTCGTGGTCTATCATCATGATGATAAACCTGGTTAACCTGATTTATTCATAGGAACGTCGGTGTTGTTCGCAAAGGCAAATGCGCTTGTCGTGTCTGTGCATGCCTGCCAGATCCAGAGTCTAAACCAGTGTGTGTCATCGACGGATCTCTAGAATAAGTCACATACATAAGAAAGTCTCCTCACACTGGCTTAATTATTTTTGTTTTTTCATGCTCCGTCAACTGTCTGATTCTTTTTGTACAGGAACATCAAGATTGCTTGTGAAGGAGAATGGCCATGTCCTCCCCCTTCCATTCCCCCTTTTCAAAGTACATGAGCTGCAATGTTTCAGCCTGTGTGTGGCAGTGATGGAAAAACATATCGTAACGAGAAGCAAAATGCGCGAACGTAAATTAAAATAAAATTCAAACTATATTCGTTTCTGAATCTAGGGTCAGGAAATGTCTCATCTCAATATCTTTGATTATATTTTTGTCGATTTACTCAAACTTTCAAATAAATGAGAGATGACACTACATGGAAGACATGAATTCGACTATAGATCTCCATGAAATACTTAACTTACGATTCAATTCATGATTCAAATATTATACAAAAGTCACATCAAATACAAACTTAAAATTAGATGCGGTAGCGCCAAATAAGAAATCAAAGTGCGTCATATCTATACAGATATTTCGTCCTTCTCAGTCATGTCTGTGCTACCAAGCGCCAACGTTTTGAAATTTGGCAGAGAACTTTGGAAAATCGGAATGGTTCGAAAGTTATATTGAAATGTAGATCGGGAAGTGCCCTAGTCCGAAAATTCAACTTTTGTGATAATTTTAAAAAGCGTCAAGTACATGTGTATATTCTAAACCGTGGCACTATTAATTGAATAAAACAACTATAGCTAAAAGTCCGATAACATTCTTATAGTGACAAAAATTATGTATTTGTTATATCTTGTGTTTTTGTATATCTTTGTGATTGAAAATAAAATTACTTAATACCAGTAGTTTTTTTTCAGTAATCATAACAAACACTATTCCCAATAAAAGGTTTTTTTATTTAGTTTCCACTCTTAAGATATTATGCTTAAGAAATATTTTATTGATTTATAACTCGAAGTGAAATTTTGGAAAAATGACATGTATTGACATTTTTTTATTCAAACGCTGTCAGTGTTTATCAGTATACAGCTTAACATTTTTACTACTATTGCCGCTATTATTTACAGACACGTGGCGGATGCTTGAGAAGGATATTGTCCTTGCGCTGTATGCCGTTGCCCTGCAGTATTTGATCCAGAGATCAGATAAAAAATACAGATAAAAAAGTTTACAATTCGACCATTAATTTATACAGAAAAAAAGGCGTTTACTTATTTTATTTTTGTGTGTGTGTGCTTTTTTTTTTTTTTTTTTTACTACATTCCCAATGAATGTCAACCTAGACCCTAGAAAAAATCTTCATGCGAATACAAATACTAGTTTGTTGAATTCATTTCCTAATTTTTTTTAAATAGATTGATCAATTTAGGTTTATACTCATCGTTTTAGAAATATGGCGATCAATTGATTAGTATAATTAACAGATTGGTATATAAAGTTTGATGTATAATACGTCCTTATCCCGATGCATATCATTGTTGTTTCTTGGTAAATTCTTGCACATGCGCATTTATTATTGAAACATGTTACGTCATCATCTCCCTGCATGTTTGTGTGCTAGTGTTCGACACCTTGTTTGGCAGTGATGTAATTTCACCGAAGAAGAAATATATAAGGAGAACGAAATCTTTAAATCTGATCGAAGAAATGATCAAGTTTCTGAATGAGTTTGGAAACAAGATCTTTCAACAGACTTTTTACAAATTTGTGGGAACTCCTTTGTTGGTTGCATTGTTCACGATTTCATATATGGTTGAATTTATCTAAGCAGATTACAACAAACTTCTTGCAAAAACCCTTCAATTTCAGTTTTAGGAATACAGATGGTTTCTTTTCTTCAATATACAGTTGTTTTCCGACACTTTTGAATACAGCAACAATATATGAGGCAGGCATACTCCGACAACGGCACTGCCAGTTGCAGGATGAAACTCTATAAGATATCTTACTAATTCATCTAATTCTAAGTCAAGTGGACAAAGAAATAACCAAACTAACCCTGTCGCTAATACCAATAATGGTTTAATGAATTCCATATTTACTAACACACTTTGTTACGTAATTAGTCAATCGACTTATCCACTTATTCAGAGGTATTGCAGTCAACTGTAATGGGGACTGTGATCAGTGCAAGTAATGTAGACACGTACGTATTTGTTCTATGAAATTAATGATCAAAGCTATCAACCGATTCTGGATAGTTGAATGTACTGTCACAGAAAAGCCGATATTTTTTCAATACTAAACATCTAAGTTACTTCTTACGACTGGTTCCAAGTGATTCACTGTAATTTTGAGTAAGTGTGCAATTTTGTCTTCACCTGAATTTTTGTGTATGACTGCCACTTTTGTTCCAAGTCTCCTTGTATGTTTCAGGAGCTGCCATGGAAGGACATGTCTGTATGTCAAAAAACGTTCTATACGTTGAAACATGCTGTCAAAAAGATTCAAGAAAGATAAAATGAACATACCGAGCATGTGATAAAGTTTCAAAAACCTTGCTGTCGTGTTTTTTGTTTTTGCTTTTTGTTTGTTGTTCTTGTTTGTTGTTATTTGTTTGTTTGTTTTGCTAAGTTTCTAAGTAAACAAACAATAATATATACAACAATGTGTAACAATAAACTTCTCGGTTTACAACAACCGTACAGCAAGCAATTCAGTATTATATTAATCACTCGTATTCGTATTGAAACGACGAACGGGCCTTAGTGGGAAGGAAACCAAGGCTCCTATAAAGACAGGTACATTACCTCTGTGCATACCTACCATCCTCTCTTATATTGTATGTTATTATTTTTCAATTTCGGATGCCAATTCCATACGATAAGGCAATATTACTCATATGCTACGGATTTTGATGAAAATGTTAAGTTAAGGAAACGATATGTCTAAATATAATATTATTGTTTATAAATTTGTTTACATTCAATAAAAAAGAACAGACATTGTTTTCTGTTAGATGTTTATTCGATATCATATTTGATAGAATAAATCTATAACATTTTCTAGAAAATAAAGACTACATCTATGCTAATTCATTTTTAAACATTTACAATTCCACTGAGAATGCCCATTTATAATTTCAAATAGTGACTCACGTAAATATTATCACAGGTTTGTTTATAATTTATTGCAATAAAATAAATTAATAGCACATAACTTATAAATCACCACAAAGTATACAATATACGTAAAATAAGCAATAATACCACAAATCAACTAAGTACACGGAGGGTAATAAAACAATGATGTGCAGAACAATAATTAGCAGGAATTATGCACACAGGAATGGTACCACACGTATAAAGACACAATAACCATGAACATTGATATTTTATTAAAATCTAAACTAGTTCCATTTCATCATCATAAAAAATATATAAAACGTATTTGTTAAACGTAAAAGAATAATAACATATCAACACCATGAAAACTTAGTTTTTTAATGAATAATACATTGATATAGCAACCGATTCTATAAATGTATAATGCAGAGTAGCAACGGAAGAAAGAAGAAAATTATACTTTGTAAGTAAATATTTTTAGATTTTTTTAACTGCATTTGTACAATACCGCATAACATTTGGTAGAAAAAGTTTAAACCTTACAATAAGTCGGAGTAAGGACAACACTTATACAACTGACGTTTGGGTCTTTAAAGATTTTCAAAAGTCGCAAGTGAAAAACAACTTTGAATACTACATGAAAATAAGACAGAGTAAGATCAAATAATTAATGAAAGCAATCGTACAGTGTTTTCGTCCTTCAAAGACAAGTCAGTGATGTTAAGGAATTGTCAGAATATACATGTACTTGACGTTGTTCTAAACTCATCTGATATGTGAAAATTTAATGGACATGCCATAATAACATAACGAATTATCATTATGTTTAAGCTTATACAACCCAAATGTTAGACTGTTATGTTTGAATGTTAGGGAAAGTTTGAGTAAAGGAGGGAGATGGATATGAACAGACGGTCCATGCTACATGTGCACATATATTTCTTTCACTGATACTACCCGCGATGAGATTCGAATTTTGTATTTGAACATCTGGTTACAAATAAAAGGAAGGAGAAAACATTGGCACATATTTTGATTATCATTATTCAAATCAACATCAACAGTCGCAAACAGGAGTGCTCAGAAAATAAATTTTGATACGTCAATACCAGACCGTGGAAAGTCAATACAAACTAATTACTGAACAACCCTGTCACACCACAGATGTTAAACTTAGTGAATGACTGCAAGTTACTATCATTTCAAGAGAAACAACACATTACATACATTTGGCCAAATTCTATGAATTTCAAATGTTGTCAAGAACACAGTTTTAAACGAATTCCTGGTTATGCAAGTATTTTCACAAATTTTAATTTTTAGGTCAGACGCTTGAAATGCTGCTAAGTTTTTGCAAACCAATTTTCATTTTTGAGGATTGAAAATCTGAAAATATCCTTTTGTGAATATGAAGCACTGAAGGGAAAATGTTTGTGTAGATTTATTAGGTCTGACACTTGAAATAGGTAAAGATGTTAAGATTTTGCAGACCAATTTTCATTTTCGAGAACTGACAATCTGCAAATATCCTTATGTTAATATGAAGGGGAAAGGTTTGGGCAGATTGAAATGATAGAAAAATGCTCAACACTGTTCAATTGAGGAAGAACTACCATGTAATATACTACATGAAGTAAGCTGAAACCATTGGGTTGTTTTCTTCACATTAATTGTGTTAATGTACTTTAAAATCTTACTTTCTCTATGTCTTATCTGTTGTAATTAAACAAATCGACGTTATCATAAGTTTAAACAATATGTCATAAACGTATCTCAAACATTTGAGGAAGTGGTTTCTTGTTTTTGAAGTATATTAATACTTTTTAATCTTAAACTTTCTCTCCATTACTTTGTCCTATCTCTTCCGTTGTAAAAGCCTTTTCTTCTTCAGTCTTTCTCTTCTTCCTCCTCTTCCTTTTCTTCTTTTTCTTTTTGTGTCCATTTTCTTTGTTTGCCTCATCAGCTTGTAAGCGAATAGGTGGGAGTTTTTTACCACCCGTTACCGCAGTTGCCCATGGTGCTGTGCTTGCAGAAAATGGTATAGTACTCAAAACCTCAAAACCATTGTTTGAATCATCGTTTATGTTGGTTTCTTCTGGCGCCACCTGCAAATGAATCAAGAAAATACTAATTCTTTAATCGATTTAACATTATTCTCGCGATTTTAATCGTATATGCAGTTAAATTCCCACCCTTTGTAAAACATTAAGGAAAATATGTATGACGTGTCATTTTATCAATATGATCATTGATAACGATAATACGCACCAAATTTGTAGAAGGTAATAACTTTATAAAATTTCACCTTCTTCGATAAAAATTTTCAGATTTAATATAATACAATGCTTACCTTTCGTTTTTTATACTTCCAACAACACAGTAAGATTAGTGCTAACAATATCAGCAACAACAAGCTTGCCACCACCACTGCTATGATGATCGTCGTCGATCCTGAAAAAATACAATTTTAGATTTATTGTTTTTAAATGACTTGATGTAAAGCATTAAAGAAGAATACCAGCGTTCTCAAAACTATATATTGAACTGTACTCTCCTTATGATTGTCGTTTTTGTTAGTCATGTTCTCTTTTTTAAAAAAAAACTCTGCATTGACCGAAGTATTCATTCATTTTTAGGGTGGACGATGAAACAAAAGACCCTAAACCTTCCAAACACCTGTCTGCACTTTCTTGGTGATATATATTATACAGGGACGTCAAACTTGTACGCAAGAAAGGTGAACGTCTTCGGCAGTGATTAAGGTTTACGTCATGCCTTTAGGTGCCAAAACTTAAGTAGTTATATGGTGACACGTATATTAATGAGCACTACACACATCGAGCTAAATATCCTAAAGATGAGATACGATCGTGATGACAGTTTGACTTAATTTCATCTTCAGGTGGTAGGCACTGCTCGTGAACTGTTAGTCCCCGAGGTTTGCCTTGACCTGCATGTCACGTTTTAATTCATTCGAATAGTATCTAAGTTTATTTATTTATTTGAATTACCAAATATATATAAAAAAAATTTGAAACTTTAAAATTTATTTAATCAAGGGGTTAATACACCTCCCCATCAAGATTTTGATATTTCGTTTGATCATTTAAAAGTTTCCTGTGTAGCTTCCTAGGTTTAAAATATAGGTCCTTAGCATCACAGACAAGACCTAGAATGGCGAAACAGCTATATGATGCAGTTATAATTCATTTGTTTGGTTTGACTATATCTTATCCAAATTTGCATTAAAAAGTAAATTTATTTGTATACCATTTAGTAAGTAACAAACATCGAATTAAAAGTAGACATTTCACATCTGTTGCTTTCAAACCAGGTTTATTAAATGTTTATCATGAGGCATTTGATTAAAGTCATGTCATATTTTTTAGTTTGCATTTTGACGTAGTAATGATGATCATAGATAAAAAGCCGATATGACTTAAAATTTGAAGTTGAGATGTCCATTTTAGGCAATATAAAGGTAAATGATTGACCTTGGTAAAAAGATGTTTAACTTCGTTTTCATTTGATAATTCATAATTGAATACTGTGTCATTATTTTTTTCTACATTTTCATTTTAGCTCGGCTTAAAGGTTCTTCAGACTCATGTCATGTCATATAAAATTATATATATATGCAACATATCAACTTTGATTTGCGCAACACTTCGACACTTATTTCTTGGTCATTTTGTTGGTGTAATGTAATCATTTATTTAACAGATCTTGTGCGAGAATTTTTCCCCTCTTTCGAAACATACTGAGGCGATATCCTTAGCTTCGCAACCGTTGTTACCCTAAAACAAGAGTCATCGTTACACTAGGTCATACGGAAACAAAGACAATACCATAATAGGACGGATTTAGTTGAAACAACTTCAGAGTAATTAAGTAGCTTATAAAGCCTAACACTGAGACTAGCTCAAACCAAAGTTTTTTTTTCTATTTTGCATTTATCGCTAGTTGTAAGCCAAGTGACAGAAATAGCTTCATGTACCTGTGTCGGTCTCCTGTATACGAGTGCCTGTGGTAGCTTTGCTTTCTGTGGCTACGCCGTTTGTGTTGAAAGGATTGCTTGCTGTGGCTACGCCGATCACGTAGGAAGCATGCCTTGATGTAGCTATGCCGTTCGTGTTGGAAGGATTGCTTGATGTGGCTACGCCGTTCGTGTTGGAAGCATTGCTTGATGTGGCGTCGGTTGTCCTGGTAGCAGAGTTGGTTGCTATGGGGATGGTGTTTGTGGTTAAAACTTTGCTTACTGCAGTAGCGACGTTCGTGGTGGCAGCATTAGTAGCTGTGGCGTCGGCGGTCGTGGTACCATCGTTGGTAACTACGCCGGTGGGATTTATTGTGGCAACATTCGCTAAGGTGACGGTGCCGTTAGTGGTGGCAACATTATTTGCGGTGGCGCCGTTGGTCGTGGTACCACCATTGGTAACTGCGCCGGAGGGGTTTATGGTGGCAGCATTGATTACTGTGGTAACGAAGTTTGTGGTGGCATCATTATTTGCTAAACCGTCGGTGGTCGTTGTACCACCGTTGGTAATTGCACCGGTGGGGCTTATTGTGGCAGCATTGGTTACTGTGATTTCGTCGTTAGTGGTGGCAACAGTATTTGCGGTGGCGTCGGCGGTCGTGGTACCACCATTGGTAACTGCGCCGGTGGGGTTTATGGTGGCAGCATTGATTACTGTGGTAATGACGTTTGTGGTGGCATCATTATTTGCTAAGGCGTCGGTGGTCGTTGTACCATCGTTGGTAACTGCACCGGATGGGCTTATTGTGGCAGCATTGGTTACTGTGATTTCGTCGTTAGTGGTGGCAACAGTATTTGCGGTGGCATCGGCGGTCGTGATACCACCGCTGGTAGCAGCACCAGTGGGGCTTAAAGTGACAACATTGGTTACTTTGACGGCGGCGTTAGTTGTGGCTGTATTGGTTACTGTGACGGCGACGTTAGGTGTGACAGCATTAGTTGCTGTGGCATCGGCAGTCATGGATCCAACATTGGAAGTTGTTGCAGTGGCATTTATGGTGGCAGTGTTGGTTGCTGTGGCGTATGCGGCTATGGTAGCACCTTTTGTAGCTGTGCCGATGGGTTGTTTGGTGGAAGCGTTGGTAGCTGTGATTACGCCATTTGTGTTGGCAGTATTGTTTAATCTGATCACGACGTTTGTAGTAGAAGCAATTTTTCCTGTGGCGTCGGCGGTCGTGGTAACTGCAGCGTCAGTGGTGCTCTCCAGATTAGTTGAGGTACTGACGGCAGAAACTGCTGAAGTTAATGTACACAGTCTGTGCACTTGTCTAGGAACTGCTGGACAGGACAATTTCAGGACTTTTTTATGTGTTGCTGTAACAAATAGTGGAGTTAAAGATCCATTTCTTTATATTTTATAAGCTTATGTGAAATCATGTTCAAATCAAGCAGATATGGGTTAGATAAGTTATCGGTTTTTTATTATGATGCTCTATCAAGCACAATTTACCGAATGACGTCAGTTTGTTAATATGATGTCACAACTACCTGACGGCAAAGAATGCAGTAATGCATCATGCTATTTTACGGTGGGGTTGTCGTTTTATGATTTTTCCCTTTTAAAAATGCTATAAATAGAAAATGAAATGGTATTCAGCCGCATATCGCATATATTTCTCCTAACTCGTAGCAAAGATATTCTGTCATGCTCGTAAATATATGTATATATATTTTATTGGAACCCATTAAATATTCTTTCTGAATATTCGATCTTTTAGCAGGATTTGCATTAATTTTCATATATGATTATCATTATGAAGTATCGATTAAAAGCTCTACAGATAACGAATGACGCTTACATTTTGGCTTCTTTGCTCTCATATTTAAATGTAAGAATGGGAATGAGATTTCGACGTGGGATAACAAACTTGATCAGCTGATATTTAAGTTGGATAAATAATCCACCAAATACATTGTTAGTATGGCTAGGAATGGGAAGAAAGGGAGTGTCTCATTTGACTGTACTCACGAACAAATCCCATCAAGAACTGGGCGTGACCATGCTGGCTGGATATATGTATTTTGACGTAATCCAATGACGTTCTGTACACCTCGGTGATGTTGTACTTGTTATTGTTGACACAGGTTATGACCTTAGTGTGACCTGAGTTATCAGAGATTGTGATTTTCTGTTGACAGACCCCGCCCACTCTGTCAAAACCGATGTATATGGCCTGGATACTGATCCCGCCCCCACACGTTTCTTCCAAAGAACAGATGACATCGGTCGATTGTCCCATATATGAAGAGTTCTGTTGACCTTGAAGGTAAATTGCGTTGTTGGAGCTTGTATTTAGTGACACCCTCGGTAAAATTCCCACACTGGTATCTATAGCAACGTAAAACATTAATCAAGTAGTTCATATGCACTTTTTGCACCAACTTTTAGATGGACGATAATGATTACGTCATAACAAAAGTTCATTTCAAGTAGCCATGCCATCACAACAACTCGATATATAAACGTGTCACAGAATTTTGCTTCTCCAATTAATTGCAAGTAGATGAAAATCGATCAATCACTTTATGTCACATAAGTTAAGAACGATGCTGTTTAGTTGGTAATTTTCATGGATAAACGTTTTCGCGATTTTCGTATAATAAAGATGTCAAAATATATTCTAACAAATAAAAATCTCGCGATTTCTGGTTGTAAAGGTACATAAAATGTACACGCTGTTACTTACTAGTTAATTACTAAATTATCAAAGTAATGTACCGTGAAATAATGATATTACCGTGAAAATAACTGACTGTAAAGTAGTTTGTAATATAAAAACAAATTAAAAAGGAGAAAAAAATTATGATATCATAGGTATACAGCGTTATCACCTTTCAAAATAAAAAAAAATAGTTGTCGGTTTATGGTTATATCAATCAGAAGGAAGCAAAGTAAAGGACACCTAATACTCACTTTTGATGCAGTAGTAGTCAATGGCTAAGTAACCAGTCACTTGACGATAATATGTATAGTTTGTACACCATTCAGGTGATACCGACATCCACTGTACCGGAATAGGTCCGCACTCTTCCCGTCCCGTGCACTCATGGTGGTATTCATACATCTTATTTTTATCCTGGTTAACAAAGGTTGCGATACAGTCGTTGACGTAATCACGCACACAGCAGTTCGGGCTTGTGGTATTGACGATATCAGCTGCCGACATACAGGAAGTGCTGATCAGTTTGGCGCCTGCGTACACTGAATCAACTGCAATTATTTCCCCTGACGCACAGCTTAATCCAACCTGGTTTGCATTTGAATAGCACACAGACACAGTGAAGAGCTGTTCCGGCAAACTTTGTGACCGATCTGCAAAAAGATAAAGACAAAAGAATATTTCTACTAGGCATGAAATCTCGCCAAATAACAGAGGATTGGGGAACAATAAAGCTGAAAAACTCACCAATTGTGCTGAATTTGTCAGGAATGCATCGAAATTCTGAAGGATCTATTTACTTTCAAATCAAATGTTTCTTTTTGTGATAATAAAAAGGGATTGAGAAGTATCTTCCATGATCGTTTGAATTCTGGTGTATGTAAGTGAAACAATTTTAAGATACGACGATAACTCAAGCACTGGATCTGATTAATTCCTTATTTGTAAGAGTTAATTATTCTGATAGAAATTCTTTTAGCTGTCCGTTAACATGATTGTTGTAACTCTTTGATAATTGATTGATTGATTGATTGATTGATTGATTGATTGACTGAGGTATTATCGATCAATTGATTGATATTCTGTTTTGTTATGTTAGTAGCTGGTCTCAGTAAAAAAAACATAACCACATAAGTGTACTCATCGGCAGAAATAAATTATTTCATATCATGCTTTGTACTATTCTAATATTCTCAATTGTTTGGTTTGTATTTATACTTCAGTGTAATACTATCAATATTTTAGCTCGCTGAAATTCTAATCCTAATACAAATCTCACATTTACAAAAACATGTTACTGGTTTAGGTATTAAATACGATCACAACTATTAGACCACATCATATCAAAGTCTTAGTCATTACAACACATACTTCAGTGTGTAAAATGTTTGAAGCAGATATTACATAATGACTGAGACTGTTTTGCGAAAAGTTGTTTCTATCTTATTTGTTTTCTGTTGTTAAATGTCGTTCAAGTGAGGACATATTGATAAAGGAATTAAATTCCTTTTTTACATAGTCGGTCGTTAGGCACGTGTTAAACTCATTCTACCTCGACCATTGTCGGTGCTGTTTGTTGCAGCAAATGAAGCGGCATTACTTGTTATAGTAGCATCGCTCGGAAACACAACGTTCGCTGTTGTAGATGTGGCGTGCACTGTAGGTGTTGCTGAGGTAGAGGGACACAGTTTGCCCACCGTATGTGGTACCGCTGGACAGGACAGGCTGAGGCTTCCACCGGAGGTTGCTGTAACAAAATATTATGCTTCTATCTCCTCTATTATATATAGAATTTTATTGACATATGTGAATATATTTCATTCACTTTTAAATACTATTTTTACCAAGAAGTTGCCATATTCTTCAGCATATTACATAGAAAGTATGATGTTTTGATATTTTCATAATAACAGATTTCTAAGATTTTGATTTGCTGCAAAATTAAATTGCATTTGTCTATTTATACCATTCAATATTTATATCTAATTGTTAATTTTCCGATAAGGCGGTCGTTAGTAAATTGAAATGCCATGACTCATTTGGTTGTGCGACATAGCTATTCATTTGTACTCACGAACAAATCCCATCAAGAACTTGGCGTGACCATGTTGGCTAGATATATGTATTTTGACGTAATCCGATGACGTTCTGTACACCTCGGTGATGGTGTAGTTGTCATTGTCGTCACACGTTATGACCTTTGTGTGACCTGAGTTATCAGAGATTACGACTTCCTGTTGACAGACCCTGCCAATTCTGTCAAAGTCGATGTATATAGCCTGGATATTAATCCCGGCCCCGCACGTCACCTCTAACGAACAGCTGACATTTGTTTTTTGTGCCTGGCTCTGTTGACCCTGAAGGTAGATGGCGTTTTTAGAACCAGTACTTAGCGATACTTCCGGCAGCACTCCCAGACTGGTATCTATAACAACATTAAACAAAAATTTAAAAAAAAGCCGATATGAACTGTAAAACTGGCAATGACTATGACTACATGACAAAGCATTTCCGGTTGCTACCTCATAATAAGAACACTTATACAAAATTGTAATGGAGAGGCATTGAAGAAAAAGGTATTTTAGATATATCTTTTATGATCATATATCGAAAAAAAAACAGATAACGTACATCAATATTGCTAATTTTAGGATTCACCAATCAACGTACTTTTCACGAATTACGTACTTTATACATACTTTTAATGCAGTAGTAGTCAATAGCTAAATAGCCAGTCACTTGACGATAATTTGTATGGTTTGTACACCATTCAGGTGATACCGACATCCACTGTACCGGAATAGGTCCGCACTCTTCCCGTCCCGTGCACTCATGGTGGTATTCATACATCTTATTTTCATCCTGGTTAACAAAGGTTGCGATACAGTCGTTGACGTAATCACGCACGCA
Source organism: Ylistrum balloti (assembly GCF_031769215.1). Lineage (NCBI taxonomy): Eukaryota > Metazoa > Mollusca > Bivalvia > Pectinida > Pectinidae > Ylistrum > Ylistrum balloti. The sequence goes on along the minus strand of NW_026782152.1, from coordinate 1,017,143 downwards.
GCAGTTCGGGCTTGTGGTATTGACGATATCAGCTGCCGACATACAGGAAGTGCTGATCAGTTTGGCGCCTGCGTACACTGCATCAACTGCAATTATTTCCTCTGAAGAGCAGTTCAGTCGGATTTGATTGGTATCTGAGTAGCATACAGACACTGTGAAGAGCCGTTCCGGCAAACTTTGTGTCTGAACTGCAACAAGATAACGATATCAACATACCAGCTGTAATCTGTTATGTACAATTGCTAACCAGTTGCATCGTTCTTTGATGCTTTGAAGATTCTTTAAAAGGACTTTTCACTTCGAAAATGAAATGACAGTGTATTTGTTTGGTTACTGATTAACGGCCTCACAACAGGTATAGATTTAATATAACAAAAATTACTCTTTATTCAGGAGAACGTTTGGTCGCTCACAGAACGAGTCTTAGGTTATTCAAATTATTCAAAGTCTTGTCATTCTTATGACAGTAAATCAATAGTGACATGTGACAACAGTTTTGCTATTAACTGACATTAAGTAACATTAACCATTGGTTCACGTTTTGCTGAAAAACTGTTTTCCTTCGTCGTGTCTCTCCTTGTAACTTCACATTAAAAAATATAAAGTTTTGATTCTGTCATGATGAATTAAAAAAGAGTTCAAACAGACCATTTAAAACTCCTAAGTGAGTGTACAAATCAATGTTAAGATAAGTTAATGAACATTTGCACTTATATTTCTACAGAAAAGCACGTTACGGGAAAAATGAGATATACAATATATAATGCCATAAATGCCATTCAACACGTGATCAGTATTAATACAAATATGATAGTGGTCATTCGAGGTTTTTATTTATCGTTTTATCACAGCAACGTACCTCACAAACTATCAATACACTCGGCCGTAAGTTAAACCGTACCAATATTTTAGATTGGGCTTAATTTTGTTTGCTATAAAAACAATGATTACTGAACATGATGTATGGGAATCTGTTTTGAGGCATCGAATGAAATTATACACAGTTGATAGAAAAAGAAATTTACATATCTGGCATCACGATAAAAGATGTGTTCATAAAGGTTTTCGAAAAGTATGGAAAAAGTATTTGAACTTTCTGATAATAAGATATACGTCTTAAAATCGCCAAAACATGTGAAACGATCACGAAAATTGACTAATCAAGAAGTTCTATTGGGCATAGGAAACATTTCAATATCGGGTATAATCACCACTTTTCTGGTATAATGTTTGTGTCCGGCGTCTCATACCGAGACGCCGAAACCTGTTCTAAGGAAACCTCAACTACTGCTGAATCAAAGCGTAAAATTCCAATTGTTTGGCATTTTGGATCCCTTGCATTGATCTTTTTGTCCACGAGAGTCTCACATATACTCAACTGTGTTCATGTCTGGTGACATTGCAGACCATAGGACCGTCTCTATCACTTCATGTTGAGGATAGTCTTCAGTGATTACCAAACAGTAGCGCTGCTACCACCAAATGCTTTAGTGCCCAGAATGTGATTCTGATGGTATGCCATACTTGATCTTCAAACACGGACCCTGCCGTCTGTTGGACTAAGTCAAAAGCGTCGTTCATCAGACCAATGGAATCTGCGCCAAGATCTTGTAGTCCATGTTTGGTGATCATGTGCCCTTTGCAGCTTTGCTTGTTTGTGCCTTCAAATGTCTCGGTAGGCCTTCACCTTCTACTCTCCTTCGAGGCTGTTCGCAGTGGTGAATGGAACCACCTTCTTTATTTATAGTCTTAAGATGTCTGCAGATGTCGTCAATATGACAGGTTTGATTCAGTTTCTGCATTACCGAGAAATAACAAATTGGCTGACATGAAAACGCGCAGCTACTTGCCTGTATGTCATATCACCTTTAACCTTTATAGAAGCTTTCCATTTATCGGCTTTGGCCAATTTTTGACGAGAGGTTTTTAAATACAGTAGCAATATCAGCAATACACGTGAAACGCTGCTTCAGATCATAGTCAACCTTCATCGTCACATCGGTTGTATATGTTGGTGGCATACACCACCAAACAAATAAGTAGACACTGCCAGGAGTACGGAAAGGTTTATTTGTACAAAGGGGAAAATCAGTTTTAATTAGAATTTCTATACTGCAATTGATAATCCCCTCACTTATGAGTGTATATGTGGTTATGTTTGTTTTCAGTCATAATCTTTTCAATTCCACTAAGAGCATGGAGGCAGAGCTGATTATAGCTTAGGTACAATATATATATATATCAAACACTGCCTACCAACGGACTAAATTACCGAATCAATTATCGTGTAATCGGGAGAGGACAACTTTCTCTTACCGGTATACTAACCTCTTAAATGTCATCTTCATTAATTCGAACTGATAACTTCGTATTTTAACGTTTCTTACAAATCAATGGTTAATTTATGGAGTTCTCGTGCACCGACTATACAGCTGTGCATGTGTTAGAGGATCTACATACCATAGTAGCCTTGGGTTCTGTTGGTCAGCAACAAAAACATTTATCTTTTTTTCATTTGTATATTCTTTTCTCCTGAATGATATGTCAGCAGATAAGTTTTTAAATAGAATTCAGTTACTTACTGAGATAAGGTAAGCTCTTTCAGAAAGATTACAGTATTTAATACCTGGGTTATAAGCACAATAGATCCAAGCGGGGGTTTTATTAGTAAGGGGCCTTTTTAGCTATTTTGTGGTGTAAGGTAGGCTTGAAAAAGGTTTTATAAGGCTATGAAGAGGTAAACAAAGATAAACTTTTGATTACATTATCAGCCTTAGTAATTATATATAGTATGGCAGTGTGACATGCTCTACAGGTGATCTAATGTAAACAACATGTTAAAATATATATAGGTAAGATATATTACACCTGTATAAGGCTTAATTTATAAATATAAATTACATCTTCTGAAGAAATTTCAAATATTTTTTAAAGTATAAAAAAATAAAATACTCAAGATACTAAAAACTAAAATAATCATAATGCCTTTTTACCAAAAAATGTACAAGGTATCTATATAGCTACTAAAATGCAATAATCATGCAGGCTATATTAAATATTCATTTTTAAATTCATATATTTATACTGATACATTTTTACGCAATTACTATTAAGAAATTACATTTAACAAGCCATATGTTTATATAACATACTAAATAATCCATGTACTTCAGACCACAATACAGTGTCACAATTGGAATATCAAAAACCCTCTTCCAAAGCAAAATGAATAATACAAATCATTCGATAAATGACTAAACGGTGTTTTGACATTACGTTATAAGATGTTTTGTATATATAACCTAATCTATGTTGCCATTTATAACGAATTCATATTTCAATCATACAAGTATCTTGCCTTTTAAGGATGTTTTAAATTTAAAGTTTTGAAAACAAATGAATTGGTTAGTTCGTTATATTGATAATTTTAAAAAGTCAATAAACCGTCAGAAACTAAAACAATAATTTAAAAACCAAGAACCAGTAACAAACGGTTGGAGACTTAGCAATTGGAGAAATTATGATTTAGGTCAAGCCTTTTGTAATTTTAGAATAATCGCTTATTAAGTAAATATTTTGTAAATTAAACTATGCCATGATATATATCTAAAGCGTAATGTATGTTACACCAATGCCATCGTGGTATTCTTTGGACAGATATTAATATTGGAGAAATACAGGTATATCACACGTGAAATCAGTTTTCACATAATAGGAATAGTAATAGCAAAGTGCGCTTTAACCATTACTATTATATTCAGCTAGTATACCAATTGACTTATTAAAAAAGAAGAATAATATCAGTAAATTACAACTTTAATTAGTAATTTTGATAAAAACTCTTATATGAAATTTCATTTTTGAAAAATTATTAGGAATTTTCAGAATGTTAAAAAAAAAGAATGATTCATGAAAACGATTTTGAAAACCGTGTCGTTTTATAAACTAAAACCCCTCGAGATAAAATTATACTAAAGTATATGTTATTATAGTTTATCTTACCTTTGCAGACAAATAAAAAGACAAACACGATAACGGGTATCCTCAACAATCCAATTAGACAGTCACCAGACATTTTGAAGTGTGGATTCAATCATGTTTTTATTCACGTGACATTGATTGGTACGTTATCAACTTCCTGGTTAAAAATAATGCTGATAACGACTTGAATGATATCAATACCCACACGCTGCAAACAGATAGCAAGGTCTAAAGTCTAAAGTTTTCTTAGGAACAGAAGGTACAATACTTTCAATTACAAATGTATATATGTTTGGTGGGTCGAACTGTTTTCTGTCTTATTCATATCGAGAATTCCATCATATTGAAATACCACACTAAAACTTGTCCACTTAAAGACTGGGCAACTTCCATCATTCATATTAATGGATGGATGTTTCTAATGCACTTAATCAATGTAAAGTGACCAACCTCTCATCGAATTTAAACAATTGAATATACAATATGCAATCCATCAATATTTTGTTTCATCAAACACGGTATGACAATTTTCAAAATACGATGAAATTTTCATAACCAATTTCCTGTCGCTGTTTGGGAAATGAAAAGCATAGAAAATTATGTTCTATAGAAAATGATGTTTACCAACAAGTCAAAAATTGGGATAGGAATTTCAAGGAAACTGAAATCTCAAAGGCACTGTACAAAGACCGTACTATGCATTGTTTGAAAATCTATGATGCTGTATCAAAGGGCTGTCCAAATGTTTCCCCAGGATCCGTCCCTGGGCACTTAATTCCATTTGTCATAAATGTCTATTTCAATTCTCAGGGACAGTCGATATCTTTTTATCCAGGTTGGGATGGACGAAGATGAGACAGGTTATGCTTACTTTTCCAGAACACCTGGTCATGTTCTTTGTTTTTATTTTGAATCTCCATTTTTACAATCAGGATAAAATGGGATTTGCTAAATTCATCATACATATTATTAACGCTACGCCTGTTAAGGAACTACGATCTTTTGACATTATCAACATTTTTGCTTTAATTCAATAAAATAACCCGTACTGCTGTTAGAAATGTGTTTTAATTGCGCTAGCATATAACGATCAAAGCAGAAAATAGATTCAAGCCTTTCTGCGTGGTTTTAAACACTAGAAAATGAGAAAATAACTTTTGTGTTTTTTAATTTGTTTTTCTAAGCCAACTTGTTTCCTTTTTCAAATATAAAAATGATAGGGTAATTTCGAAGTTGATTATATGACACTTAATACAAATAAACCCATGAAGTGATAGCTTTAAAAAGAACAGTCGTCATGCTTTTACATATACTTATCGCGCTGTTCATGATGTAATCACAAAGCAAATATCCACCGTATAACTCCTGGAATTTAATTTCAAACATAATCCATAACGTTCTTGATCGAATTCAGATTGAAATTTTGAGGGAAAACATTAATCGTAAATCAATAATCACATCATGAAAAAATATTTGTTATCTCTGTTTACACTACGATCATATAAAAGGTGATTGGGTCAAATTTCGTATCACACTGGCGGGATTTGTTTATAGCGACCATTATGGACAACCCCGCCGATTTTGTGGCACTTTTGAAAATAAACTTGAGCAAAAATCAGAAAGTTTACCTCCAACTTACACTTGTCAGATAATTTAATCGTTATATTGACATTTCTGTCACATTACTTTAGTGAGTGTAAAATCAATTAATGCTCTGCCATTTCTTAAAAGTTTTCTTAACGACAATGGCATTCATAGACAAACAAACTACATTGATTACATAAGGACACTCAAGTAAATAACATCTTTTGGTACAAATTCAGAATGAGATACAGCAGAGACCAGTGACGAATTAAACTTCTTCATGCAGTTAGATAAAATAAAATCAATGAATTATGATACAACTAGTGGACAGTGTATGTAGCGACAAATTTCGATTATTCGATGTTACACACGATCTACATTCTGCTAGTGTATAATATCAACTACTCGCGGTCATTGAAGAATGCTAGATTTTATATATTTTAAACATTGTATTTTGTGTAGAAGTGTTTCTTTGCTTTATCTCTTCAAGACTAACTGTTCATTCCTCTAAATAGTAGTTTTATAACCAAACAAACACATCACGATGTGTTACAATCTGTGTGTAATAATGTTAAACAATGTATTAACATTTCATATGCTGAAGTGCTTCGTTCACACCAAAACATGCATATTTAGATATATTGATTATAGCAATGTTACAATATATATATATATATATAGAAACACGCATAACGAAAGACGGAAGTGTGTGACAGTACCCTCTCTGGGGGTCGAACACATACCATTTGACTGTTGAATTACATTTGTTCCTGTTTAAACCACTAGCTTTATAGCACTAAAAAGGAATACGAACCCGAATCATGTTCAGTAAATGACAACTTCCAATAGATATGCCTTTTTATCTTTATCACATTTAAAAGTCACCTTAACACAACTACTCTCTTTATCTATCTCTTATTTTCTTTATTTATTTTTTTAATTTTTTTATTTATTTATTTTTTTTTTTTTTTTTTTTGTTTGTTTTTGTTTTTTGTTTTTTTTTTTTTTTTTTTGTATTTCCTTTTTATTGATATATTTTCATAACTTTTTCTTATTATTATTTTGTACGAAGGACTCAAATGTGAATATGATATACCAAATCTAATCGGCACAACTTCTTGTTTAATTCTTAAATCACAAAAATACTTTTTGTTATTGGTGTCTTACTTTCTACATCTTCTTTTACAGCATTGTAAATCTTATTTAGTTTTTAGATAAACGGCAGGGATGTTTTATTAATACGTTTTCATCTATCTTGTTAATTCGGATTGAAGTGTATCATGGAGTTTTATAATGCAAGGTAAAACCAACAAAAGCCAAGAAGACGAAAGGACTAGATTATGTTGCTTAATTCATTACTTAGGTACAATGTAACATATTCGAAATTTGTATTTAAAAGTTTTATATCTCGTGTGCTTTTATACAGTGCTTGGATAGATGACTCTTGCCTTCGCCCCACGCAATCGAGTAATCAAAAACCCAAATGGTCTCGTTGAAAAGCTAGCACAATATCGACTTCACAATTTCATACTCAAATATTGAATGACTTGCATGTGAGATACTGTAAAGAATGTCCTTATTGGTGGTTCAAATTTTCGTGGTTTAGCAAAAGCTGAGGGGTATCATGATTGAGACGATGAATATCTACTTAAATGCATTAATTTCAATGTATTTATGTTTTGCGATTTCATCAGCTAATTCTAAATAGAATATCCCAAAATGGAATCCCTCAGAAAAAGTCGCCTTTATAACAAGAACATGCTGTTCATTCACACAAAATAATAACGATAAGATAACCGATTGATAATAGATAACATAGCTGTCGATATACCAGTGAATAGTATACATGTAACTTTTAATGAAAGCTTCTTTTAGTCGTCAGTCATTATGTAGAAGACATCATGATTCCCATACATAAGGTATGCTGAATTACAATAAGGCATTGTTAATCTGTGTTTTGTTTCCTGATATAGTACTAGCTACTAAATTTGCCTTGTTGCTAAGGCGTATTCTACAACAATTTATCTATTTTGTATACAACACGACAAATATATCGATTGGTTTGTAAAATCCAACAGCGACTTAATCTCTACAGATATGACTTAACATGGATGTATTGAAATGGTACGATCAATACCTTATGTAACAATACGTAGACAAAAATAGGAACGTTGCTTTGTTTCGTTAAAAAGGAAAACTTACCATTGTTGTTTTGTAAAATGCTGCTTGTACGATTTTTTTCAGTTTGCCCAGCAGAAGCTCTTGAAAGTATACAATAAAGGTATGAAATGGATACTTTACCGACTATTGCAATTATTTTCTTTTTAATAGACGATAGGTTTAATGTTGAAACTATTATCAAAGCACCATGGATAGCAGGCGATCGATATCTGAACGGAGAGTGTTATTAGAGTATAGAAATAAACGGAGAAGTGATAAAATATATTTTATCATCAACGATTATATGAAATAAGATTTATTCATCTAAGATAATTAGGGCTTTTCACCTTTTCACCTTTGGGTGAAAAGACCTATTGTTTTTGTTAAGTATCTTATTCGTCTTATTCTTCTTTTTCTTCTACGTGTTTTGTGGAGTCTCTATCTTTAGATGAGTGAAAGAAAGGTTGATAGTTTTGTAAGTGTTTTTAATGAAGATCTGAATGTGCTACAGGAACATTTTCAAATAGGTCAAACATCCAATATGGCCGCCATGACGTCATCAACTAAAAACATTAAAACTGTTGTAACTTAAAAACCATTCATTGTGGAGAGTTTGTGCAATTATATCATTTGTAGAGAATTACGTTATCTAAATTTTTGTCATGACATGTTATCAGAAAATATGTCGAATAAAAAGCTCGCTGTGGGGTCAAAGGTCACAATTTTTTTTTAAAAAATCAATTTTCAAAGATTTTCGAAAAATTCTTCTATAAATCAATGCAAAATGATTATCTGATGAAGTTAATATCTTCACATTTTCCGTAACGTTTTTCGTTACCGTTTTACGCCATTTTGAAAAGTTCCTTTGATCTTTTGAATGCCGATAAAAAGTTTGAACTTGAATTATTCCAAAATCTTTAATCAATATCTTATTTTAATTGGTCGGGAAAAGTTTCGCCATATTCATTTAAGTAATCGGTGAGATTGTGAACCAGGTTGAAAAAAATAAAATGGTCGTCATGACGTCATTTCCTATTTTAGCTTAGTGTCAGTATCTCATGAACGGCTCCATGTACTGAATTGAACTTCGGATATGTGATGTAGAATCCAATACAAATAACATTTCTCATGAAACTTTTTTCTATAAAACGACAACTTCCGGTTCCAGGTAGGGGTCAAATTTCAAAAGTGCGATTTTGTGATACAAACTTCAAATATCTTCTTCTCAAGAACCAAAAGGCCTAAGGTCATAATATTTGGCCCAAGTCATACTCAAGTGCTGGAAAATTAGATTTGTTAATATGAACGATCTTGACCTATTTTCGAGGTCAATGGAGTCAATTATGTTAAATGTATTAAACTAATGTTTTCCAATAACCAAAACGTGTAGGGCTCTCATATTTGCTATGAAGCATGTTCGGATCAAGTACTACCACATTAGACAAAAAGTACACGTCATACGTCAACTTCCGGTTTTCGGTAGGCGTCAAAGTTTAAGGGTTCATTTTTTTACATAAAATTTTTAATTTCTTCTCAAAAACCAAAAGGCCTGAAGTCATGATATATTGTCAATATAATACTCAAGTAGTGGAAAATAAGGTTTGTTAATATGAACGACCTTGATTAATGTTCAAGGTCACAGGGGTCAAATTTGTTTGAACCTTTAAAAAGTGTACTTCTTCGTTATTATGTAGTTATATCTCCTTAACGTTTCAAGATATAAAGTTCATCTTTGGATATGTTGTAAAAATTAACAAACAAGGGAACTTTCTCATATATTGTTATCATGAAAAATGTCAACTTCCGGTTCCCGATAGGGGTCAAATTTCAAAAGTGCGATTTTGTGATACAAACTTCAAATATCTTCTCAAAAACCAAAAGGCCTAAGGTCATAATATTTGGCCCAAGTCATACTCAAGTGCTGGAAAATTAGATTTGTTAATATGAACGATCTTGACCTATTTTCTAGGTCAATGGAGTCAATTATGTTAAATGTATTAAACTAATGTTTTCCAATAACCAAAACGTGTAGGGCTCTCATATTTGCTATGTAGCATGCTCGGATAAAGTACTACCAAATTGGACAAAAAGTACACCGTCGTACGTCAACTTCCGGTTTTCGGTAGGCGTCAAAGTTTAAGGGTTCAATTTTTTTACATAAAATTTTTAATTTCTTCTCAAAAACCAAAAGGCCTGAAGTCATGATATATGGTCAATATAATACTCAAGTAGTGGAAAATAAGGTTTGTTAAAATGAACGACCTTGATTAATGTTCAAGGTCACAGGGGTCAAATTTGTTTGAACCTTTAAAAATTGTACTTCTTCGTTATTATGTAGTTATATCTCCTTAACGTTTCAAGATATAAAGTTCATCTTTGGATATGTTGTAAAAATTAACAAACAAGGGAACTTTCTCATATATTGTTATCATGAAAAATGTCAACTTCCGGTTTCCGAAAGGGGTCAAAATTAAAATATACAAAATAGGGTACCAGTGTTCAGCAATCTTCTTGTCAAGTTCCTCAAGGTCTAGAGAACTAATATTGGAAGTATATTGATCAGCAGATGTTACATTAAAAGGCTTGCAAATATGAATAATCTTGACCGACATTCAAGGTCACAGGGATCAAATATGTTTGAACCTTTAAACAGTGTATTTCTTCTTTATTATATAGTTATATCTCCATAACGTTTCAAGATACAAAGTTCATCTTTGGATATGTTGTAGAGATTAACAAACAAAGAAACTTTCTCATATATTGTTATCAGAATAAATGTCAACTTTCGGTTTCCGTATGGGGTAAAAGTTGAAATCATTGTTGAAATGTACAATATTGGGTACCAGTGTCAAACAATCTACTTCTCAGTTTCCACAAGGTGTAGAACACTAGTATTTAGTATATACTGATCTACAGGTGTTGTTTTATAAGGCTTGCAATTATGAATAACCTTGAGTAACATTCAAGGTCACAGGTGTCAAATGTATATGAAATCAAACAAAAAGCTAGGGGGAAACTGATATTAGGCTTGTAGCATGCTGGGATGAAGGACAACCATTTTTGTCCTGACTAAGAGTTGTTATTTTCTAAGTTGGTCCGAAATCCATGATGGCTGCCATGACCGCCATTCTGAAAATGGATGTTTTGGAACTGCTCAAGTCAGCTTGTGGAATCCTGTTTAGGTTTGCCGTGAATGAAGCTGAGATTAACTTAAACTAGTGCTGTTTTTCGGGGAGTAAGCCTGATATCCAAGATTGTCGCCAAAGAAGTGAAAAGCCCGCAAAATTGTTAGCAACAATTTCAAGTTATTACTGTGCCTGAAGAAGAATAAAACTGGTTAGAATTGATCGAAATATCAACGACCGAAAGAAACCTCCGTAATGTAGGAATACTAATGTATCGTATGATGGTCGCCAAATATCCGCTCAACCGTAGATTGTTGCCCTAGGATTGTTGTCTCTCCCCCCCCCCTCTCTCTCTCTCTCTCTCTCTTTCTCTCTCTCTCTCTCTCTTGCGCTCTCTCTCTCTCTCTCTCTCTCTCTCTCTCTCTCTCTCTCTCTCTCTCTCTCTCTCTCTCTCTCTCTCTCTCTCTCTCTCGCTCTCTCTCTCTCGCTCTCTCTTATATCCTCTTATATGCCTGTTCAGTTCTTTATTGGCTTAGTCCACTCTTTCAGATTTTACCTCTTCCAGTTTTCCTCTCTTCTAGTTCTTTTCTCCAATTCTCCTCTCTCCTAAATTTTCTCCCCAGTTCTCCTTTCTTCTAGTTTTCTCTTCAGTTCTCCTTTCCAGTTTTCCAGTTCTTCTTTCAAGTCCTCAACGGTTCTCCTTTCTTCTAGTTCTAATCTGCAGTTCTCTTCTCTTGTATGCCTCACGTTGTTATCTTTCCTATTTCATTTCGACTTATTGTCTTGATTTTGAAATGAATGTAAAACCCCTGTTTCCGCATTAGATAATTTTTTATATTGACTGATCGTCTCCTTTCTTTACCAAATGAAATCGAATACTCAATATAAAAACAACAAAATCCTAATAATATGCTTGTGATCCATTGCTACAAAATATCAATAACATATTATGCAATTTTCTCGATCTTTTCCTACAAGGAAGCACCAGAATAACCATAATAATGTACGTTTATCGCAGTATCCAAGAGCTTATTCCCGATATCCCAGATTTCGATCAAAATGTCGACATGTGACAAAATCACGACGCAGAGTTTCGAGAGATACATACTTATGAGCTTATTTAGAAATATGTGATAGTTTGCCTAGTGATTCCGCTGTTGTTTACCTTGTCCTCCTTTGGGAACTTGACATTACCTACTGGATTGATTAATGTTCACCATGTGGGTATCGACGATGAAGTAAAAACCATTTACTCTTCCTGAACACCTGGTCTTATTTCCTTGTGCCTTTTTAGGACTCTTTCGGAATTGTTTTTTATTTTTTTTTTTTTTTTGCCCTAAAGTCATTGACTTTAATTGACTGTGTTGACATGTATGTATTGCCTTTATTGGTTATGCATATATTTCCAAAGCAGTGTAAGAAATAAGCCATATCTACCATATCATTTTCCTTTGCACATTACTATTCGTAATAAAGCAGAATACCATGAAAATGAAGTAAACATAGAATCCAAATCAACTCTTTGATATGTTACAATGGTCGCTCATAGTATCCTGCATTGATGAAACGATAATTAAACACTTATGAAAATATTTAAAATAAAGGAATCATAAATGAAAAACACATCAAATATTTAACAACATTTTTTCACAAACATAATCTTACGTATGTCAATTTTCATAACACGCGAATCGAATATACAGATAGTTTCAGAAGAACCGAAGCCTGAGCCATTTTGGTTTTCCAGGCTTTTCCATTATGGACCGTCTTCAGCAACGTACTAGAACAAAAAGAATAAATAGGATTTAAACATTTCTCCCGTTTCAAGCAAATATGTACATGTGCTGCTTTTGCAGGAGGATGGTTTTGCAAGGAAAAAAATAAGTACCTCTATCATTAATTTTGTTTGGCATTGTGTTACTGTTAATTATGTTGGTAAGTTTTGGTTGCTATTGTATAAACAAGTATATTCACTAAATACAACTTGTATTACACTTTTAATTAAAATATGGTTCTCCATCGGAATTGGTTAATAAAAATTATAAAACTACAATACTTAAAACCATCAGAATATCTAATATTCATCACATTTTGTGTTTTGACCGATTCTCTCTCAATAACCGTGTATCTACAGAACATTGTACTGTTACTGAAATTCCTAAAACAAAAGAATATACTATCAAGGCTGGAGTTCGACAGGGTTGCAAGCTGGGTCATGCTTTAAATTAAATGAATTTAAACGGTTTTAAAGCTATTGAACGGACAAGGAAATATTAGACGAACCAGAAAAACCACAACATTAACCAGTACTAAAATGATATGTCTCCCGCCCTGTTCATAAGTAAGACATAATTATAAAATCATCTTATTCAAAGTACGAGTTTGTTAACTATATATTGAAGTGATCAGAATACAGTTAATGACGAATGAGTAATTAATATGAAGGACCAACGTTTATAAAAATATCGTGTAGCCGTTCATTTGCAAGGTGTTGTTTTTGTTATTTAACGGGGAATGATAAGACAGATGTAGATATTATCCGCGGTATAACAAAACTGTAACAGATACAGACTTGTCTTATCGATACTATTACAAGTCGACTGAACCGTATCAAAATATTGAAACGTATTTCGATCATTCTGATTCTTTGAAACGTATATTACATATACTTTTATAACCATGATAATGATTCAATAAAGCTAATTCAGTCGTTTAAGATAAAAATTGCAAAGCAAACATTGATAAGAGAAAATTAGCGTCTAAACGGTATCGGGAACGAAACCTGAAGTGTTAAAGTAAAATGTATATACATATATTAATATAATAGTTATAATGTATATTAGACGTTTAAGGTAAAAAAAACTTACCCCTACATCCTACATACGGGTTCCCAGTAAAGCCAGATTTACAGTAACACTTGTTGTCAGAGGTCCTACAATAGGCGTTTGCCCGACATTTTCCCCAGCATGGAGCTGAAAATAATTAGACGAGAAAAGAAAAAAACCTTTGTATGCGTCTCTGAACGAATGTCGTAATTGAAAAATGTGAGAACCTATAATATATTTCCCTTTTCATATTTTGGTATGTCTGGGTTTTAAACTTTGACATGTCACTTCTTAATCTATTTTAGAATTGGCGCGTATATAACATTGTAATATACTTGACGTCAATATATCATGTATAAAAAATGTATATGGAGATCACGCTATTCAGTTAATTATTTGCCTGATGCTGCTCACCAGTTTTGACGACATTTCATTCGATCGATTTTATTTTCCTCATTCGGCTTCCAGGTTTCAAAATTAAGGCCCTTAACATTACCGATGTGTCATATAAGGACGAAACAGCTGTGTGATGCAGATAAATTCATTATTTGACTCTTCAGTATCTAGTTGTAAAAATGTATTAAACGGTGCTCTTCACGTTTATGTCTATAATACAATCTTGCATTCATGAAAATATATCCGACATATTTTGGTCACGAAAATGAAATTGAAATATTGCTCGTCTAAAGAAAATTCAGATAAAATTCAGAAGTAATAATTTACGAGTATATTACCGTTGGTATTAGTTGAAGAGGACTATTAAGTGTTAATGTAATTAACTTACTTGAACATTTACATCCTACATACGGGTTCCCTGTGTAGCCGGATTTACAATAGCATTTGTTGTCAGAAGTCTTGCAATAGGCATTCGCCTTACATCTACCACCGCATGGTACTGAAAATAGAGACATAGATTATTTCAAATGTATGGAATAGGAAATGGGGAAATGTGCATGTTCTCTGAACTATTCGGTGACAAATATGTTACATTTATCTCAGTAAGGAATCAGAACACAAGATTACATTTTACATATGTTGGTTTATCGGTGTTTTTTAAGTATGTAATGTTATAATATAACGGATACATCTTAGTCATAATTATGAAATTGAAATATTGTTTATCAAAAGAGAAACAAATAACTTAAGTTAAAAACATAAGTAATGAATTACAATATTTTGGTATTTGTCGAAGGAGCAGTTTGAATGTTTAAATTATTAAACGTACTTGAGAGTTTACATCCTACATACGGGTTCCCTGTGTAGCCAGGTCTACAATAACACTTGTTGTCCGAGGTTTTACAGAAGGCGTTCGCCCGACATTTTCCCCAGCATGGAACTGATATAGAAGATTCAAAATTAGGTAATGTGGAAAGCGAAGTTTATTTCCAGGAAATTGACCAGAATTATTTATTTTGATACAAGCTTTACAAACTAATACTGTAGATGAAAGAGTTATCTCTGTTTCACTTACTCTTACACCCTACATACGGGTTCCCAGTAAAGCCAGATTTACAGTAACACTTGTTGTCCGAAGTCCTACAGTAGGCATTCGCTTTACATTTACCATAACACGGGACTGGAATATAAATATTTCTTAAAATCAAACACTTAGAATGATTTTTGGATACTTAAAAACATTTGTGTGTGTTTTTTTTTTTTTTTTTTTTTTTTTTATGCGAAGAACTATATACGGCAGTTGCCGTTTCAAACGTAATTTCATATTCAATTCCAGCCGCAAAATACTCCAAGCATTTTGTCAATGAATCGATTTCATGAACGTTTTTTTTTTTTTTTTTGTCTATCATACCAACCTTTGCATCCTACATACGGGTTCCCAGTAAAGCCAGATTTACAGTAACACTTGTTGTCCGAAGTCCTACAGTAGGCATTCGCTTTACATTTACCATAACACGGGACTGGAATATAAATATTTCTTAAAATCAAACACTTAGAATGATTTTTGGACACTTAAAAATATTTATGGTTTTTTTTTTTTTTTTTTTTTTTTGGTTTTTTTTTTTTTTTAATTATACGGCAGTTGCCGTTTCAAACGTTTTTTCAAATTCAATTCCCGCAAAATTTTTTTTTTGTCAATAATCGATTTCATGAACGTTTTTTTTTTTTTTTTGTCTTCATACCAACCTTTGCATCCTACATACGGGTTCCCATAAAGCCAGATTTACAGTAACACTATATACATTCGCTTTACATTTACCATAACACGGGACTAGTTAAATATTTCTTAAAATCAAACACATAGAATGATTTTTGGACCGTTTTTTTTTTTTTTTTTTTGGTTTTTTTTTTTTTTTTAATACGAAGAACTATATACGGCAGTTGCCGTTTCAAACGTAATTTCAAATTCAATTCCAGCCGCAAAATACTCCAAGGTTTTTGTCAATAATCGATTTCATGAACGTTTTTTTTTTTTTTTTTGTCTATCATACCAACCTTTGCATCCTACATACGGGTTCCCAGTAAAGCCAGATTTACAATAACACTTGTTGTCCGAGGTTTTACAGAAGGCGTTCGCCCGACATTTTCCCCAGCATGGAACTGATATAGAAGATTCAAAATTAGGTAATGAGGAAAGCGAAGTTTATTTCCAGGAAATTGACCAGAATTATTTATTTTGATACAAGCTTTACAAACTAATACTGTAGATGGAAAGAGTTATCTCTGTTTCACTTACTCTTACACCCTACATACGGGTTCCCAGTAAAGCCAGATTTACAGTAACACTTGTTGTCCGAAGTCCTACAGAAGGCATTCATCTTACATTTACCATCACATGGAATTGCAACATTCCATGAAAATGTCAATAAAGAATAATTACGAAAAGTTTATTGTAGATTTAGTTTCCTACGTTTAAGCATCATTCAAAGAGTTAATATGATTCAAATGAATTATGTATGGTATTGAGAACTATTTATAATGGTGCATCATACCTCTACATCCTACATACGGGTTCCCTGTAAAACCAGATTTACAGTAACACTTGTTGTCCGAGGTCCTACAGTAGGCGTTTGTCCTGCATTTTCCGTCACACGGTACTGCAATAGAATAATTAATTAGTTTATAGATTTGCGAAGATTTCAACTCAGTTTCGATTCTTTTAAAGAATAATTTTTTTTTTCAAACATTTTCATTCATCACTTTTTGGAATAACTTCGAATTCTCTTCTGTAATCGTATCATTAATAGTGCTGCCAGAACAATTCTACAGCGGTTATTCGAATATAAGAATCCGGATACTTGTTTGGTGGGACGGTTTAAGCTTACCTTTGCATCCTACATACGGGTTCCCTATGAAGCCAGATTTACAGTAACACTTGTTGTCCGACGTCCTACAGTAGGCATTCGCTTTGCATTTACCATAACACGGGACTGAAACATAAATATTTCTTATATACAGCAAATACTTAGAATTATGCCTGGGCACATAAACATATTCGTTTCTGTTTTAATACGGAAAACGATATACGATAACTGTTGTTTTAAACGTAATTTCATATCCAATTTAGGCGCAAAGCACACCAAGTGCTTGGTGGCAATTACCTAACCTCGTGAACGTTTTCATGTTTCTTTATTTACATACCTTTACATCCAACATACGGGTTCCCAGTAAAGCCAGATTTACAGTAACACTTGTTATCTGAGGTCCTACAGTAGGCATTCACCTTGCATCTACCATCACACGGTACTGTAATGGAGAAATTAATCATTTCATAGATGTGCGCATGTTAAAACTCAGTTTCGGTTCTATTATATAATAATTTGTACCTTTGAACATTTTCTTATCAAACATTTTCATTCATCATTTGACAAAGTTTTGGAATGACATCGAATCCCATGCTGTTATCGTATCGCTATAAATTATGCAACAAGACAGACAACTATGATGAAGAAAAATTCTACAATGAATATTCGAGTATTGGAATCCGGAATTTGGCTCAGTAGGACATTAAGAGCTTACCTTTGCATCCTACATACGGGTTTCCTATGAAGCCAGATTTACAGTAACACTTGTTTTCCGACGTCCTACAGTAGGCATTCGTCTTACACTTACCATCACACGGTACTGGAATGAAGCATTAAATATCAGTGTGTATGTTCGGGTTTTTAATGCTCCCAGTTCTACATTATTTGTTTTGCATATTTAGATTCACTTTCATCCAATATATCTTTTGAAGACTATGAAGACGTCTTATGGTCATCATAATGATTTGATAGGGAAATTTTCTAGTTCCTGACGGGACATGAAGTTGGACGTATTTGATGCTCGAAAGTACGCAAGGTGTTTACCTTGTCTTCCTTTGGGAACAAGACATCACACGGACTAGTCAAGATATAAATGGCGGGTTTCCGATAATGCAAAACGACATTCATCCTTACGGAAACAACCTGATCGCATTATCTTTACATTTTGAAGGATTCTCTGTGGGTTTTTTTTTTCATATTTTCTGACATATGACTATGAGCTAAATCTAGTGCTTTATCCAAATGAAATTAATCAAAATCATATTTCATGTCTTTCGAGGTCCTTACAACAATGTTTCTTAATATTTAACACTTGCTTTTTTGTCAGATGAAAATCTAAACCTAAAATACTGCAACCCAGTTTGTTAATATCATTCTTACAATCTGAAAGAGTCATGCAAATGATTAAGTGTTGATATTTCGTATGTGATCGAACTATGGCGTTTGTTTTAAACGGGACTGAGACTTTTTAGAAGCAACGCTGAATAAAAACCTCAGAGTAAAAATATTGACGACTCTGACGACGACGCCATCACTGCAGAAAGAGTAACAACGATATAAGTAGTTTGGCTTCGTCAATTGTTAGCTGTAGGAAAAGGATTGGAAGGAAAAAGTATGCTTGGTGTTTATTTCAAACTTTGTTAAATGAAAATATCTTTGTTGAAAGTTTAAAGCTCACCTCTACATCCTACATACGGGTTCCCAGTAAAGCCAGATTTACAGTAACACTTGTTGTCCGAGGTCCTACAATAGGCATTTGTCTTGCATTTTCCATCACACGGTACTGCAATGAAGTAATAAATCATTTCGTATATTTGTGAAGATTTCAACTCAGTTTCGATTCTATTAAAGAATGATTTGTACCTTTGACCATTTTATTTCAAACATTTTCATTGATCACTTCAACAGAACTAAGTTTTGGAATAACATCAAATTCTGTTCTGTAATCGTATCATTAAAAGTGCTGCCAGAGGTCAGAAAACAATTACGAAATAAAATTCTACAACGTTTATTAGAATAAAGGAATCCGGATACTTGTTAGATTGGAGTTATAAGCTTACCTTTGCATCCAACATACGGGTTCCCTATGAAGCCAGATTTACAGTAACACTTGTTGTCCGACGTCCTACAGTAGGCATTCGCTTTGCATTTACCATAACACGGGACTGAAACATAAATATTTCTTAACAGCAAATACTTAGAATTATGCCTGGGCACATAAACATATACGTTTCTGTTTTAATACGAAAAACGATATACGATAACTGTTGTTTTAAACGTAATTTCATATCCAATTTAGGCGCAAAACACACCAAGTGCTTGGTGGCAATTACCTAACCTCGGGAACGTTTTCATGTTTCTTTATTTACATACCTTTACATCCAACATACGGGTTTCCAGTAAAGCCAGATTTACAGTAACACTTGTTATCTGAGGTCCTACAGTAGGCATTCACCTTGCATCTTCCATCACACGGTACTGTAATGGAGAATTTAATCATTTTATAGATGTGCGCAGGTTAAACCTCAGTTTCGGTTCTATTATATAATAATTTGTACCTTTGAACATTTTATTATCAAACATTTTCATTCATCATTTGAACAAAACAAAGTTTTGGAATGACATCAAATTCCATGCTGTAATCGTATCGTTATAAATTATGCATCAAGACAGAAAACTATGACGAAGAAGAATTCTACAATGAATATTCGAGTATTGGAATCCGGAATTTGGCTCAGTAGGACATTAAGAGCTTACCTTTGCATCCTACATACGGGTTTCCTATGAAGCCAGATTTACAGTAACACTTGTTGTCTGAGGTCTTACAGTAGGCGTTTTTCTTGCATTTACCATCACACGGGACTGATAACGAAAAAGAAGTTTTTTAAAAAAAAAATACCATGATTTTCACTAAACATTCACTTAATTTGTTTCACCAAAAGGAATAATGGATGTCCTGGATAGATAATGTAACTACAGATTATATTGAATTGGAAACAAAACACAAATTACAAAAACACCGTTTTATATAGCAAACAATTTTAACGAACGACACCAGGAAGTTTTTCCTGTTACTATTTTACTCACCTCTACATCCTACATAGGGGTTCCCAGTAAAGCCAGATTTACAATAACACTTGTTGTCCGAGGCCCTGCAGTAGGCATTGGCCTTGCATTTACCATCACACGGTACTGCAATGTAGCAAATGATTATTAGTGTATATGTTAGGGTTTTTTAATGTTCCCAGTTCTACGTTATTTGTTCTGCATATTCAAAATAACTTTCATCCAGTATATCTTTTGAAGACTATGAGGAAGTTTTATGGTCACGATAATGATCTAATGGGGAAAATAATTCAGTTCCTGACGAGGACATGAAGTTGGACGTATTGGATGCTCGAAAGTACGCAAGGTGTTTACCTTGTCTTACTTTGGGAACAAGACATCACTTGGACTAGTCAAGATATACATGGCAAAAGACAAACCCTTACGGGAGAAACCTGGTCGCATTATCTTTGTATTTCGCAAGGTTTCTCACTGTGTATGATATATATTATTCATATTTTGTTCATGGACTTTAAATTTTGATTTTGTTGGTATTCGGAAGTGAGACGATGATAAGTCTTAGATTTCATTGTACTTTTTTTACCTATGACTGTTAGCTGAATCTAGTGCTTTATCCAAATATAATAAATGAAAATGTAAAGTTCACATAGTCTTTCATAGTTCATGTCTTTCGAGGTCCTTACAACAATGTCACTTAATATATAACACTTGCTGTTTCGTCAGATAGAAATCTAACCCTAAAATACTGCGACCCAGTTTGTTAATATTTGTAATTTTTATTGCAGCTTATTTGTACAATCTGAAAGAGCTATGTAAACGATTAAGTGTTGATATTTCAAATGTGGTCGAAATATGACGTTTGTTTTACGCTGGACTGCGAACTTTTTCAGAACAATCTAAACGAAAACCTCCTAGTAAAAATATTGACGATGATGATGTCGGCGCCATCACTGCAGAAAGAGTAACAACAATATAAGTAGTTTGGCCTCGTCAACTATTAGCTGTAGGAAAAGGATTGGAAAGAAAAAGTATGCTTGGTGTTCATTTCAAACTTTGTTAAATGAAAATATCTTTGTTGAAAGTTTAAAGCTCACCTCTACATCCTACATACGGGTTCCCAGTAAAGCCAGATTTACAGTAACACTTGTTGTCCGAGGTCCTACAATAGGCATTTGTCTTGCATTTTCCATCACACGGTACTGCAATGAAGTAATAAATCATTTCGTATATTTGTGAAGATTTCAACTCAGTTTCGATTCTATTAAAGAATGATTTGTACCTTTGACCATTTTATTTCAAACATTTTCATTGATCACTTCAACAGAACTAAGTTTTGGAATAACATCAAATTCTGTTCTGTAATCGTATCATTAAAAGTGCTGCCAGAGGTCAGAAAACTATTACGAAATAAAATTCTACAACGTTTATTAGAATAAAGGAATCCGGATACTTGTTAGATTGGAGTTATAAGCTTACCTTTGCATCCAACATACGGGTTCCCTATGAAGCCAGATTTACAGTAACACTTGTTGTCCGACGTCCTACAGTAGGCATTCGCTTTGCATTTACCATAACACGGGACTGAAACATAAATATTTCTTAACAGCAAATACTTAGAATTATGCCTGGGCACATAAACATATTCGTTTCTGTTTTAATACGAAAAACGATATACGATAACTGTTGTTTTAAACGTAATTTCATATCCAATTTAGGCGCAAAACACACCAAGTGCTTGGTGGCAATTACCTAACCTCGGGAACGTTTTCATGTTTCTTTATTTACATACCTTTACATCCAACATACGGGTTTCCAGTAAAGCCAGATTTACAGTAACACTTGTTATCTGAGGTCCTACAGTAGGCATTCACCTTGCATCTTCCATCACACGGTACTGTAATGGAGAATTTAATCATTTTATAGATGTGCGCAGGTTAAACCTCAGTTTCGGTTCTATTATATAATAATTTGTACCTTTGAACATTTTATTATCAAACATTTTCATTCATCATTTGAACAAAACAAAGTTTTGGAATGACATCAAATTCCATGCTGTAATCGTATCGTTATAAATTATGCATCAAGACAGAAAACTATGACGAAGAAGAATTCTACAATGAATATTCGAGTATTGGAATCCGGAATTTGGCTCAGTAGGACATTAAGAGCTTACCTTTGCATCCTACATACGGGTTTCCTATGAAGCCAGATTTACAGTAACACTTGTTGTCTGAGGTCTTACAGTAGGCGTTTTTCTTGCATTTACCATCACACGGGACTGATAACGAAAAAGAAGTTTTTTTAAAAAAAAATACCATGATTTTCACTAAACATTCACTTAATTTGTTTCACCAAAAGGAATAATGGATGTCCTGGATAGATAATGTAACTACAGATTATATTGAATTGGAAACAAAACACAAATTACAAAAACACCGTTTTATATAGCAAACAATTTTAACGAACGACACCAGGAAGTTTTTCCTGTTACTATTTTACTCACCTCTACATCCTACATAGGGGTTCCCAGTAAAGCCAGATTTACAATAACACTTGTTGTCCGAGGTCCTGCAGTAGGCATTGGCCTTGCATTTACCATCACACGGTACTGCAATGTAGCAAATGATTATTAGTGTATATGTTAGGGTTTTTTAATGTTCCCAGTTCTACGTTATTTGTTCTGCATATTCAAAATAACTTTCATCCAGTATATCTTTTGAAGACTATGAGGAAGTTTTATGGTCACGATAATGATCTAATGGGGAAAATAATTCAGTTCCTGACGAGGACATGAAGTTGGACGTATTGGATGCTCGAAAGTACGCAAGGTGTTTACCTTGTCTTACTTTGGGAACAAGACATCACTTGGACTAGTCAAGATATACATGGCAAAAGACAAACCCTTACGGGAGAAACCTGGTCGCATTATCTTTGTATTTCGCAAGGTTTCTCACTGTGTATGATATATATTATTCATATTTTGTTCATGGACTTTAAATTTTGATTTTGTTGGTATTCGGAAGTGAGACGATGATAAGTCTTAGATTTCATTGTACTTTTTTTACCTATGACTGTTAGCTGAATCTAGTGCTTTATCCAAATATAATAAATGAAAATGTAAAGTTCACATAGTCTTTCATAGTTCATGTCTTTCGAGGTCCTTACAACAATGTCACTTAATATATAACACTTGCTGTTTCGTCAGATAGAAATCTAACCCTAAAATACTGCGACCCAGTTTGTTAATATTTGTAATTTTTATTGCAGCTTATTTGTACAATCTGAAAGAGCTATGTAAACGATTAAGTGTTGATATTTCAAATGTGGTCGAAATATGACGTTTGTTTTACGCTGGACTGCGAACTTTTTCAGAACAATCTAAACGAAAACCTCCTAGTAAAAATATTGACGATGATGATGTCGGCGCCATCACTGCAGAAAGAGTAACAACAATATAAGTAGTTTGGCCTCGTCAACTATTAGCTGTAGGAAAAGGATTGGAAAGAAAAAGTATGCTTGGTGTTCATTTCAAACTTTGTTAAATGAAAATATCTTTGTTGAAAGTTTAAAGCTCACCTCTACATCCTACATACGGGTTCCCAGTAAAGCCAGATTTACAGTAACACTTGTTGTCCGAGGTCCTACAATAGGCATTTGTCTTGCATTTTCCATCACACGGTACTGCAATGAAGTAATAAATCATTTCGTAGATTTGTGAAGATTTCAACTCAGTTTCGATTCTATTAAAGAATAATTTGTACCCTTGACCAATTTATTTCAAGCATTTTCATTCATCACTTCAACAAAACTATGTTTTGGAATAACTTCGAATTCTGTTCTGTAATCATATCATTAAAAGTGCTGCCAGAGGTCAGAAAACTATTACGAAGTAAAATTCTACAACGATTATTAGAATACAGGAATCCGGACACTTGTTTGATTGGACATTATAAGATTACCTTTGCATCCTACATACGGGTTTCCTATGAAGCCAGATTTACAGTAACACTTGTTGTCCGAAGTCTTACAGTAGGCATTCGCTTTGCATTTACCATAACACGGGACTGAAACATTAATATTTCTTTAACGCAGACACTTAGAATTATGTCTTGGCTATTCTGCGTATTTGGTATGTTCAAAATATAAAATCTTATTAACAGCAGGCAATATTTTTGAGATTGTAAGTTCATATCCAAGTAAGCAGAAAAACACGCCAAGTGTTGGTATCAATTAACCGACCTCAGAAACATGCTTGATTATTTACATACCTTTACATCCTACATACGGGTTCCCAGTAAAGCCATATTTACAGTAACACTTGTTGTCTGATGCCCTACAGTAGGCATTCGTCTTACATTTACCATCACATGGAACTGTAACATTCCATGAAAATGTCAATAAAGAATAATTACGAAAAGTTTATTGTAGATTTCGTTTCCTACGTTAAAACATCATTCAAAGAATTAATATGGTTAAAATGAATGATGTATTGTATTAATAAATGTATATAATACTATAACATACCTTTACATCCTACATACGGGTTCCCTATGAATCCAGATTTACAGTAACATTTGTTGTCCGATGTCCTACAGTAGGCATTTGTCTTACATTTACCATCACACGGGACTGATAACAAAAAAAGAAGCTCTTGAAAAAAAAATACGATGATTTTCACTAAAAATACAATTGATTTGATTCAATAAAAGGAATAATGAAAGTTCTGGAGAATGTGAATACAGATTATATTGAATTGGAAACGAAAGACACAAATTAACAAAATTCGTTTATTTAGAAAGCAATTGTGACCAATGATATCAGGGCGTATTTTTCTGTTGCTACTTTATTCACCTCTACATCCTACATACGGGTTCCCAGTAAAACCAGATTTACAGTAACACTTGTTGTCCGAGGTCCTGCAGTAGGCATTCTCTTTACATTTACCATAACACGGGACTGAAACAGAAATATTTCTAAATAGCAAACACGAAGAATTAAACCTTGGCAATTCAGCATATTTGGTATGTAGGAAATACTAAATTTTATATACAGCAGGCAGCCTTTTTATATTGTAATTGTATATTCAATTCAGGAGCAAAACATGCAAAGTGCATGGTGTCATATCATCGAATATTAACATACCTCGACATCCAACATACGGGTTCCCTGTAAAGCCAGATTTACAGTAACATTTGTTGTCCGAGGTCCTACAGTAGGCATTTGTCTTACATTTACCATAACACGGGACTGGAATTGAACATTTTTGTTATGAATATACGATCATCACCATTATCAATACATCAACACTGCCATCATCATCATTATTATCATCATTACTACAACAATGTATCACCAATCATCGTCATCAGTTATCATGTTAACTTATTTTGGACTATCACTTATTTGTTAAGGTCACCTGACCTAACACGAAAATCATAGGTCTAGTTTTTCAGCATCCCTAATTTTCAGAGTCCGTTCACAGTAAACGTTGGAAGATACTCTTTACAGGATGGATATGTTTAAATGTCCGCTATATTTTATGCCATCAGATCTTCCTTTTGAGTCTGGACCTTTTAAAAGCAAGATTTATATTAAAAAATTCAAAGTAAAATGTTGGTGACGCCGAATAAGTAACACCACATATTTGCGTTCGCGATAGTTCGTTACCGTCACGACAACAAAGACAGAGTATCGGAATCGTGTCTTACTTCGTTCTGTTAGCACAAACAAAGGAAATAAAAATTATTAAAACAAACTTTATGATTGATATACATTTCAGACAATATTATTGGGAAGGTTTTCAGTCTTTAAAGTCCAACTTAATTTAGAACTTGTTGTACGA
Source organism: Ylistrum balloti (assembly GCF_031769215.1). NCBI lineage: Eukaryota > Metazoa > Mollusca > Bivalvia > Pectinida > Pectinidae > Ylistrum > Ylistrum balloti. The sequence continues at coordinate 991,300 of NW_026782152.1, read as the reverse complement.
ACTCCTACAGAAATGATTTTCAAAAACTTTTTAATCAAATGAAACATTAATTAATTATCCCATTTATGAAGATTATTTTCTATATAGACTTTGATACAAAGAAATGCAATTTTTATATTGTCCATTTCTTTGGAATGCCATTCATCGCATCATTTCATTTAATAAAACATGTCCTATTGTTATGTAGTCTTGTAGTTTTTCCTGTCATGTTTATATGGAACACATACCTGGGTCGCAAGAACTAAACCCATCGCCTATATACCCAGTCTTACACACACACACTGAATCTATTCGAATAGCATTTTCACAACACCGGGGTAGTTTAGGATCTGAAATCAAGAAAAAAACACTTGCTCTCTTATCATGTATGTATCGCATTGCTGTCTTTTTCATTATATATTCACTGATATCAACAAGTATACCTAATATGCTGTCTAAATTCAGAAAAAATGTAATAAATATATAACGGCCAAGACACAATCACATACAAAACAATATTTTTTAGACATCGTGTACAACTCTGGTTACCGCTTGTTTATCAAGATAGTTTCGATATTTCATTCGATCACGTTGGATAGTCCTCAGTCGCCTCCTTGGTTTATAATTTAGGCCCTTAGTATCACTGACGTGTCCTAGAAGGACGAAAGAGCTGTTTGATGCAGTTCAATGCATTGTTTAGCTCCAGTAGATCAGTTATGTGATTTTGTAAGTATTTATAAATCAAACTTGAGATCAATATAGTCTTCAAATCATTTTATGTGTCTTTGGGTGTTTTAATTGTTTCAGCTTTAAAAGATACGTTGGTAATTTCTATTAGAATCAACTTTTGATTCCTATTATGTTCCAGTTTATTAAAACAGATTTAACTTTAACCATTAGTTAATCTGTTCGTCCATTTTTTTATTTATATATTCGATTTAGAAAGTGTTTTATTTTTAAACCTTGTTATACATATATTACAAAACGTTTCTGAATATGCTGAAACCTGCATGTTAATTCAAAAGTCTTTATTTGCATTATATTAATATAATTCAGTTTACAATGACATTTGTAAAAACCAAAGTCATGTGTTGCAAAGAAACTTTAAATAGAAAATGGTCATTACCTTAATGCTATTTAAAAAAAATAGTATACAGCTTTTTCGCATTTATTTCTTTACGCTTTTTGAAATGCTAACTTGTTTCAGAAAATGAATGCTACATAAAACATTATTTTGTAAATGTAAGTCCACAAGAAGCGATCACGTGTAATTGTACAGAATATAATTAACGATTCATGCTCATAGAAAGATATATAAACACAAGTATCATTTGTCTTACCTTGGACACATCCAGTAGAGCAGTACGGATCCCCGGAATAGCCAGGACTGCATTTACATCTATTGTCGTCAGGGTCACACCAGGAGTTTTTGGAACAGGCGCCATGACAATTATCCCCTTAAAAATGTGGTAAAAAAAGTAATCGTTTAGCAAAGTAAATATTGTCACTGTCTCAAAACTAAGATAATGTAATACTTCCAAAATTTTCTCTTTTTTTTTATATATATATTTATATATCTAAACACACTTTGATATACGTACATGCCAGAGTATTTTGTATTCCAAAAAAGAAAGAAAACGCCACGAATGGAAGTGGAAACATCCTTCACAGGTTTAGTTTAGGTTTGACGGAATGCAAGGCTTTTATACATCGACAACGACTACGCATGCACAAACATATATTTAACATCTGTCTCTGACTCTTGCTTGAATTTTTGTATAGTCAAGGAATGCCCAACTTGACAGAAAGAAATAGCCAGTATTGAAAATGAAAATCTGGTTGAAAAACGAAGATATTAAATCTTTCATAAAGGGACAATAAAGTACACAACACTTTCTTTAATTTACGTATAAAAAATGTTGTGGGACGAAAGGAACACCTGTCGGTTAATACCAGATTTTCAGGCAATAATACCTGTTGTAAAACATACTTTTCGGTATAAATAACAATGCTAAGTACGTCTTTTACTGAGAAGAAATACCAAACGTTGTTCGTTTAGCAATAACGCAAAGAAAGGTAGGGTCCGACCTGATGAAGGATGATACCATATTTTTATGACCAATAGTCAATACTATAAATGCTACAACATAGTGGAGCTTGAAGAGGAAATCAACAACCTGAAATCCATCCAATCATGTGCTTGACTGCGATATACATTTTACTACAATTCTCCTGTCTTAAACTGGACGTGTGCTTATATTCGTTACCAGATACGACCTTGTGCAGAATAGTGAATGCATTTTTTCAGCCAAATCATGCGAATTTGTCACATGTCATAATTGTTTTTAATCTTGATATTTAGTCTATATTTCGCACTTCAGAAAACGTATTATTTAAGTGGTCAACTCTCAGGATTTTTTAAAAATATACATTGCACATATTCTATAATGTTTTTTTCTTTAGATAAAAAAAGCATGTATCCTTGATTATCAAATTTGATATGCTGTTGTTTTTTCAAAGCAAGTATATAAATTCAATAAATTCGCTTATGAATTTACATTTTGTTTATATATGATAACTTATTTCATTACGAATTGCCAAAAATAAGTTTGGAAAGCGTGTTGTTTACAACACCTACAATTAGTTGTAAAAAATGTTGTTTATGACATAGTTAAAAACAAACCCAACAAACTGAATATTTGATCAGTGTTGAATAGCTCTTTTGCTGAACGGATTGAGAACTGACCGGTTGAATGGTTGAAAAAATTTTTTTACCTGTGGAAAAAAATAACTCATCTATGTAAATCTTATGTCATTAAGATAAACTTCACAAACATATCAAGTAATTATGTTAACTGTAACGTACGAAAAACTAATCAAGGTAATTTTAAAGCCACACCATTTCCCGTTTATTGCTCGAGAAGCTTCGTCACTTTCGGAAAGCCGTGAAGCGTGAAATTTTACCTAATACAGGACATTATTTGTTTTAATAAAATGTACATAAATAATAAATTACTTTATTTGACTGTAACTATGTATGTGTTTTTCTGAAGTTTCTTTGACCACTTGCGAGAATTCATAAAACAAACTTATATACCAATAAGAATCTTATCGGTGAAAGTTCCTTTTTAAGCAGTTAAAAGCAGTTAACCAGGAAAATTGATATTCCTATAAATAACCTGTATTCTGAACGATGATAACACATCCATTACTTAACTACTATTGATTTCAGATAAGAAAATAAAACACTGTTATTGGTTATATCAATCATTGCCCACTTTTAAATGTTATATTTTCTCCGGTAAAACAAGTGAAATAATTGAGTTTTGTAATCAAATATTATTGTTACCGACATAATTCTTGTTTTTTATAAAAGGAAAAGAACCATTCCCAATTTGGTATGTAACTTTTTGGTCTAAAATGGTAATAGATATTGCTCGCAAGAATATTCAAATATATTACAACCCACTGACAACCACCTGTTCAGTTACGATCTGATGTCAATGCAATGTTCAACTACTTACAACGTAAATAAATCGCATTAAATTGCTTATCCCTTTAACATGAGTGTAATGCACCATATGCTGCCTATAACTTATATGGGGACTTAATTTTATTGGTAAATCAAATGACATTCTAATCTTATCTTTTTGTTTAGCTGGATTCGGTCTCTTTATGGTTTAGAAGTACATTTGCACGTCAAATCAACCGATGGTATTAACAAGCACAAAGCACAATCACCAATTAATAATTATGAATCGTGTTAGAGACGAAAAAAGGACAATATACCGCTAAGGTGATTTGTGAAAACGCAAGAAACAAGATGACATGAATATAAAAAAATCATAGATTTTGGTACTTTTTCGCGGAATTTCACAACGTGGATGAGTATGGTTTAATAAATACACATTTACAAATTTTAAAAGTTTGCCGACATATGAATTCGTTGTTAAATATTATCCTTAGACCAAAAGAAAACAAAAGCCCCTCTAAAATTTTTGGTTTTACAGTATGTATGATTTACTATATTGGTGTGGGTAGAAAGAAACATCTGTCGGTTTTAATGCCTGTTAGATAAGTTATAATACATGATGTAGAACTTGTGTTCTTTAGTAGGTAACCATACATAAATACATATTTTACTCAAAAGCAATATCAAAGGCTGTACATGGAAGAAAGGTAAAGGTAGGATCGACTTCAATGAATAATGAAAACATTCCATCTGGCGTATCAAAGCAAAATTATTCGTTCACACATACATAAGTACATTTTTTATCATTAAGGTTTACATTTGGAACTAAGCGCAATCCCATTGCCAAACTATGTCATAACTAGAATGATTTCTTTCCTTTCATTATGCCCTTCTATGTCTTTATAACATTTAGTCCCTTCCCATCACTGAAGACAAACTATGCCAAAATGAGATTAGTTTCTTAAACTATATTTAGACCCTTGACACCACTGATAAGTCTCGGGGAAAATGACTGCATGATGTAGATTAATTCATTAATTATAATGTGTCTTATTCTAAGTTTTTATTGAATGATTTTTTTTGGTACAACATGTTTAAGAAAGTATTCCCATACAATGTATGACGCCAAATTTACAAGACAAATTTATATCAATATAGTTGTATTTACCCTTGTTAATTTGCTGGAACTTTCATTTTCATGTTTGTGTGAGTAATACGGAATAGGCGAATTGGTTGTACATCTTGATATGTTATACTAACGAGCATCAAACACACCCAGCTCTATATCACACAAAGAAATAGAATACTTTTCAAACTTTAAACTTCAACCCTGACAGCGAGGTCAACAATTGGTAGCCAGTGAGTCGTTAACAGAGTTATATTGTGACTGTTAAGGAACGACAACTATGGCAAGAATTGGTTTAACATGTCTGATTTTTCCCGAAGAGACCCATATACATCATAATCATTTATTGCAATTTTGCCAGTGAAATATAGGAATTTCTTAATTTGTTAAAAAAAAATAAGGGCATTACTACAGTGATGATACAATAATTCTTATATCATTACTAGAGATGATATAACTTTTCCATTGATGATATACATGTAACTTTCGCTAATTTGACTAACCAGAGGAATACGTCTTAGTAACTGCATGGAAACGCACCTATTTTGCTCTTTGGTCTCGAAGCGAGGATTGAATAAGGTTTTCTATCAAATAATTCCAGCGTACATTTCTGGCTCTCTCCGATTTTGTATAACAAAACAGTTTTGTAAGCGGGTCTTACCAGATAGCAGCATAATACAATCAGCCTTTATTCAAAATGGCGTCGTCTTGTTTTTCAAGTGTAGCCCATAACTATTTGACGTCAAAGCACGTGCTTATATTTCTCAAACAACTCTTTCTCTTATGTTTGGATCGACTTCCTTTTTTATGTTTCCCCTTTATAAAATGAAGTTTTAGAAAGTAATGCTTTCCCGTTGAATATCATATTTATATATATCTTGTATAACATATTTATTTGAATGTTTCACGAGTGCAAAGACATCCTATTATACTCGTAAAATATATATGATATTCAACGAAACCATTAAATGTACAAGACAGATATTTAAGTAGTGGTTACCTCCCTTCCATAATAATTAGATTTTATGGGCTAACCATCGACTCGGTTAATTATACCTAGGCAGCCGAACCTTGGTCTTTTCAACGACAAAAATCAATTGCTGTACGATTAAATACCACGATAGTGTTATTCGCCTTCCCATTACTAACATTAAAGTGTCTCTCTTTATATTCTGTTACAACTTACGTCATTGGAATTCCGAGTACGGAAGTTAATTTAGTTTCGTTTTCGATTCTGTGACATGTACGTTTCATATATCAAAATAGTGGTAAATCAAGACTCTTCACAGAGGTAGGTTCTTTATATCATTTGTTTAGTTTATTTTCTTATTAATATTACACATCAGAAGATAATTAATACACGTGTATATCTGTTCTAAAAATCTTTGTATTGAGATCGGGCAGCCATCACGAAGACGACACTCGAGTGAATTCGTGGACGGCTGTTTAAAATCAGCACACATTCGACAACCTTTTTAACAATACACGTATTTATATCAAATATGTTCTGTTAATATTGAGTAATTAAGATAAAGCGCACGGAATTGTCGTAATGCTATATTAATTTTTAATATTTCCAATTTCTGAACGAAACATGTTTATGCATATTTTAGTATGAGTACAAATATGTTGTCAACGCTTCGATAGGCAAAGCTATTCATATATAAGATATACAACACGGAGTGCATCCAGGCCCAAGTACACGAGTAGTGTGTAAGTTGATATGTAAATCAAGTATTACAAAGGTACTGCTATACAATACATTCGTTCGGTTAACCCTGGCGGATGATCTCGGTGCCGTTTGATACCGATCAATAGTTACGGAATAAACCGAGCGACCAACGACAACTCTCGACGGATAAGAAAAAAAATGTAAACATTTAGATGGCACATATGATAACAAAGCCCTGGTAGAAATATGGAAATCAACGCAACAAGTCAATTTACTGAAGGAAAATATCTGTTTCAACATTAAGTTACATTAAAAGATGATTAGTCACTTGTTCACAGTACACTTAGATAAAACGTGCTGACAACAATAATTAAGACATGCTTACTACGGTTATACTATCAATCATCAAAACGAACAAACATATCCTTCCTTCATAACATCGACATAACGCGACGATTAGATTGCTTTTTTTAATTTATCAATATTATTATTATAACTGATAAGAAATATTCATATATTACTGTATCTTAACTATCTAGCTCCAGGGTGTTTATTGAAGCTTAAGAAACAAAAACATACTTTCAGTGGAACCTTGTTATCGCGATCATGTATAACTCGAAGGCTCTGTTTGATTCAAAACATTTTGTCGATCTTGCCTAACTTTACAAAAAACATCCGAACTTTCTTAAATCAAATACTCCGTTGTCTCGAAGTTTGTTCATGGTCCCGCCGAGTTCGAAATAACAAGGTTCAACTGTATTACCTGTTTGCTGAGTTTTATCCTATGTTTGTATTTGCAAAATATCAGTTCTTTTGTGTGAAAATGTGTTTACAAACATCATGAAATCTATCCTCCCATGCCGATTGAAAGGTTACTGTAAATCAGTCCCAAACACAGGCTTTTTCTAAACTGCGTACATTTGCTTATTTACACAATTTATTCAAGAAGTATCTTTCCAAACATACAAAGAAGAAATTGTGTCAATACTATTTTTATTTATTAATAGTATAATCTGGTTATATTGATCTTAAATTAACTTTACTCATCATCGGTAATCAAATTGATTTTATAGTATTTAAAATAAATGAAGCGCTTACTTAGCTATTGTTAAATCTCCATTCAGCTTGGATTTGAATTTAAATAGCGTGTGTAAAATTTGTACAATGTCCCCGTGAAGTTAGATAATCTAATTCAGTCTAATTTCCTCAAATCAGTTGTACAGTCGTTACAGTCATTAACATAGAAATTGGCTTTTCTATATAAATACTTATCAGATTTTTTTTCCTATACCTGGTGTGATAAACTGATCTTAAGACAACTAGAATTAATCTCGCTGTTATGAATATATTACATATTGCTATTGCTACAATTTGATATACGTATTACAATAACATCCCAACGATCCATTTTCTTTGTTGAAGATTTGCCGAAATGAGATGTACAACAGACCATGGCCAAGATCACACCTGATCACCAGAGATAAAAAATGCCTGGGATAATGGAGACATTTGGTGATATTAATGAAGGTTCCATCATCTGACGAGGCATTAGTAGTCAACTTTCTGTCATGGAATCACAACAGGAGCAAAAGGAAGCACGTTTCAAAGACCCTTCTGAGGATCCTCCCAATCACCAAACGCGAAAGATACTTTTACAGCATGGAGAAACTGTGAATAAAACGGAGGATCCAACGCCTCAACCAGATTCTACAGAGCATCAAACTACCCACGGTTCATCAGTATCCCAACTTGAAGCCGAAACTACCCACAATTCATCAGCATCCCAGAATGGAGCCGAAACTACGAACAATCCATTAGCATCCCAAAATGGAGCAGAAACTACGAACAATGCATTAGCATCCCAGAATGGAGCCGAAACTACGAACAATCCATTAGCATCCCAAAATGAAGCCGAAACTACCAACAATTCATCATCTTCTCAAAACCAAGATCAACAAACATCAAAGCAGGAGAAGCCGAAACTACCAAGTAGGAAGAATAGGAAGAAACAAAAAGCACCGAGTAAAACACCTGAACAAAGGCACACCTACCATGGTCTGTGCGATGTTATATTCCACTATTTGTCTAATAATGAGTCTGCAAGGCGGTTTCTCCACAGTTATCTTCCGTCAAACGTCACAGTCGTTAAACAAAAACCAGACGAAGAAGGTGAGAGTCATACATTGTTTATATCTCATTCGTAACTATGTACCACAATATGCTTTTATCCGTATTTCCTTTGATATTGATAGAGTTTTCGAACTCAAACCCGTTGTAATGTCATTTAAATTTAATATTACAGGCGAGAAATGTTTTGCTGATTGTAATCAAAGTTTAAAGTCGACGCTTGACCTGCCCAAAGGAACCATTGTACAGGATCTTGAAACATTGCTATTTCGTGCTTGGTTTAATTACCAGGAAGATTCCGAGAAGTTAGCATGGATGGAAGTTATCCCTGCAGAACGTCGGGCTTACCAGATATCCAACAAGCTTTCGTCTGTTAGTAGTGTCGATAGTGTGGTGTCAGGAGGTGCCATGATATCGCCAACTGTATTCATTAAGCACTGGTCGGTAGCTGGCACAGTGCAAGTCACTTTTGAACATGATAATGAACTTTTATCTGTTACCCGGAAACGCGGTTTTGGCACCGAAGAAGTCATGGAAATAGCTTACAGTATTTTAAGCGACACTATGATAGCACATCACAACAGAAATGCCTGGCACATTTATGTTGGACTAAAATATCCACCGAAAATTATCGAAAAATCTAAAAGACCTAAATCTGACCAGATGGAAGAGAAAAGGATGGTCCATCTCACTTCTGTCACGCGAGAAAACATAGGCTTTACCTCTGTTCTATGTTTAGATGTGCCTGATAACAAGAAAGAACAACCGTCGCCATCGACATCCACAGACCAAAATAGCATGTGGACACTTATGGCAAGATTGAAAAGGCATGGATTTTCAATTTCCTATGCCAATGTGTCCGTCAAAGACCCCGAGAATCGTCAAGTTAATAAAATAAAATTCGACACTTTCGATCTTAACTATGCGTGGGAAAGTCTCCTCGCTTGTGGCTTTAAAGTGACAGACGCTATAACAGAACAGTCATTGGCGTTATTGGAGCAAAAGAAATCTGTACTGATTCCGGAGGTATTCCAGGAAATGACAAGCAGTGCTGACAACAGCCAATTTTTTGAATTCGATAGAATTCTTACTAAAAGCCAAGAGAGATTTGACCATTTGAGCGTTCCAGATGAGAGAAAAGAACTTCCATCTCACTTTTCTATGACAAGACGAATAGTTGTCACTCCAACTCGTATGATTCCACTCCGGAAAGAACCGATTGTTCAAAACAGGATTATTCGAAAGTACGATGACGACTTTTTCGTCCGCGTGATATTCCGTGATGAAGATTTCACTAGACTGAGCGCAACTCGTTCAGAAGGATTCAAAAACATTACAAATCGTCTTCAAGAATTTATGGACCATGGATTCCAAATTGGCGATAGAAAGTACGAGTTTTTAGCCTGCTCAAACAGTCAGTTACGTGAACATGGAGTGTGGTTCGTTTGTCCTAACAACGGTGAGACGGCAGAAAGCATCAGGTTCGCGGCTGGTGATCTGACTAAAGAGACATGTGTTGCCACGTATGTGTCTCGCATGGGATTATGTTTCTCAGCATCCCGAGCTACTGTGGAGGTTGATGTAGATCGCGGTTCAGTTAAGTTCATTGATGACGTGAAATTGGGATCCTACTGCTTCACAGATGGCATAGGGAAGATTTCAGTACCCTTAGCGAAAAAGGTATCGTAGGCGAATTCATCTTCATCTGTAATCTTTCCCTTTTTGTATAGCTTTTATATGATTTTTAAGTAAAATAAGTGAAAAAATGTTCGCTTACGATCGTGTCTATCAATATGTTTAATTCATTTTTCTATATAACTCCAACACCAATCAAAAAATTCACAGAGAATAAATAGGATACCGAAAAATCTATGTAACATCAAGATTAGTAGAAAATATGTGATTCAAAAGCATACTTTCTTAGGTATAATCTTCTTTCTTTAAATTCTTTTTTTCAATTTTCACGCGTTTTTAGGTTGCTGGTTCCTTGAAGATGGATCCGGTGCCTTCGGCATTTCAGATCCGCTACGGTGGTTGCAAAGGTGTAATCGCCATGGATCCCACTCTTGGAAAGACAGAGCAAATCCATATCCGTGGCAGCATGCGCAAATTCGAATCTCCCTCTAAAAACCTAGAAATATTGCAGACAACTCATCCTGGTAATATTTTGTTCATCAAAATGAAATATACCGGGTATATATAATTAACTGAAATTAATCTAATTGTCATCTTTGTAATCTGTAAACATATTTCCAATGTATCAATTTCATTTCAAATCACCAGGTCAGTTGCACTTAAACAGACAAGTGATCACTTTGATGTCAGGACTGGGAGTCCCAGACAACGTTTTCATGTCGCTTCAAGAGAAGATGCTTTTTAACATTGCTGACATGCTGCTCGAAAATAAGAGGGCCTTACGTGCGCTATCCGAGGTGAGTTCCCTAAACAGTTTATAAGATAATAGCTCTCAGCATTGGTGTAAGCTGACATGTACACTCATTCTCCGATACAGCCGAATTATTCAATTTCTGAAAATGGGAGAAAACACATCAATTTGCTCATGCCATCTACTGCAAATAACTTGTATTTCGCTTGGGATTTAATTTCGCGTCAATCGCAACTTCAAATCCGTTCGCGATTATTTGTAAGTAAATAAAATATTCATTCTTTGGTTACCAATATCGGAGTCTAGGTCTCTGATAGCACCACCATTCGCGAATTTTAAGCCATTTTGAGATCAGCGTTCGCGAAATCATGTATTTGCCAATATGTCTGAAAAGGTAAATTTGCAAATAGAGTATTCGCGAAAACTAAATAATTTAAAGTATTGTTAACGTCACCGGAATCATTTTGTTATCACAATGACTTACTTTTAAGAGATATATAGGTAGTAGTTATAATTATAATCAAGAACGCTCCAAACCAAACCAATATGTGACGGAAAAAATATCGAAAACTAAGGCACCTCCCTTTGATAAAATTACAGGTCGTCATCTTGTAATCGTACTAATTATGATCCAATTATAAAACTACAAGATACGTATTAGTGAAAGAGAATGGTCAAATGTAAGTTTTAGTAAGAGATCTGAACAGGTGCTAATTTTATCATAGATACAGATTTGAAAATGTGAGTTCAGGTTTATAAGCTGCTGGGATTTGTTAACGGCAGTCTAAACTTCATTTTGCATAAAATTCGCTCGTTATCGGATTCGCCACATTTCATGTTGCTTTTAAAGAGTGTTTTTGTTTCTAAGTTGTAAAATTATTTAGACTCGATTAAGACTATGTAAATCAATATTTTGTCAAAATTAAATGGGGCAAAACATTTTCTAGTATATAATGACTTTTGGAGACTGATTTAAAGATGTTTAAAGTAAATGAATTACCTGTAGTGTTGGATATTTAACATTCATCTTTGTATTTTCAGAACGTCTCACAAACGTTTTGATTACAGGAATAATGAATATCAGCTTTGAAATATTGTAAATGTTGGTATTCTCGGTGGATTATGTTTTCTCTTTTTTCTGAGATGATATAAAATCACTGAAAATATATACATTGAACATCCACTTTATAAGCAAACTCATTGTTTCCTTTATGCCTTCCTTAAAAATAACACTCTTCCTTCATCAAGCTATTACAAACATGCATCATCGTTTAAAGTATTAAAAGAAGACATGTTAATTTGTCAGCCTCGTTGTTAATTTTGAAAATAATTAACTTCATCATATACATCTTGGTCTTTATTTCTGATGTTTCTTCGGTCCTTTGCAGTTTCACTTTATCCGACAAATCTTGTTAGTTGGGTTGTTGTTCCTTACAGGTCAACATTGGAATGAAGTACATGGACCTAATGAGGGCTGGGATTTCTTTTATTGACGAGGCGTTCTTTAGGTCAATATTAATGACAATATACAAACGCAAACTCGCCGAGTTGATTCGAAAGACGAGAATCGAGATAGATTATGATCAAGGAAGGAGCATGATGGGCACTACTGACGAAACGGGGACATTGGAGTACGGACAAATCTTTGTCTCTTACACACAGCACGACGGGATGAATTTCAGAGGTATAACAATTCTTGACACCGAAGTTGTCGTTGCTAAAAACCCCTGTTTCCATCCAGGAGATCTGCGGAAGTTTAAGGCAGTGGATGTGCCTGGATTGCATCACCACGTTGATTGCATCGTGTTTCCTCAAAAAGGACATCGACCACATCCAGACGAGATGTCTGGTTCAGACTTAGATGGAGATATGTACTTTGTGTGCTGGGATAAGCAGATGCATCCCTTAGGGGAAAACAAAACAGCTATGGACTTCCAAATTCCGAACAAATCAAAATTACCCCGACCAGTCCAAGTATCAGATGTCACACATTTTATATCAGAGTACATTAGAAATGATCAGCTTGGCGTTATTGCTAATGCACACGTTGTCCATGCAGATATTAAAGATATCTTCTGTGAGGAATGCATCAATCTGTCGAGGAAACACTCAGATGCCGTTGACTTTCCAAAAACTGGGGTTGTACCAGAGATGACTCAAGACTTGAGATGTGAAAAGTACCCGGATTTCATGATGAAATCGGACAAACCTCGTTATACATCCAACAAGGTATTAGGTAAATTATTTCGCCAGTGTAGATCTTTGGAGCATGCACACAGTCGTACATATGAAATAGATCTTCTTCAACACGCAACTGTTATTGATCCAGACATGATATATCCGGGATATGAGACATATTTAGAATCCGCACAACTTTCGTATGACATGTATAATGAGAAAATCTTACAGCTGATGTCTCTGTATGGTGTGGAAACTGAAGCAGAAATTGTCACAGGTATTATACAGAAGCTAAAGAAGAAGCGTGGTTATCTTCAGAATGAAAAATATGAATTGGGGAAAGTTATTCAGGGTAAAATGAGCGTGATTAGGCAAAACGTGCGAGCAGACTTCTTTGAGGAGTTCGGCGAAGAAATGCTATACCCATCAAATTCCGAAGATAATAAGAGGAAAATCCTGGCTAAGGCGTCAGCATGGTACATTGTTGCCTATGATGTTAAGTTTCAGAAAGTCAGCACAGGTAAGCGCCTTGTCAGTTTTCCCTGGATTATAAGCGAGATCCTGTCTGAGATGAAATCGGATGCAGAGTCTTCAACAAGAGACGAAATCAAGGACATAAAGCTTGATCAAGAACGGCCAGTCCTTGCTCAAATCGGTTCATCGATACTTCGACATTTCGATATGAGACATGAAGACCGGGATGAGACGTTTCGTTTTCTTCATGAATGTTTCGGCATGCTTCATGGCCACCTATATCACAATGTTAACAAAGAGATAAAGCTGTCAATTACAGGAATGCAATCATTGTGTCTGATGGACATATACACGAGCGAAATTGATGTTTGTCTCGATTTCCCTCAGCGGTTGTCAAAAGAAGACTTCACTCGTCGCGTAAAGTATGGTATGAGATCCTACCAGAATGTATCTCCAGTGTCATATGTAATCCCAACAAATGATGATCCAGTTACAGTAACGTTTTCACAAAACACCATCGATAAGAACAGAACGGACTTTATCCGTCAAGAACTCCAGAAACGTCCATACTATACGCTTATTTTAACTTTTCTCCTTGACTGGGGGAGGAAGTTTGGACTCGTTGGCAGAAACAGACATGCATTGTTCAATGAAATAGTGTTTGTGATGCTTGTCCTAAAACTCCTGTCAGATGCAGACAGCAACCCAACAGCAGCGCCTGTAGACCTGAACAAAAGTTGGTTTCCAGGAAAGATATCATCAAATGATCAGGCCAACACAGCTAGTCTTCTACTAACCGTCTTGAGAACGTTTAATTCTCTACTGAATGAGGACAAGAATGGAATGTTTAAGATATCTTTGCCAGACCCGACAGATACTAACAGTCGACGGCTTCTATTCCCTGGCAAGATAGACTGGAGGAAATACAAACACCTCACGGAAGAAATTCTCTTCGTTTACCAGGAAATCGCAAAAAACAGATCTGTCAGTGCCTTCTTCGACCAAAACATCATTGAAGAAGATCATCTGATGATAAACCTGCCGTTAGATATCTGGGGATCTGTAATGTTCGCAGAAACATATACTGCTAGACGATTATCGGCGGACACAGGTGCCGAAATCAGCATTCGCAGAAAGACATATAGAGACACTCCCGGGCTTATACTAGAGGCGTGGGGAACTCGAGAGCAGTTATGGGATGTCCAGCATTCCTTACAAAACCTCAATGACAAATCATCAAAGTTTATCACTACCGCGGCTCGTGACAAAGCTTTTATTGGTGGCGCCTTCAAGCGTTTATTCTACGGGTCCACCGGCCCTGATCAGCAACTCACATTCGAACGTTATCAAGGGAGGTGTCAACCAGCGCACAAGGAGATCCCATTATACATTGCGTCTGTAGACTCGTCCAACCAGGATAACGGAAAATCCTTGGAAATGTTCAAAGAAGTATTCAGGACACAGATAGAGCTTATCCGACAAGATTTTGAGAGTACATATCATGGGGAACTACGGATTGCAATCACATTTGGAATATACTACATATTCTATGTCGACAATCCCCAATTCACCATTTCAGAATTGGAAATGGAAATGAATGGCAATACCTACCGAAAGGAAGAGAAATTAGAACTCAACCCATCGGGACGTGGCAGATGGCGAAATCGCAAAAGGCATAGCAGGTTTACGAAGCCAAGACCAAGACACATACGGACCTCCTTTATGCCATTGGAATGTGACAAAAACAATGTCAGTGCTTTTCTGCTCAACAAGTTTTTCCGAGAGCAGCATGAAGAAGTGAAATTTCACGCAACATTCAAAATGGGTAATCAAGATTATGGAAAACGACACGAAGGTCAAGTTGTTCTTGACAAAGATCTCAGATTCATTGAACTACGTCTTTCAGACTTGAAGTGGATGGCAGTAGATGTCTGTCGTGGCTATGCCGACATGTCCAATACTAGGAAACGTCTTGATGTACGGTGTAAGCTGCAATCAAGACGCCTCATGGATTTGGAGGGTGTGCGAGAGATGACTGACACGAAAATGCTTTTAGACCCTGACAACACCGTTCTGCTTCAGCCCAAACCGAATATTCTGTATGTCTGTCAGGAGTTTAAGGACAGGGTACCATTCGTAAGAGAGAAGCACGTTAGAACGTATCATTATGACGGACCAGTGACCGATTACAACATATGGAAAGATATGAGTATTGAAATAGCAAGAGTGCTAGAATACTCAATACCAGATGCTAGTGGCCGGTTCCAAGACATGGTTGAGAAACAGGAAGTCACAGTAATTCCCAAACTTCCCTCATTAGAGACAGAAGACACCGAGTGGGAACAGTATGCAGAAGATGTCTGGGAACTAATTGAACATCTAGGCGAACAGTTCGATTCGGACATTTCGTAGACGTTTATCCAATAGAACTGCATTATGTTGCAATTCCGATAGACTTAATCAGCATACACCGTTGACTACACATTCCTGCTACATACAATAAGTACGTAGGTTTTGGGTCCTGCATGTATGTTTGTCTGAATTTTACATGTAAAAGTAAAAGTACTGCGCGTCAGTTTTCATACAGTTTAACACCTACGCAGTATTTCACCAGCCAAAACATACATCACAGTGGATTGAGAATTCATCTAGTAGAATGTAGTTGACCAGGTCGTAGATAAAAGAAAACCTTAACCAGACCATATAATCAATAGACATTTTCTATTTTTGAAAATCATTAACAAAGGTTAAAATGTCAACGATTTATCAATTCAGGTTATCACAACATCAGGTAAAAGGGTCGAAGTCAAAATTTCGAAATGAGCCTAAGCTCACCTTATCATTGATATATTTTAACCACTAGTTTCTTTTTTTTCAAAAATCTTATTCATTTAATCAACTTCATATCAAGAAGATTTTTTATCTCACGAAATTAATTGAAAATGATGTATTTATGCACTTTCATGTTCTTTGTAAATACTTTTATATCAATTTTTATCGTTCTGTTATCATCATCGTATGTCACATTACACCATTATGTCTTGTTGTGGTGATAGTGCGGTTAAATAAACGCCACACCCATATTTCATGGGGTTTTTCACATCTGAATTTACTAAGTAACACTTCCCATGTCCCTTGGTATACCTGTAAAGAAATACATATATCTATTTGTACCGCTATAAAAATATACACCTGTACATCAACACGCACACCTACATATACAATACACACATCTACCTGTATAACAATATACACACCTAGATATACAACACACAAACCTACCTATACAACAATATACAAATCTACATATACAACAATACACGGACCTACATATACAACAATACACACATATACCTTTACAACAATACACAAACCTACATATACAAGAATACACACATCTACCTGTACAACAACACGCACACCTATATATATAACAATACACACATCTACATATACAACAACACCCACACCTACATATACAACAATAAACACACCTACCTGTACAACAATACACACACCTACATATGCAACAATACACACATCTACCTGTACAACAACACGCACACCTACATATATAACAATACACATATCTACCTGTACAACAACACGCACACCTACATATACAACAATATACACATATACCTTTACACCAATACACATACCTAGATATACAACAATACACAAACCTACATAAACAACAACACGCACACCTACATATACAACAATACACACATCTACATATACAACAATACACAAACCTACATATACAACAATACACACATATACCTTTACACCAATACACATACCTAGATATACAACAATACACAAACCTACATAAACAACAACACGCACACCTAGATATACGACAATACACAAACCTACAACAATAAACAACAATACACCTACACATACACACCACATACATATACAACAACATATACCTTTACAACAATACACAAACCTACACAAACCACATACATATACACACCTACATATACAACAACACACACACCTACATATACAACAATACACACATCTACCTGTACAACAACACGCACACCTACATATATAACAATACACATATCTACCTGTACAACAATATACACACCTACATAGACAACAATACAAACATCTACCTGTACAACAACACGCACACCTACACATACAACAATACACACATCTACCTGTACAACAATATACACACCTACACATACAACAATACACACATCTACCTGTACAACAATATACAAATCTTCATATACAACAATACACACATCTACCTGTACAACAACACGCACACCTACATATACAACAATACATACATCTACCTGTACAACAATATACACACCTACACATACAACAATACACACATCTACCTTTACAACAATATACAAATCTACATATACAACACACACACCTACATATACAACAATACACACATCTACCTTTACAACAATACACAAACCTACATATACAACAATACACACATCTACCTGTACAACAACACACACACCTACATATACAACAATACACAGACCTGCATATACAACAATACACACATATACCTTTACACCAATACACATACCTAGATATACAACAATACACAAACCTACATAAACAACAACACGCACACCTAGATATGCAACAATACACAAACCTACATAAACAACAACACGCACACCTACATATATAACAATACACACATCTACCTGTACAACAATATACACACCTACATATGCAACAATACACACATCTACCTGTACAACAACACGCACACCTACATATATAACAATACACACATCTCCCTGTACAACAATATACACACCTACACATACAACAATACAACAACCTGTACAACAATACACAAACCTACATATACAACAATACACACATCTACCTGTACAACAACACGCACACCTACATATACAACAATACACACACCTACATATACAACAATATACACACCTACATATACAACAATACACACACCTACCTGTACAACAATACACAAACCTACATATACAACAATACATACACTTACCTGTACAACAATACACACACCTACATATACAACAACACACACACCTACCTGTAAAACAATATACACACCTACGTGTTTAATAATGCATATATTTATCTGTGCAATGTCTATAACATTACACCTGATTACCTGTACAATTATACACATACCTATCCATAAAGAAATATGTTTGACTATCTGTGTGGTATTACAAATGTTTATAAGTTACCAACTGATACCTAGGTAGTCATGTTAATATATGGATAAGACGGTGCTAAATTCTTAAAAGGTCAACCTTGAACGAAAACACCTGGTAATTATTAACGACATATTAATGACATCATGCATTGTTTTTTTTATATAATTAACAAAAAGATGATTTAAGAGATTGAATATAGCATATGCTAACAACATATTATAAAGTTTAATATTTGAGGGTTTCTAATTTTCGCTATTTTCAACGGTTGAATAAAGTCACGAAAAATTGATACCTTGAAAATATAATTGATGAAGAAAAACAATGTCCATTCTATTGCTTTCGCAAAAAGTGCATCCCTTTTAGATTAAGCATATGATAAAACTGCGATATTTTGACTATAGCGAATTAAAGCAGTCGTTACTGTATTAACACATGGAAGTTAGCTGGTAAATTAACTGATACATGACCAGCCGATTTCAAATGACCGTGAGAAATAGTTAAGTTCGTAATTAATTCGAGACCTTTCATGTTTTTTTTTACATTTTACATTTTATACAAAAAGCATTTTACATTTTTTTTTTTTATTTTTGATTTCTTTGTGTCCACTTATAATCGTATTGATTCCAGAAGTACATAACTTAGATTTATTTCGGATTTTTATTTTTTTAGTTATTATGACAACTTGTCTGAATCTAGCAGACCTAGTGGAAGACAAGAGGAGAGAAGAGTAGGTAACATATATTTTGCCAGGATATTATGAGATGGTTATAAGACTAGATTTCGTTCTTACACTCGAATATTTCGCCCAGGCTTATTTTCACTCTCCCATCAAAATATCTGTCTTCACCCAATGTTAAATTCACCCGAAACATAATATGATATATTTCAGCTTTATCATGAAACTTTGGTTGATTTCATTTCGCCTTATGCACAAAAGGGCGAAATGATCGGAATTTAGATATGGCGAATTTTCTCCCGTGTGCAGTTAATGTTTATACTCTATTTTTAGATATTACCACTCAAAGGTTATTATCTCCCTTTTATCATTAGTTTTTTTAAATCAATGACGTTTCAACATATCTATTGACTAACCCGTACTAACTTATGTTCTTTTATCTTTATCTATGATGTTTATTTTAAATTACATATTCATAGCAGAAGGTTTACATACTTAGAGTCTGCCGTCTTATCATTTTTTGTGTGTGTTTTTGTGTCTTTCTATACCTATGTATGATTACATAGCCAACGTCACAATCACAGTAGCTTATTTTCCATTTTAATTTTATACTTATTCGTCTGATAATTACAGTGATTTTTTTCATTTCCAAGTTGATTTAAATGCAAATCGGTTATTTTCTGTATGCTATATCGTTATTTTTTATATACGATATAGATTTTATCGATTTCCGTTTGCGCCTGTTTATAAAAAATCTTTATATAAGTAATCTTTGTAGCGAGTGTGATAATGCAAACGTACTTAATTTGGCACAATCAAATTTTAGCGCAGTAGTATTTTTACGTAAATTAGCTCAATGATAAACATGCGCATGAGCAACAATTTTTATATAGAAGCTGCAATTAATTTCATCACATTTTAGCCAATACTTTTACCGCGAAAAACACTAACATATAATCACCGTTAAATAGGAACGTTTTCTGTGACAATGATTAATTAATCTTCATTGCGTGTCTTATTAGTGTCAAAACAGTACTTACTTCCGCCGATTGCAAGCGATTGCTGTTAAAATATATATGTCATGTTTGAATGGTAAAGACAGATGATATAATTCCTATCGTAAAACACTGGCATTCTGAATATCTTTTGTTTTGCTTTCGTTTTACGCTAATACTGGGAAAGCTATTTATTGACCTAGATTTACGTTTACAGAAAACACCGACGCCCTGTTTTCGCAGAACAGAGCGTATTCCACGAATTACGAAGGGGAGTAGTTTCACTTTGTATGCAGGTCATGGCTCTGTTCCAGCTGTGAATAGCCTACTCGACAGGTGGTGCGCACGTGTGTACTACTGTTAGTTAAGCAGATCCAGTACTGATGCAAACTTGTGAAAGAATATCTACATTACAGATAATCTTTCATTGCTCTCACCTTTAAATGAAGGGAACATGAAAACATGTAAATTAGTACACATTCTGTAATACAATGGCATTGTATCATTGTATTACTACAATATTTCACTAAATACTAGAAGATCTAAATATTTTATTAGAGCCTCAAGATTTCGTCTGCGTTTGATAGTTTTCAATAAACCATGTTTGAAATTCATATGGCGTTGTCTTTTATATGCTATTTTAAGTGAAGTAGCTGAATATAAACACGACAGTCTCACTGGTACCTCTAGACAACAGCTCCAAGAGAGATCTGGCGTTCACCATGAAATAAACTTATCTTTATCCTTTATTTCCCTTCTTTCCAAAATAAACGTAGAATCAATTATTTCGTTATATACAAAAGATCCTAGAGTGATCTTGGCGTTCACAATCGGATGCTCGATATATTTTACATACTTTTCCCTTCGATTTCCTTTTCCCTTTAATGATTTGATAAGATGAAATCTATAGAGAGTTTTAACAAGAACTTTCTGTGAAATAGCATACAAATTGTAACTGTTCAAATTCAGATGATCGTCGCTTAGTCATTTTGCTTTTCTGAACCAGACACTAAAATGGATGAAGTAATTTGGGGCCAAAAGAAACAAACGGTTCCTACACTCCATGACTGAGAAATATCCCTGACGTGTTTTTTAAAAAATATTTCCAAAACGAACTTTAAAAATAACCACGGAAATGCGGAACGTCATATTAGGTTTAATATCCCTACTGAAACAGTAATTTTCAAGAAAGGGATATTCGGGCCCGATATTGATTGCTCTTTGTTCTTTGGATTTTTTCCTTTTTATTTTGATTTTCTGATCTGTCCCAAAATAAGGAGCACAATAAGAGACCAAGGAGATTCTCAAGAGTCAAATTTTAGAAAGAACCTCCCAGTCGATCTGAAGAACTAGCTATAACAAACTTTCAAACCACCTATCAGACAAGTTTTTAATCAGTTCTATTATCAAAATGACACACTTGGGGACCAAGTGAAACCCAAATACTAAATATAAGAAAGTCCCATAAAGTATTTCCTGAGAAATAACGATAAAAATATCTTATTGCTTAAATCCAAGATGGCCACTTTCACGCGATATATCCCAAGATGGGGAATGCACATCTACACAATTAGACAAGTCAATATATGAAATCTGAGAATGTTCTATTATTTCTCCCGAAAGCGAGATAGCATAATAGACCTGGAACAAATAGAGACCACGAGGAACATACAGTTTAAATTTGATCCACCATACACTTCTTAAGAAACGGAGATATTTTGTTTTGTTTACGAACGAACCGATAATAGACACGGAGCGATTTAAGAATAGAAGCTCCAGTTGATGCGTAGATAATAATTCGTCGCATGTTGATCAATTTAATGTTTGGTACAACCAATTGAGGAATTAATTTAATGTTTGGTACAACCAATTGAGGAATCAATTTAATGTTTGGTAAAACCAATTGAGGATGGAGTTTACTGCAAAATGAAGTTTTACGTGATACAAAATAATGATCTGTATCTCTTCTCACAAACTCACAGTAGGATTATAAATATTCAAGTGATATAGCACATACATGGCAAAAATCAATCATAAAGTATTAATATTAATAACATAACACACAGAGTTAAAATTTGTAAATGCAGCTTAATTGCGCCCTTCCCCCCCCCTCCCCTCCTCAATTACGACTGACGGAAGCGGACACTTAAGAATAAGACTGATATAAGCATTAGTGATTCATTATATATGACGTGTGTATGTGATACTCTTCTGCAAGGAACAGTCTTGTAATTGCTCCTATAACCGTATTTAATTTCAATTAAATAAAGTATTCATTATCCACAATGCAATATGTCATTTTGAATGCGTATTGTCGTCCTTTCAATGACAACAATAATGATGTCATAGAAATCACGCGCTTGTATGCCTAAATAATTTATTATGGCTAAGGTAGTATTGATTTCCATTATAAAATGGCATTGACATTGGCGTTGCACTTTAACATATATAAGTTACCTGTACTATTGTTGAAAAATGCTTATGTGGCGTATTTTTCAATAGGCTTATCTTATGAGTTTTTGTCAAGTTAAAGTACACCTGTTTTACAAAGCATTATCATTGCGTAGCGCAGGGTGACCGAAATCTTACCGAAACCAGAATAAATGTGACGTCTGGTTTCACTATGTGCCAAGCAAAGATTTTACCAGGAAGTTCTTAACCAGTGCTTTGACAACACACGTGGCTCAGCGTTTCTTTATAACAGAGATTCCCGGAGGTAATTGTAATAAGACACACAAGGAAATATGTTAACTAACAGAATTTAGAGGCTAAGACGAACTGTACATATACACATAACCATGGAATGACTGACAATGTCATATGTGACAGCTGGTACTAATGATCAGACAGACAATTATAAGGTACACTATTGAATATAAATTGATTACATGAGGGATTACAAAAACTCAGAGCTACAGAGGGTAATGGTGATTATTAAGAGTACTACGCGAGAATTACGGGTTTGGAAAATACCCTATTGTAACAATTACACTTTCTCACATCCTGAGAACGACCTTAATTGTATAACAGAAACGTATGTTACTATACATGATCACCAATGGGCCTGCACCGCTCACCTGGTATATATATATATATATACATATTAATTCATTTACGAATTTTAAAGATGGCTATAAGATTTATTAAGCAAATGAACAAACACTAGGTAAATGGGGCTTAATGGTAATCTGGTAATACAGAAGGCTTGAAGTTACGTAGTATATAAACTTAGTCGCAGTATGTTACTACATGACAATTGGGATGACGAAGGTGTATTATATTTTCGAAACAACACTAGCAAAATGACCAATAAAGCAAGCGATACTGCTATGGTATCACCATTAAACATGTGCAACACTACAGATCAAATGATCCATTGTTATCGACTATCGAAAAACTAAGACAATTTAAAGACAAATTAAATTTTATAAAGACATATAAATATACAAAATATATATTGAAATAACGTAATGTGGACATATTTTACGATTTCTTGCAGTTGAAAAGAGTTTTGGTGACGGCGATTCTAGTTACAAAGCCACCGTTGAACTTCAGGATAATGTTAGTGTACAAGAACTTGAGTCTTTGCTATTTGAGAGGTGGTTTGTTTTCCAGGACAAAATTGGACATGCTGCTTGGATGGAGGTCATTCCAGTGGAACGCTGGATGTACAAACCAGAAGACAACGCAGAATCATCTACCACTTTTAAAACCGTCACTATGCGCGGTGGTGCTGTGGTGTCATCAAATAGCTTCATTTGCCACTGGAGCATTAGGAAATCGTTGACACCTTTTTCATTTTTTAGTACAAAAGAATATTGGAACGCATCGTTTCACCATGATAGAGATTTAATTGAAATAAAGCGCCCTACAGAGATTGTACAAATACCATATAACCATATTGAAGACAGGGTGGTTGCTAACTACCGTGAATGCTCTTGACAGCTCTACTTTGGATTGAAATATGTTCCCAAAGTTTATTTCAAACAGACATTAGATGCTCATGAGGTACGCGCTTTGTCGATACGTTCTACTGACGCGGATGATTTCGGAAATACCTCTGTCATTTGTTTGGTTATTCCAGACAACAAACTTAAAGGACAATTAGATGAGAAGCAGCCAAATATTTGGAATATCTTAGGGAGGTTTAAGCGACAAGGATTTTCAATCGTCTATTCTAATGTCACGGATAAAACAAAACGAACTTGCCAACTTCAGTTCAACACGTTTGATCTTGAATATGGATGGCACTGTCTTCTCTCGTGCGGCTTCAGTAACAGACGCGATCACCTCAAAATCAGCACTCTTGTTGAAGGAACACGAGTCTTATATAACTCCAGACCTATTCCATGACATGGCCAGGAAAGCTGAAAGTAATCAATTGTTTGATTTCGACAATGCATTCAAGGAAAGTTTTCAACATGTCAAAAATTCAATAGAGGACAGTGATGACGAAATGCCTCCCCATTTCACTATGTCCAGACGGCTAGTTGTCACACCCAGTCGCGTGATTTCTCTCGCGAAAGAACCTATCGTCTTAAACAGAATCCTCCGCCAGTACAATGATGATTTCTTCATACGTGTGATCTTCAGAGATGAAGATTTTACAAAACTTAGTGGAGATGGACTTCAAGAAATCACTGAACGAATATGTACGTTCATGGACAAAGGATTCACCATTGGGGAGAGAAGGTACGAGTTCTTGTCCTGTTCCAATAGTCAATTACGTGACCATGGAGTATGGTTCTTTTGTTCTTACAACGGTATAACGCCAGAGACAATACGAAATGATATTGGCGACCTCAGCATTGAAAGGTGTGTAGCGACATATGTATCACGCATGGGATTATGTTTCTCTTCTGCGCAGGCCGCAATTCCGATCCGCGATGGAATTGTAAAATATGTGCATGACATTAAAAATTAAATGTACTGTTTTACAGATGGAATTGGCAGGATCTCGGTGTCTCTTGCTGAAAAGGTTTGTACATATTTTGTACCTTGTATCTTTTAATCGTTACATTTTTAATTTCTCTAACGCGTTTCTAGCTATGAACTTTGAATGTTAAGAATGGTCTACCGGTGTATGGGAGATGAGTCCATATGTTGATTGTTCGTACATTTGGGAGGCTGCGATATGTTCATGGAAGTCTCCTAAAGATAATGTGGAACTGAAGCCGATTTACTGAAGTATACTTCAAAGGCCACCAGACGAACACCACAGCCGGTAGCTTTATACTGACTATGGCGAACCCGTCAATGCTTAGTGTTACGCCATGAGAAATAACTACCATTCTAAAGATTTTGGGCAGGAAACACTTAATACTGCAGGAACTTATTACAAGGTACAAAAAAATCTGTCTTGTTCTGCGTGTTAGGCCTACAACCATTAAAACATCAACTTAATAATAATATTATATCTACGAAGAAAGAACAAAAACTCTGTCCTATCTTTCTACCTTAGTAAAACGTCCTGTAATCCCATTACAATTATCTAAGGAAAATTCATTCATTTGATAAATAAGATATTTAGTCATGATTAAAGATTACGTAATAAATATTTGACTTTAGCTTACTTGAACATTTTCTCCGAACCTCATGCGTTAGAGATAAACAGACACATTAATTTACTACAGTGCCACGCATCATGTTTTGTCGGGTAAACTCAATCACCGTTCCTTTCTTTTAGACTATCTAAGAGAACGCTTTCTGTTAATGATCGGAAAGTATTGGAGTGGTAAGATCTGTATTTTAATCAAATTGGCAAACCCCTCTGTTGGCACACTGTGAATAACTGGTCATGATCAATATGTCCATTTTCAACATAAACAGAGTGTATACTCAAAAAACGAATTATTCATAAGTCTGAAAATTTTACGCTTCAAAGAAATCAACTATGAAACGATTGTATAATGTCTTCATTCATTTAAATCAGGCTATCGTTATGATAAAATCCCTTTAAACAACGGGAGGGCATTTTCAATGAATTAGAGTTTGTATCTGGTGCCTGTAGAATTCTATACCTAGTGTTATCTTATTCCACGTATTTCACAAAAAACATGCAGCACAGAGGTCGGTTTTCTGTAATCAAGTCTGCGCTAAAATTAAATATTGATTTGGTGCCCGATTTGAGATTTCAGAAAAGGATCAAAAATGAAACTCAGTTATCCAATCTCGGAATTTATGAGATTTGTTCTAAATAATTTGAGCCGCCTACCGTCTGATGATAGTTTTCTGAAAAATAAGCAGGGCTTCTGATAGCCTTAAATGTAATCTTTGATTTTTTAAGAAATATAATACAAGGTTCATATATAAAAGTGACCGTACAGAAAGCATTGCCTGCTCTTCATATATAAAACGGACCATACAGAAAACATTGCCTGTTCTTCATATATAAAAGGAACCATACAGAAAACATTGCCTGTTCTACATATATAAAAGGGACCATACGGAAAACATTGCCTGCTCTTCATATATAAAAGTGACCATACAGAAAGCATTGCCTGCTCTTCATATATAAAACGGATCATACAGAAAACATTGCCTGTTCTACATATATAAAAGGGACCATACGGAAAACATTGCCTGCTCTTCATATATAAAATGTGACCATACGGAAAGCATTACCTGCTCTTCATATATAAAAGTGACCATACAGAAAGCATTGCCTGCTCTTCATATATAAAAGGGACCATACAGAAAACATTGCCTGCTCTACATATATAAAAAGGTGACCGTACAGAAAACATCGTCTGCTCCACATATATAAAAGTGACCATACAGAAAGCATTGCCTGCTCTACATATATAAAAGTGACCATACAGAAAGCATTGCCTGCTCTTCATATATAAAAGGGACCATACGGAAAACATTGCCTGCTCTTCATATATAAAATGTGACCATACAGAAAGCATTGCCTGCTCTTCATATATAAAAGTGACCATACAGAAAGCATTGCCTGCTCTTCATATATAAAAAAGTGACCATACAGAAAGCATTGCCTGTTCTACATATATAAAAGTGACCATACAGAAAGCATTGCCTGCTCTTCATATATAAAAGTGACCATACAGAAAGCATTGCCTGCACTACATATATATATAAGTGACCATACAGAAAGCATTGCCTGCTCTTCATATATAAAAGTGACCATACAGAAAGCATTGCCTGCTCTACATTTATATAAGTGACCAAACAGAAAACATTTCGTGCTCTACATATATAAAAGTGACCATACAGAAAACATTGCCTTTTCTACATCTATAAAAGTGACCATACAGAAAACATTGCCTGCTCTACATTTATATAAGTGACCAAACAGAAAACATTGCCTTTTCTACATCTATAAAAGTGACCATACAGAAAACATTGCCTGCTCTACATATATAAAAAGGTGACCGTACAGAAAACATCGTCTGCTCCACATATATAAAAGTGACCATACAGAAAGCATTGCCTGCTCTACATATATAAAAGGGACCATACAGAAAACATTGCCTGTTCTACATATATAAAAAGTGACCGTACAGAAAACATCGTCTGCTCCACATATATAAAAGTGACCATACAGAAAGCATTGCCTGCTCTACATATATAAAAGTGCCCATACAGAAAACATTATCTGCTCTACATATATAACAGTGACGCAATGAATGACATCGCAGCTATATTTTAAAAAGATATAAAACACATGCAATCATGTATAACGTGTATTTGAATGATGAATGAAGTGGTCTGTGCAGAGAAACACTTATAACAATACTGCAGGAACCTATTACAAGGTACAAAAAAATCTGTCTTGTTCTGCGTGTTAGGCCTACAACCATTAAAACATCAACTTAATAATAATATTATATCTACGAAGAAAGAACAAAAACTCTGTCCTATCTTTCTACCTTAGTAAAACGTCCTGTAATCCCATTACAGTTATATAAGGAAAATTCATTCATTTGATAAATAAGATATTTAGTCATGATTAAAGATTACGTAATAAATATTTGACTTTAGCTTACAGGAATATTTTCTCCGAACCTCATGCGTTAGAGATAAACAGACACATTAATTTACTACAGTGCCACGCATCATGTTTTGTCGGGTAAACTCAATCACTGTTCCTTTCTTTTAGACTATCTAAGAGAACGCTTTCTGTTAATGATCGGAAAGTATTGGAGTGGTAAGATCTGTATTTTAATCAAATTGGCAAACCCCTCTGTTGGCACACTGTGAATAACTGGTCATGATCAATATGTCCATTTTCAACATAAACAGAGTGTATACTCAAAAAACGAATTATTCATAAGTCTGAAAATTTTACGCTTCAAAGAAATCAACTATGAAACGATTGTATAATGTCTTCATTCATTTAAATCAGGCTATCGTTATGATAAAATCCCTTTAAACAACGGGAGGGCTTTTTCAATGAATTAGAGTTTGTATCTGGTGCCTGTAGAATTCTATACCTAGTGTTATCTTATTCCACGTATTTCACAAAAAACATGCAGCACAGAGGTCGGTTTTCTGTAATCAAGTCTGTGCTAAAATTAAATATTGATTTGGTGCCCGATTTGAGATTTCAGAAAAGGATCAAAAATGAAATTCAGTTATCCATTCTCGGAATTTAAAAGATTTGTTCTAGATAATTTGAGCCGCCTACCGTCTGATGGTAGTTTTCTGAAAAGTAAGCAGGGCTTCTGATAGCCTTAAAATGTAATCATTGATTTTTTAAGAAATATAATCCGAGGTTCATATATAAAAGTGACCATACAGAAAGCATTGCCTGCTCTTCATATATAAAAGTGACCATACAGAAAGCATTGCCTGCTCTTCATATATAAAAGTGACCATACAGAAAGCATTGCCTGCTCTTCATATATAAAAGGGACCATACGGAAAACATTGCCTGCTCTTCATATATAAAAAAGTGACCATACAGAAAGCATTGCCTGTTCTACATATATGAAAAAGTGACCGTACAGAAAACATTGCCTGTTCTACATATATAAAAGTGACCATACAGAAAGCATTGCCTACTCTTCATATATAAAAGTGACCATACAGAAAGCATTGCCTTCTCTACATTTATATAAGTGACCAAACAGAAAACATTGCCTTTTCTACATCTATAAAAGTGACCATACAGAAAACATTGCCTGCTCTACATATATAAAAAGGTGACCGTAACATATATAAAAGTGACCATACAGAAAGCATTGCCTGCTCTACATATATAAAAGTGCCCATACAGAAAGCATTGCCTGCTCTTCATATATATAAAAAAGTGACCGTACAGAAAACATCGTCTGCTCCACATATATAAAAGTGACCATACAGAAAGCATTGCCTGCTCTTCATATATAAAAAAGTGACCATACAGAAAAATTGCCTGTTCTACATATATAAAAAAGTGACCTACAGAAAACATTGCATACATATATAAAAGTGAATAAATTGCCTGCTCTAATAAAAGTGACCATAAGAAAGCATATCTACATATATATATAAGTGACCATACAGAAAGCATTGCCTGCTCTTCATATATAAAAGTGACCATACAGAAAGCATTGCCTGTCTACATTTATATAATCCCATTACATATATAAAAGTGAAAATTGCCTTTCATTATAATAGTGAATAAGAAAACATTGCCTGCTCTACATATATAAAAAGGTGACATGAAAAAGATTATATAAAAGTGAATAT
Source organism: Ylistrum balloti (assembly GCF_031769215.1). Taxonomy (NCBI): domain Eukaryota; kingdom Metazoa; phylum Mollusca; class Bivalvia; order Pectinida; family Pectinidae; genus Ylistrum; species Ylistrum balloti. The sequence continues at coordinate 961,300 of NW_026782152.1, read as the reverse complement.
TTGACATATATAAAAGTGCTACAGAAAGCATTGCCTGCTCTTCATATATAAAAGGGACCATACGGAAAACATTGCCTGTTCTACATATATAAAAAAAGTGACCGTACAGAAAACAGAGAAAACATTATCTGCTCTACATATATAACAATGAATGACATCGCAGCTATATTTTAAAAAGATATAAAACACATGCAATCATGTATAACGTGTATTTGAAAGATGAATGAAGTGGTCTGTACAGAGAAACACTTGTAACAATAACTACAGGTACCTATTAAAAGTTACAAAATATCTGTCTTGTTCTACGTGTTAGGCCTACAACCATTAAAACATAAACTCAGTAATATTATATCTACGAAGAAAGAACAAAAACTCTGTCCTATCTTTCTACCTTAGTAAAACGTCCTGTAATCCCATTACAGTAATCTAAGAAAAATTCATTCATTTGATAAATAAGATATTTAGTCATGATTAAAGATTACGTAATAAATATTTGACTTTAGCTTACTTGAACATTTTCTCCGAACCTCATGCGTTAGAGATAAACAGACACATTAATTTACTACAGTGCCACGCACTATTACTATTCAGTTTTAGAAACACGTTTGCTTCCATGAAAAATAATCCTGGTCATATTTTAGGAACTTTCTTGCTTCTGTGAAATATGTTCAGTTTTAGGAAGTCGCTTTTCCTCTGAAAAATGCTTTTATAGAACTGAATTCATCATACCCTCTCCCCCGATATACTTACTCACGAGTTAACATCGTCATTACTATTCTTAAATGTTAAAAAACTTATAGGTATATGAAATTTTGTCAGGTTTTGTCGGGTAAACTCAATCACCGGTCCTTTCTTTTAGACTATTTAACTAACTAAACAAAAATACGTCAATAATATCAGAACAATTTTTGAAAATTTCCCATTGATGATAAAAACAATTAAAAATTGTCTCACCACGTCTTTGGTTTCCTTAAACAAATAGAAAAAACGCCGCTGCTTTATTTGGTTTTTACAATTTGCGTCATGTTCAAGATAGGGCCAAATCTGATTGAAATACAGATCTTTTACCACGCGAATGCTTTCTGTTAATGAATGGAAAGTATTGGAGTGGGAAATTAATATCTCTATTTTAATAAAATTGGTTGGCAAGGACTCTGTTGTCACACTGTGAATAACTGGTCATGATCAATATGTCCATTTTCAACATAAACAGAGTGTATACTCAAAAAACGAATTATTCATAAGTCTGAAAATTTTACGCTTCAAAGAAATCAACTATGAAACGATTGTATAATGTCTTCATTCATTTAAATCAGGCTATCGTTATGATAAAATCCCTTTAAACAACGGGAGGGCTTTTTCAATGAATTAGAGTTTGTATCTGGTGCCTGTAGAATTCTATACCTAGTGTTATCTTATTCCACGTATTTCACAAAAAACATGCAGCACAGAGGTCGGTTTTCTGTAATCAAGTCTGTGCTAAAATTAAATATTGATTTGGTGCCCGATTTGAGATTTCAGAAAAGGATCAAAAATGAAATTCAGTTATCCATTCTCGGAATTTAAAAGATTTGTTCTAGATAATTTGAGCCGCCTACCGTCTGATGGTAGTTTTCTGAAAACTAAGCAGGGCTTCTGATAGCCTTAAAATGTAATCATTGATTTTTTAAGAAATATATATCAAAGTGACCATACAGAAAACATTGCCTGCTCTACATATATAAAAGGAAAACATTCATATATAAAAGTGACCATACAGAAAGCATATATCAAAGCCTGCTCTTCATATATAAAAGTGACCATACAGAAAGCATCGCCTGCTCTACATATATAAAAGCCTGCTCTACATATATAAAAGTGACCATACAGAAAACATTGCCTGCTCTACATTTATATAAGTGACTAAAAGTGACCATACAGAAAGCATTGACTGCTCTTCATATATAAAAGTGACCATACGGAAAACATACAGTTCTAATAATTGACCGTAAAGAAAACATCGTCTGCTCCACATATTTATAAGTGACCATACAGAAAGCATTGCCTGCTCTTCATATATAAAAGTGACCATACAGAAAACATTATCTGCTCTACATATATAACAGTGACGCAATGAATGACATCGCAGCTATATTTTAAAAAGATATAAAACACATGCAATCATGTATAACGTGTATTTGAAAGATGAATGAAGTGGTCTCTGCAGAGAAACACTTATAACAATACTGCAGGAACCTATTACAAGGTACAAAAAACAAAAAAATCTGTCTTGTTCTGCGTGTTAGGCCTACAACCATTAAACATAAACTTAATAATAATATTATATCTACGAAGAAAGAACAAAAACTCTGTCCTATCTTTCTACCTTAGTAAAACGTCCTGTAATCCCATTACAGTAATCTAAGAAAAATTCATTCATTTGATAAATAAGATATTAGTCATGATTAAAGATTACGTAATAAATATTTGACTTTAGCTTACAGGAATATTTTCTCCGAACCTCATGCGTTAAAGATAAACAGACACATTAATTTACTACAGTGCCACGCACTATTACTATTCAGTTTTAGAAACACGTTTGCTTCCATGAAAAATAATCCTGGTCATATTTTAGGAACTTTCTTGCTTCTGTGAAATATGTTCAGTTTTAGGAAGTCGCTTTTCCTCTGAAAAATGCTTTTATAGAACGGTGAATTCTATCATACCCTCTCCCCCGATATACTTACTCACGAGTTAACATCGTCATTACTATTCTTAAATGTTAAGGAAAACTTATAGGTAGCGCGTGGTGAAATTTTGTCAGGTTTTGTCGGGTAAACTCAATCACCGGTCCTTTCTTTTAGACTATTTAACTAACTAAACAAAAAACGTATACTATATATTTTTTCCGGAATATCGTGGTAAAATTAAACATAAGCTGAAGGTACACAAAGAAACAATACGTCAATAATATCAGAACAATTTTTGAAAATTTCCCATTGATGATAAAAACAATTAAAAATTGTCTCACCACGTCTTTGGTTTCCTTAAACAAATAGAAAAAACGCCGCTGCTTTATTTGGTTTTTACAATTTGCGTCATGTTCAAGATAGGGCCAAATCTGATTGAAATACAGATCTTTTACCACGCGAATGCTTTCTGTTAATGAATGGAAAGTATTGGAGTGGGAAATTAATATCTCTATTTTAATAAAATTGGTTGGCAAGGACTCTGTTGTCACACTGTGAATAACTGGTCATGATCAATATGTCCATTTTCAACATAAACAGAGTGTATACTCAAAAAACGACTTATTCATAAGTCTGAAAATTTTACGCTTCAAAGAAATCAACTATGAAAAGATTGTATAATGTCTTCATTCATTTAAATCAGGCTATCGTTATGATAAAATCCCTTTAAACAACGGGAGGTCTTTTTCAATGAATTAGAGTTTGTATCTGGTGCCTGTAGAACTCTATACCTAGTGTTATCTTATTCCACGTATTTCACAAAAAAAATGCAGCACAGAGGTCGGTTTTCTGTAACCAAGTCTGTGCTAAAATTAGATATTGATTTGGTGCCCGATTTGAGATTTCAGAAAATGATCAAAAATGAAACTCAGTTATCCATTCTCGGAATTTAAAAGATTTGTTCTAGATAATTTGAGCCGCCTACCGTCTGATGGTAGTTTTCTGAAAACTAAGCAGGGCTTCTGATAGCCTTAAAATGTAATCTTTGATTTTTCAACCCTGGTGTATCAATGTAAAGATACTGAAATATAATCCGAGGTACATGTATAAAAGTGACCATACAGAAAGCATTGCCTGCTCTACATATATATATAAGTGACCATACAGAAAGCATTGCCTGCTCTCCATATATCAAAGTGACCATACAGAAAACATTGCCTGCTCTCCATATATCAAAGTGACCATACAGAAAACATTGCCTGCTCTACATATATAAAAGTGACCATACAGAAAACATTGCCTGCTCTACATATATAAAAGTGACCATACAGAAAACATTGCCTGCTCTCCATATATCAAAGTGACCATACAGAAAACATTGCCTGCTCTCCATATATCAAAGTGACCATACAGAAAACATTGCCTGTTCTACATATATAAAAGTGACCATACAGAAAGCATTGCCTGCTCTACATATATAAAAGAGCCATACAGAAAACATTCCCTGCACTACATATATATATAAGTGATCATACAGAAAACATTGCCTGCTCTCCATATATCAATGTGACCATACAGAAAACATTGCCTGCTCTACATATATAAAGTGACCATACAGAAAATATTGCCTGCTCTACATATATAAAGTGACCATACAGAAAATATTGCCTGCTCTACATATATAAAGTGACCATACAGAAAACAAATCCAGCTCTACATCTATGAAGTGACCATACAGAAAGTATTGCCTGCTCAACATATATATAAGTGACCATACAGAAAGCATTGCCTTCTCTACATTTATATAAGTGACCATACAGAAAGCATTGCTTTCTCTACATTTGTAAAAGTGACCATACAGAAAACATTGCCTGCTCTTTATATATAAAAGTGACCATACAGAAAGCATTGCCTGTTCTACATATATAACAGTGACCATACAGAAAGCATTGCCTGCTCTACATATATAAAAGTGACCATACAGAAAGCATTGCCTGCTCTACATTTATATAAGTGACCAAACAGAAAACATTTCGTGCTCTACATATATAGAAGTGACCATACAGAAAACATTGCCTTTTCTACATCTATAAAAGTGACCAAACAGAAAACATTGCCTGCTCTACACATATAAAAGTGACCATACAGAAAACATTGCCTGCTCTACATATATGTAAGTGACCAAACAGAAAACATTGCCTGCTCTCCATATATGTAAGTGACCAAACAGAAAACAAATCCTGCTCTACATCTATAAAGTGACCATACAGAAAGCATTGCCTTTTCTACATCTATAAACGTGACCATACAGAAAACATTGCCTGCTCTACATATATCAAAAGTGACCATACAGAAAGCATTGCCTGCTCTACATATATAAAAGTGACCATCCAGAAAGCATTGCCTTTTCTACATCTATAAAAGTGACCAAACATAAAACATTGCCTGCTCTACATATATCAAAAGTGACCAAACAGAAAACATTGCCTGCTCTACACATATAAAAGTGACCATACAGAAAGCATTGCCTTTTCTACATCTATAAAAGTGACCATACAGAAAACATTGCCTGCTCTACACATATAAAAGTGACCAAACATAAAACATTGCCTGCTCTACATATATAAAAGTGACCATACAGAAAACATTTCCTGCTCTACATTTATAAAGTGACCATACAAAAAGCATTGTCTGCTCTACATAAATAAGAGTGACCCGAGGTACATAAATATGAAGGACCATACAGAAAATATCACCCGAGGTACATAAATATGAAGGACCATACAGAAAATATCACCCGTACGTTGCAATTTAAAAAAATATGTTTGCTTTTGTTTTTAACTTGTTGGATATTTTATGCAGTAAAAAGGGGACAATAATATCCAGTGACACTCACAGATTAATTCATGTTATGGCGGTACGTTATACAATGTAAAACAAAATTTACGAAAGCCATGAGATATTTTACGTTATCAGAAACGCCTGTGTTGTGTTGATAACGTGTGTTCCATTTCACTCGTGTCCTGTGTTTACAGAAAATCTCCACTGTTTTCTGAATGTGACCTACTGCTGTGCTAGGTGATTCTGGAAAACATCCAGAACCGAAACCGAAAGTACTACAGGGAATGCCATCTTTTCCCGGTAAATAGTATCAAAACGTGTGGGATAAATAACAGCAACATTTCATTGTTTTTTTCCTTCGTTTTACTTTTTCCTTTTTAATATTTCTGATATTGCATATATTTTTATAAATGAAATAGAATTGATTTTTACCAACTGTATCTTATATCACATCAGTTAATATTATGTCTTAAATACTAAGGGAGGGTGATTTTTGTATTGACGTACATTGTTCCTGGTCCATTTGTTTCATTTATGCAAAAGAATTAGTTTAACTCAGTCCTAGAATTAAATATTAATTGATTGTATCAACATAAACGAACTAGAAAAAAAACTCGTCATTGTCAAGATCAATATCAGCAACAGCTTTGAATATATTTACCTTAAATTGCGGTGTAATGAATATAGCTGGTAAGGTTATCACACTCCTAGTAACAAACCATGTAGACATTTTCACATGAAATAATGCCTTGGATATCTGAAAATAAATAAAAATTTCATAATTTAAGTATGATCAAATATACCAAATACAAGTAACCTAATGTGAGATATTTAATGAACAAATAAGATACTTACATAATTATATATATATATACATCAAACAGAATTATTTCAAATATTACAAAATATGTGATGTGTCGGTTAATAAAACATTGGAACCGTTTTGGTCTGTGTATAGAAGTTTAAATTGACTTCTTATATGTCAGCCCAGTTGTTCAAAGCTTGGTCAGGATTAAGCAGAGGTCAATGAATTGTTTTCAAATATGACTTAAACGAAAATGAGAACATTCATTATCATTACACATTGTGGAGTTGGTGAGAAAGGTAGGTTGATATTTTTGTGTGTCACTTTGGCTTTGAAACTTTTTTTGTTTTCAGTAGCATTACTTTAATTTTTTCACGCGCCGCTGGTAAATCTAACGAACCATTGAACAGTTGCATGGAGACACAGTCCTCCCGTATTTAATGTTCGTTGTAGTTAAATCGGTACATAACGTTTTTCTCCCTGTTAAGGCAACTCGTGTCATGAAAAAAAGATAGAAGACAAAAGAAAAAAATTGAGTGTGAACAACAAAAAACTTAATAAGTGAAAAAAAGAGTAAAACAAGCGAAGGGTAGACAGTAGTTGAGAAATTAAATGATAGTTACAATTGCATTATCAAAGCCCCAAAAACCAGACCAAACACCTGAAAGTTCAAGTTCTTTATTACGTTCATGTACATCAACCTGTTTAGTTGAACCGTATTTACAATATTCTCGTACCTGACATTATCAATGATATCACAAAATTATGTATACTTCCGAACAGAGAGGAGAAAGGTAACCGATCGAGGGGTCACTGAAACAAGAACAGAGGTCATATAATACAATGGCTTCATGAAATCGGAAAACACAAACAAAAAAAGATTACAAGTTCCAGTGAGACTTTGAAGCCAAACGAAAGACAATCGCAGATAAAGGGATATTAAACGAGGATAAATAACATCGACAAAATGAAAAGACAACAGGAAAGTACGGGAAAGACAGCATGAAGAACTTGAATGGACTGAAAAGAAACCAAAATGAAAGGGAAAACACCATGGACCCTTTAGAACAAAAAGAATGCGAAAAACAAGCCAGATATACATGTCACATTTCACATACGTAAAGCATTTATAAGTTAGTAAATAAATTCAGAAATACTTATTGAACAAAAACAACATGGTTATTCACATTCCATTTTAATCTGAACTGTTGTCTCTGGTAGCGGCAAACTATTTATAAACCTTAAAACTAGAGCGGTCGGTATATGTAAATATTTGAATAATCTCGAAAGGTCAAGTACAAGTGTAACAACTGTTTACAGAAAACCGCAGTGTCCTCTTGTATGTGACCTATATAGGGTTTTTAGAAAAACAGCGAGGGGTTTCAGAAGGTTTCAGAAAGTTTCCGAAACTGAAAGTGAAACATTTGGATGGCTCATTTCATCGAATTCTATTGATCTGTTTTCTCTGGGAATTGTACAACACGACTTCAACAGAAGTTCGACCAGACGTCGGTGCTCGGGCTGTTGTACATATCGTTCTTCTAACTACATGTACTTTTCATTTTTTTTCCATGGGTCATACACCAATGTTGTTCCTAATATTACTTCATGGATTATACAAGTATGAAATAACAGGATTTATTAATGTGCATCAATATATTTTAATTAAACAAGCAAGTATTACAGACAGGACACGTAGTTCGGTCGAATGAGATCAAAACATTTCTGTCTCTTTCATGATAATTTAATGTCAATATTCACATTTATTATGCTGTTATTGATATTTACATTTATTATTGACACTGCTTATTCTAATCATATTCGATCAAATATAAAATGTTCATCGACTTCAGAACGATATAAAAAAAATCGATCGCTGACATCAGAATAACTCGGACAATGTTTCATGGTTTTAGAGAGAAAAAACAGAGGTAAATCTGTGACAAATTCGGAAGCATACCGGTAGAACACTTAGCCTCGGCTGAGCTGGATTATGTGATGACAATGTAATTTTACCATTCAATTTATCCTCTCAAACACATGACTTATCAGTGATTCAGATTTACCCAGCTTTCTTTAGGACAGATGTCCTAAAGACTGAAATTTTTTAAGGCCATTTTGTCCGAAAGAACAAAAAACATTGAGGCCACAGTCAAACGATAAACATTTATTTTTATGCACAAGACAGTCACAGTAGTAGAGTACATCAGCCATTTAAATTGTTGTAACCATTTTGGCTGAAATTTTCTGGCTGTCGTTTTTTCTTGTTTTCTTCTTGTTTGGCAATTATAATTGTTTCGTCCTGTTCCGTTGTTGGTCTAGAAACACCGCAAGAAAATAACGTTTTTTGGCCCTCTTCAATGTACTTTCGTTTCTTCGGCGCCATGTTGTTTTTATTTAAAGTGTCTGAGCGATAGAAACGTTCGGAATACTGTTCATTGTTTTCTTTAGAAACTACGTTGGAAGGGCTAGGCGAGGTGTTACGAGTGAAAGATTAAGAAGCGCTTCCACGACATGCATTCAGAGAATAGATAGTCAGAATCCAGTCGAACTGTATTCGTTAGGCCTTGAATGAGAGTATTATGACGAACCGATTAATTGCTGAAATTTATCGTCAGATGTCTTATTCAATGGAAAATTTATCGGCCATTTAGTCTGCAAACCTGAAATACTCCGGGCCTATATGTCCCAAATTCATTTTTTTCGGCCATTTTCATTTTTTTCGGCCATTGGCCGATGGTCGGGCCCAATCTGAAACACTGCTTATCCATCGTTCACTTTCAGCATTTGAAAGTGTTATCAGTAAAAGTATTACGCAATTTTATTGACGTCATATCATACAATGTATAAATAAGATATTTAAAATAAAATTAATTATTTCAGATATTTTTCAATAAAGGTAACATAAAAAATGGGTCGTATGCCCAACTCTCTACTCTGAGAAGGAATGTGACTTTTGTGATTTATTCGATATTTTAAATGTAAACAACTACCTCAATGACAAAAAAAACTTTCTTTTTTCTCAATTTCAATCCTTTATTGACTACCAGTAAAGTAGCCTGCTGGTAAAGCATGGATAAAATTCAAACATTCCATTTTAATTGCAAGTAAATTTGTGGTACTGAAAAAGCTACCATCATTATCGTAAACGTTGTAATTACACAGTGGTCCATCCAAGAATGAATCGGAACCATTCATATCGATATACGGACACATCCGAGGTATTTTTAACCGATTGTTGTTTGTCGCCGTCTCCATCGGCTGTCCTCACGTCGGTTAGTTCCTCTGCTCCATCCACACCTTTCTCTAAACTTGCTGTTACTGGAACTGGAGATTCCATCTTGTCCGGTAGCTGTCCTGGTAGTTGGACAGTCCTTGATTGACTGATAGAGGGCGCCAGGGTGCTGGAGAATACTGAAGACATGAGTCGCAGTGGCCTAGATTCCACTAATGTGTCGATTACCACTTCGTCGTCTGTTTGAACGTCAGTCGATCGGGTGCTAGTCCAAACGGGTTCCACAAATAATGTTGGGTCAATCTCGTAGACAAATGGTCTCTTACTCGGACGGAAAAAGTAGTAACACCCTAAAAGACACCTTCCCAACAGTGGTGCTGGGCACCCTTCTGTACCATTCAGACTGGCAACATCTGCAAGGTCCTACAAGCAAGAAACATACTAATTATCAATTGATGGATTCGCCAGAATTATATTTACACTATTTTCTCATACTACAAAGTAGTTTAATCAATGTTATCCCTGTTACCAAAATATGACTCCACAATTAATGCAAAACTTTCATCTTAATGCTTATAAATCATTCAACACAACCTTTTTTTCACTTTTTAATGTTACTTTTCCTTGAGGCTTTTCTTATTGTCAAAATCTGGAAAAATATATTTATAATTGTGGTTTCATAAATCGCAATGCAATTTCCATGGTAAAAACCATCATCAACTTTCATAATGCCATTCCGTGTTAAGAGTTGTCACCAAATTCCACAATGCCGTTTCTTGTTACGAGCAAATTACAAGTAGTCAAATGACGAAATTCTATTTACAACACAAGAAAATTTTAGTATATGATGTAATAATTTCATATTGATCGCAAAGACAACAAACCTGTGGATCTACTACAATGTGACGTCGCTGAGTCATGACGTAAATTCAATATAACCAGATCGTATAACCAAAAATCTGAAATAGAGGGACTCAGGATTTACAAATTGTTTCCGATAAATGCCAGGTAATAGCAATCAGAGAAATTCCTATTATCTTTTTATAACTATATGGATCTTATTTTGACATGAACCAGTCTAAAAAAATGCATGTAATAATTAGGCGAGTTATTAAAGTAGCTAGTGAGCACATGCGTTTTGATCATAAAACTTCGCTACTCACAAAAGCCCTACGTCATTACCTTTTGTAGCGTAACCATATCACAATGGATTACGTCATCAATTTTGACTCACAGTATTATGGCGCATAACATTTATTGGAAAGCATGGGAGAACAAATTATCAATCACCAGAAAAACTTCCATTAGACTTTAAAATACCATCGAATTGAGATGTCTCCGTGGAACGTTCATAAATGTTCTATCAAAAGAGAATATATCGATTTCTCAATTTGTAGATTTATTGTTGGTGTGTCTGTCTAAGAAGATCTGACTTGAGCCATAGGTCTTAGCCCTTAATTTCCGTATTGTTTACTAATAAAGCATTAATGAATGGCAAATCGTACCAGTTCCAAAAAATGTTCACCGCATAGCATTGATGAGACAATATGCAGCTTTCAGCACATAATTGAATCTCTCTCCCCCCCCCCTCTCTCTCTCTCTCTCTCTCTCTCTCTCTCTCTCTCTGCTATTTTCATTCACCCATATCTAATACCGAGATATATGTGTGTTTTATAAGTAATTTGCATAAATTACATTTAGTAAGATAGGGAAATACAACTTGCCAACTTATCAGTTTGTCAGTCCACTGCCTTGTGTGGAGAAATCGCTGTGATACAATGAAAATGACGTCAGCTAATTGTGACGTCTTTGATTGACAACAGATGGAGTTATGGGTATTTGATTATGATGCGCAAGCCACTATTCTAGCTATGCGCCAACCCACTGGTAACGTTTTATCATATCTAGTTATATTTAGACATTTCAAAACAGATTATTTGAGAACGAATTCGTGAATTTAATTTACAGAGCCTTAAATGCATTGTTTCTATGTTTTCTTTTTTAAAAACTTGGGTCGTCAGTAAATATTTCAATTTGTACTTTTGAAATGAAGCATATGAATGTTGTAAAAAATGTGTTTATTCTCCTATAACATTTGATATCCACAAATCCAAAATAAATAACTTTACCTGCATGTACATTGTACAATAGTGACAACAGCCAAATAGCTAGAAACGGTCATGTACAATAACATCATTAAACTTGTTTCCCATTCAAAGACCAGTCGTATTGTGCATGTTAATTCCCTAAAAACCATTAGTTCCAGGATGGGGAAGGACTTCGCTTTCAAATGCCTCTACCAGGACACTGCCCAGATCCACTACTCGTAAATAGGGGTGAAAAACAATTCCCCGACACCTCTCATACATGTCTGAGTGTAAGTGATTTTCTCTAAGATACACTCCGATGTGAATTAACCAGGTTACATTATACATATCTTCTGTATGAATTATTATCATTAAATATGTGTTTCAAGACAAAATATATTTATTATCACTATATCGTCGTTATTATTTTCCCTTTTGATTCGACAATAATAAGTGAAGAAGTGAATTGTTTAAAAACAATAGTACATCCCATCTTTATTAATTTTTTATTTAGTTATTAATTTTCGTCAAAGCTGAGTGTCGAACATAAGGTCTGAAGCTATCATGTTCCCGCCATAAAAGTAATGTCACATGACTAGCACGTGATCAAAACAAAGAGAAGACAAGATGTCTGCGGACACTAATGTAGACATGCCTGTTTTACAGAGAGAGAAACGTTCGCGATTGGTAGTTCCTACGTATACAGATGTCTCCGGTGACGAACAGGTATATAAGAAGAAACAGTATACTGCATATATGTATCATAATTATATCACACGTGTTCTCTGAATGGCAGTGATTGCCGGCAGTTGATTCGTATTGATCTGTTATATATATTCTTTTGTTGTGATTTTAAAAAATAATATTCCGCTAATCGGATTACTGATGTAACGTCACAGGACCAAAATCGGAACAGTACCCAAAATGACCCGCGTTTCTTATTCGCGATGTACCGATTAGACTTCGTAATACAAATGATTAGTGTTTGAAATTCTGGCTTCAAATTACGAATCACTGTAGAAAAAGAACTGCCTTTCTATAGTACATTTAAAGTACCCATATCTTTTATGATATACAAATTTCTCAATATTTCAAAGACCTGCGTGAATATATAAAATGTAGCAAGTGTTTCTAAAATGAGCATAGTCATTAAAATGTAAATATCAATAACAGCATAATAAATGTGAATATTGACATTAAATTATAATGTTAGAGTCAGATATTTCTCGGTCTAGGCCCGGACTGCACCATGCTGATTATTGAGTACATTTAAAAGGCAAAAGAACAATATGATAAAGAAATATTGAAATGGTGCCATACCACAATATCAAAATCCTGTCATATCTTAAAATTCAATGGAAAAAAAGAGAGAAAAATATATCAATTGGATTTGCTAATTATTTTTACAAATAGAATTTAATGATAAGGCCAGTTTTAAGGTAATGCTGGCATAAAATATTTTTGGTGGACCTCGCTCTGTGGAATTGACTGCTGTGTGAAATAAATACAGGGATCTTTGGCATCTAAATTGTACAGTATGAAAACCTAAGGTATCTTTTGTCTCATTTTAGCAAAATGATTGTTGTTACACATCATTCAACAGTTCAAATACAAAATGCATCTAAGTTATTATCTCATTTTAAAAGATATAATACAAATCTAACATACTCTCTCAGCCCTGAGAATAAAATCCTTTCTTGTGCTCTAGAATTTGATGCAACAAAGTTGCCCGCAAAACTAAGGAAATGGTCCCCCTCTGTTACTTGTGTTGTTTTTCCTTATAAGATTGTGTTAATAAAATATGGAGGTTTCTTGATGGTTATTATTGAAGTTCACTGGGTAGGTTGTGCAATATGGGTATTTTGAGAACAGATCTTTATGAGTATGAAGTACTTGTACATTGTATTAAGTGTCGACTGTTGATTAATATTCTATGAATAGTCGCTTGAATAAAATGTGATGTGCATTGATTATTATCTACATGGGTATTAATGTAATATATCAATATTTCACATGTAAAATTAACATATAGCCCCATACCTAGTACATATGAACTCATCTTTGGTGTACTGCAAGGTGGGGTCTACAAATCATTAACTGATGTCAGTTAATATTGTTGGTACCTATACATGTTGTTTTCATTCAGGAACCTGTTTTATTTCCTACAGGATGATATCTCCAGTACAGCCAGTACCATTATGGAAGACTCCTCCATCCGTAGTGAAACTCCTCCAACACAGCGACGATTTGGACGTGGGAAAAATAAAAATAAGCGATGTAAACTTCAATATAAATGTACAAATTTTATCAAGGTAAAAGCAAAATTAGTTTGTATTAAACATAAATGCTGCCAAATCTCTTTCTTTATGATTGAGATTCCCAATTTTTAAACAAAAAGTTTATCAATGCAAGAATCTCCTTAACTTTTCCAAATTTAAAAAATCTTTTTTAGTGCAGCTTAAAAGTAATTAAGAAAATAACTGTTCTGAGGGGTAGAGGTAGCTTTGTCTCAACATTTAATGTCCTTTTCCAGGGTTTTCCATAAAAGCCGGTCGCCGGCCAATTTGACCGACTACTTTGATCATTTGGCCGCCTACACCAATCCAGTTCCGTAATAATGTTCTGTACACAACTACACATACACAGCAGGCCAGCCTCCTACTTTCACTACACAGCCTACTACTAACAAAATTATGGAAAACCCTGCTTTTCTGAGGCTTGAAGTTTTGTAAATGTTTTTGATAGATGCATTAGTTACCATCCATGGACTTGCTGTATCGTACATTCTTATGTATCAATTACTTTTGCACATTAACATGTAATTATCTTCTATTTTTCTATATTTTTGTGGTTGAATCTTCACAGTTCTAATCCAAAAAGGTTACACTCAAAATTAGATTCTGCATCATTCCTTATAACCAGTGTGTTACATAATATGTTGATATTAAAGACAATATTAATTTTTTGTCATATACAATTTCTCATTTCAAATTTAGACCAAAATGCTTTATTCAAAAAGGTTACACTCAAAATTATATTCTGCATCATTCCTTATAACCAGTGTGTTACATAATATGTTGATATCAAAGACAATATTAATTTTTTGTCATATACAATTTCTCATTTCAAATTTAGACCAAAATGCTTTATCCAAAAAGGTTACACTCAAAATTATTCCTTATAACCAGTGTGTTTTATGTTGATATCAAAGACAATATTAATTTTTTGTCATATACAATTTCTCATTTCAAATTTAGACCAAAATGCTTTAAGTTAGTTTTCATGTTACAAGTATGAAATGATAACCAAGATACTTAAATGATTTGATATTTACAATGGTTTGCAAAAAATTTCAGGAAGACCATGGACAACCTCTGTTTGGACTTCATATTAACCAGTTTACGAAGGAAGGAGACCCAATACTTTTTGCAACAGTTGGATCAAACAGGGTAAGTGACTTATATCAATAATTGCTATTGTCACCAAGAAATTCTGTAGTTTCAGTGTATTTAATGTTGTAAACAAACTTTTACCCATCTTTCAAAACCGAACAAAAACTAGTGAAGTAGGAATATTATTAAACTATTTCTACACTGCAGTATAAAAATTATGTTTCTAAAGTTTACTAATAATACCCCAGAAGTTGACGATGGGATACAGAATTAGCCAAACTCCCTGTATGCAGAAAACTTCAGCTTCACATATCTCTAAGTGGTTGCCTTGTATAAATGTTATACCAAATACATTGTATTAATTGTTTCGTACTTATTTCAGATCTCGTTAAGTTATTAAATCACTACACCTTTTGAAATAAAACACCTGTAAATGTCTATAGTTGTTTGCTAGGTACATGTTTACAATTGATTAATGTTTGAGTAATGTTGCCCAAATATTTGCTGTGTGTAAACAGGTAACATTGTACGAGTGTTTAGAGGGAGGAAAGATCAACTTACTACAAGCCTACATGGACCCTCCTGTATCCTTTTTCTCCCCTTCCCCAGCTAGTTTGTCACTTCAGCAAATCTTTTTTTGACTATCAGAGTAATTGTCTGTGTGTTTTGAGATTTACTTTAATGACTTGAATTTACCATACACAGCTGATTTCTTATATATCCTAATACCTTGAAGCTTTGTAATATTTGGTCGTTGTGATAATTATATATTTTAGCTATGCATCAGAATCTTAAACAAGCACCTATGTATTGTAGAGGCAACCCTGTAACTAGAATCTGGAATTCATATAGAAAAAATAGAAGCAACTGAAAATTTTGATTTCTTGAACTGAATATATCTGATTCCAAAGTTTCAAATCAAGGGGAGATAAAGCCAAATTAAGACTCAACTTGAGAGAACAGCCTCTTATATTTAAAAAGCTAAAACCCTGTGATGAAAGAGGAACATTTCTAGATGTTTCATTTGTACATGCACATAGGATAGCAAGTTGTCTTCTTTAACATAGTAAGTGTGTGGACAGTGAGGAAAATTTCTACTGCTGTACCTGGACATTTGAGTCGACTACAGGACAGCCACTTCTAGCAGCAGCGGGTCTCAAAGGAATCATCCGTATCATCAGTCCTGTTACAATGTCATGTATCAAGGTATGTAGACATTCTAACAAAATCATACATGGGTTTAGGTAGGGAAAACTGAATTTACTGGTGTGATAGTTTGGTAACATGACAGCATTGAATATTTTGTGGAAGGAGCTGAGATTTATATATGATATTCAGCTAGATCACCTGGCCACAAAAAAGCAAGAAGTTTAAATGAATGGAAGATACACTGACCCACCAGTGCCCTGATGGGGGAAGAGCACAATTATTGAAAAATCATTGAAAAGATTATTCTTTCAGTATCACTATACAGAATCTTTTGCCAAGGAGGCTCAAGAGGATATGCCAAGTTAATGAAAAAGACAGATCATTGAAAATATTTTTCTCTTAAAAGATGGTCTGCACTATTGTCATCTTTATGCCAGAGGAACTGGCACAACTGTAAAATTTAAATTTCTGAAGCATTGTTTCTTCAATTTTTTTATTCTTTTGTCACTGTTAAATGCTTCAGAGCTGTCAGCCATTTTTTTGGTTTGAAATATTACTAGTACAAGAGAAACATATTGTTTTTATCAAAAGTGTTAGTTGATGTGATTGAATATGAAAAATATTTTTTTGAAATGGATACGAAATGAAAATAAATTGTGATTGTTTTTATTATAGTATTACAAAGGTCATGGAAATGCCATCAATGAGCTCAAAGTTCACCCCAGGGACCCCAATATGCTGATGTCTGTATCAAAAGGTTAGTCTATAACAACAGTTCATTGTGTTTGTGACTTAACTCCCCGTGCTAGTTTTTTCAATAGTCTTTTTGTCTCACTTTGTTCATCATGCTTTGTGCTTACTATATAAAAGACAAAAGGACAGTAACTGTTAATTGTCTCTTTGAATCCCTAAAAAGCCTTTCCCTAGCATTTGAATTTAACTTCAAATCTCAGACCTCATCAAGGTGTGTTACATCCACCTTAAAATAAAGAAAATGCATTTTTATTTTGTACAATTTTAATTATGCACAGATTTTTTCTTTAAGATATAAAAGTGAATTTAAAAAAAGAAAAACAGTTTTTCGTGGTGGTATGATATAAAGGACAACTGCCTATAGTGTCTACCTTTCTGACAGTACAGACAGGTGTGAATCTACATCAGGTGGTAATTTTGAGAGCTACCCATCAGGAGTTTACCATTAATGCTTTAACTTTACTTCAGATCATACATTACGGATTTGGAACCTGAAGACGGATGTCAATGTGGTGATATTTGGGGGAGTAGATGGACATAGAGATGAAGTACTTAGTGCTGTAAGTAGATGGACATAGAGATGAAGTACTTAGTGCTGTAAGTAGATGGACATAGAGATGAAGTACTTAGTGCTGTAAGTAGATGGACATAGAGATGAAGTACTTAGTGCTGTAAGTACATGGACATAGAGATGAAGTACTTAGTGCTGTAAGTAGATGGACATAGAGATGAAGTACTTAGTGCTGTAAGTAGATGGACATAGAGATGAAGTACTTAGTGCTGTAAGTAGATGGACATAGAGATGAAGTACTTAGTGCTGTAAGTAGATGGACATAGGAAGTACTTAGTGCTGTAAGTAGATGGACATAGGAAGTACTTAGTGCTGTAAGTAGATGGACATAGAGATGAAGTACTTAGTGCTGTAAGTAGATGGACATAGAGATGAACTACTTAGTGCTGTGAGTAGATGGACATAGAGATGAAGTACTTAGTGCTGTGAGTAGATGGACATAGAGATGAAGTACTCAGTGCTGTAAGTAGATGGACATAGAGATGAACTACTTAGTGCTGTGAGTAGATGGACATAGAGATGAAGTACTTAGTGCTGTAAGTACATGGACATAGAGATGAAGTACTTAGTGCTGTAAGTAGATGGACATAGAGATGAAGTACTTAGTGCTGTAAGTAGATGGACATAGAGATGAAGTACTTAATGCTGTAAGTAGATGGACATAGAGATGAAGTACTTAGTGCTGTAAGTAGATGGACATAGAGATGAAGTACTTAGTGCTGTAAGTAGCTGGACATAGAGATGAAGTACTTAGTGCTGTAAGTAGATGGACATAGGAAGTACTTAGTGCTGTAAGTAGATGGACATAGAGATGAAGTACTTAGTGCTGTAAGTAGATGGACATAGAGATGAAGTACTTAGTGCTGTAAGTAGATGGACATACGAAGTACTTAGTGCTGTAAGTAGATGGACATAGAGATGAAGTACTTAGTGCTGTAAGTAGATGGACATAGGAAGTACTTAGTGCTGTAAGTAGATGGACATAGAGATGAAGTACTTAGTGCTGTAAGTAGATGGACATAGAGATGAAGTACTTAGTGCTGTAAGTAGATGGACATAGAGATGAAGTACTTAGTGCTGTAAGTAGATGGACATAGAGATGAAGTACTTAGTGCTGTAAGTAGATGGACATAGAGATGAAGTACTTAGTGCTGTAAGTAGATGGACATCCCTGACATATGATTCTGATTTAATTATCATTTTTATCAATAATATTATTTTTTCATGCTTAAGATCATTCCATATGACATATACCCTTGTAATGATTGTGAGAAATTGGAAATTAATTGTGTTAATTTTCTCAGGGTTTGCATTGAAAATGATTTAATATTAAATTTCAAATTAGATTGTGACAGTGGATCATAATGACAGCTGAGTTTATGGCCTAATGATTTGTGTTAGAATTAGAAAATATTTTTAAACAAGATACGTCTGTGATCTTTGATATTGTTTATTTTGATGTGTGTGTATATGTCTTAGACTTGGATCTTTTAATTACCAATTAAATGTACTTCACAGGACTTCAACATGGACGGTTCCATTATTGTGTCTTGTGGAATGGACCATTCATTAAAGATGTGGAAGACTGACCATGAATCCATCCAAACTGCTCTCAAGGAATCTTACAACTTTGTCCAAGGAAAAACGTAAGTCTAATAGTTCTTTATGGATCACCTACAGAATTCTTCTAAGATTTGAAAATATTTGTAAAACGTTTATTTTGATATGTCTGTATATGTCTTAGACTTGGATCTTTTAATTACCAATTAAATGTTTCTGACAAGATTCTGTCTGGATCACCTACAGAATTCTTCTGTTTCTGACAAGATTCTGTCTAACATTACATCTGTCCTTCCGGAGGTCTCTACAGACCGAAAACTTCAATAAATGGTGATTGCTTGAGGAAAAGAATTGTTTGAACTTTGAATTAAATTTCTTTAATCACATAGCTACCTTGTTATCAGTGTAATAACATATTTTTTGTTATTTGCACAAATGTAGTATTACCTGGCAGAGCTACTATTGGCTGCTATGTGATAAATGGAATCTTGCATTTCTTACCATTTCATGTAAGATTTATGAAACTTGTCAAATATTTCAATTTAACTTGCCAAAGGCTCTTTAAACTGAAAAGTTCTAAGACTTGTTTTATTATCTTATGTGAAATGAAACTTGCATAAGAACCTCTCCTTTTGGTTCACATGAGACAAACCTGCAGTCCTCTGATATGGTACCGTCAAATACCTATGTGTTTCAATGGAATGGTTTCAGAGTATCCAGCAAGATTGTTTAAGATATAGGTTTGGTTTGGCACCATATACATTCCACACTTAGTTGAAATATCCCCTTCATGAAAGGTTTTTTTTGTATGTAATCACCATAATCATGTGCCAAATATAATACTTTGCAACCATTTCAACAAAGCTAGAACCACCATTCTATGGCAGAGACCTGATTGATCACAGTTTTATTCATATTTATATTTTAGAAAATTTAATACAGTTTTCCAGCATTTTCCTGATTTTTCTACACGAGATGTCCATAGAAATTACGTGGATTGTGTACGATGGCTCGGAAGATTTGTTTTGTCTAAGGTAAGGTAGCAACAGACTGGGCATCATATAGGTTGTGTGAATGCTCCTTTCAAATCACAAACCTTAAGAGAAATTCATAGGGGTTGACAGCTTGAAATTTTAAGTCGATTATCTCCCTTGGACTAATAAACATTGGCTGTTTTGTTTTCTAATTGAAACTGTTTTCTGTAACTGTTTTATATATTTTCAGTCATGTGAGAATTGTATTATCTGCTGGAAGCCAGGACAACTGTGCGACACCGATACTACTCTCAAATCCAAAGAAAATAAAGTGACGGTGGTACATCGGTTTGATTATCGGGACTGTGACATATGGTACATGAGATTTGGTATCGACTACTGGCAGAAGGTAAATATTGTTTAAAATCAGTGTGATACATTTGCTAAATGTCTAAAATAAAATCTAGTTTACATAAACATGACCTACTCAAAAGAACTCCCGTACTCAATCCACTGTTTAAATTAGGGCCCAGGGACTCCCAACTTTTGTATAGGGATACAATCCACAGAATATAATTGGTAATTTGCTTAGGAAACTGTATCATGAATAGAAGTGATTCAGTTTTGAGTCTTTAGTACAATGCATCAAAGATACCATTCACACATTGTCCAGCATTGTCTACACACCCTACATGTCTGTAAATAGTCCACAATCCTGCACAATACACGATTATACTACACACTGTCATGCTAGGGTCACCCTCCTGGACAGTGAGGTAAAGATTGGTCAATCATTATTATGGATTGAAAAAAATAAACAGAAGTCTTGTGTCCTAGTTTTTAATGGCAAACAGAACATTATGAGATTTCATCAATGATAGGGGTGCCATGATCATCAGAGGTTCGGCATGTACAGGAACAACTTAATCACACCTGGGCCCAGTATTGTCAAAAGTCTTCCTTTTGCCCTCTTGGAGAGATTATTCTCTTTGTTTTCTTTTAACTAGTGTTTAACTATCAGTTTTACCCAAATTATTTTGGGATGGAGGAGTGGTCTCCCTTTATTTGAGTTTTGGAAGCCTGCCATGATCATATATCTGGTCACAGTCTTTCAAAATATGCTCTTTGTTTTCTTTTAACTAGTGTTTAACTATCGGTTTTACCCAAATTATTTTGGGATGGAGGAGTGGTCTCCCTTTATTTGAGTTTTTTAAGCCTGCCATGATCATATATCTGGTCACAGTCTTTCAAAATATGCTTTTTGTTTTCTTTTAACTAGTGTTTAACTATCGGTTTTACCCAAATTATTTTGGGATGGAGGAGTGGTCTCCCTTTATTTGTGTTTTGTAAGCATGCCATGATCATATATCTGGTCACAGTCTTTCAAAATCAAGAATGAACAGGTGCTTTAAAGATGTGTGTAGATATTATGCAATGCTATGTTTAAACATATTATCAATATTAGCTTAGTAGCTTAATATCTGGTTTATCTTTATCTCAGTGTGTGGCACTGTTGATGTGATATCAATAAATTCTTGCTTTGTCATCATATCATTTTCTTGACAGGGTCCCAATCTCCCACAAACCACAGTACATTACGGTTGTTTAATTTGGCTGTGTTATTGATTTAGGCTGGTTTGCAGGGATTAAATTTCACAGCATGTTGATAAGGTAGTATCGATGTTAACAGGCATTTACCAGGTAACTGGTTCATTGTGTAAACATTCCTTGGTATTAGTTTTGTGCCATCTTAAGTGACAGCATATGTAACGAAAAAAATTAAATTCCTCGCATAAAAGTGTTGATACTGTAACACACCCAAATTATTGTGTCTAGAAGATTAAAAAAAAAAAGAAAGAAAAAAAAGCATGGATCTAAAGTAGCTTTACAGATGCTTGGCATCTATAGCCATTACCTGGATCAGCTGTTAGCTAGCTTGACCAAATTTTACACTGCAATGAGACCAAATAACACATACGTTCCTGTGGAACGGATATAAAATGTGGTTTGAAATTAGTTCGGGAGGTAGTTTATACTTTTATTTTATAAAAACATGTATATAATATAAATAGACAAAAATGGAAATGCAGAACGTTATAAGATGTCATATGTTAAATGACAGCTTTTTACTATGTATACAGGCATTACTACTCTTCTTCTCTGTTTGGAAGACAAATTGTATCGTTGACACTTTTCAATTTATTTCCATTTGTCCTTAGACTCCAAGTTTCTTATACTCAAGATATTGTGCGATATGGTCTTAATACCACCACATAACTAAAGAGATGTTTAAATATTTTTATTATTCTTTAAGATATCAGTGTTGATCATACATATTTAAAAGGGTAACTGATTTCTGACATCATTCTGAAACAGGAAGTTTCATTTTCAGTAGGCCAACCACCACAGACTTCCTATCAATATTTAAGTCTGATACCACGATGTCTCATTTCATACATGATTCATCTTGTAGAGGTTTGAAATATTTTCCACTTTTTAAAAATTATAAGATAACAATAAATTAATTGACATGTTTATGAAAACTAAAATAAAATAAGAATTTTGGAACCAATGCCGTTATGCCAAGAGGTTCTTCGTAAGATCCTAGCTGTCGGCAGGGATGTATAATACGTATTATACGTCCCTGCTGTCGGTATGGATACCGTAGTTATGCAAAGCAGTTGTATGCAGAGAATAAGATAGGGTAGGATACAATCTTAACACACCACAGCCGATTCGTGTATCTGTTCACTACATAGTGGTGGTTGACCGATTTTGCATCTTTGGTGATGCTTCATCAGAACACTTTATGAAAATAAGTACAAAACAACACTGACTAGTGTAGAATTAGACTTTTTAACAATGAATTCTGCCAAAAAGCTTAAACTCTGTTTATAAGCATGGACAAGAAATGAAAGATACATTACTTAAAGAGATAAAATGTGGTTGGCGTATTACGTGTTGTTTTGTTATAAGCTTATAGGTCTAATTATGAATTTGCAGTATGTCTTGAAGAGCATGTTAAAATAGCATGAACAGTTTATAGGCCTTTATGTTTTTTTTCCCTTGTTTCATGTTATACAAAATGTATCAGTCTTGTACATGGAATATACGCTATACATCATTGTGTTAACGTCGCACATGTACAATCGCAAACAAGGATTTATCAACTCTTTTCTGTTGAAATGAAACCAATTGTGTAGTTGTTGTTGAACATATTTGGAAATTAAAGGTGTAATTGGTTTATATTTTTACTTAAAAATGAAAATATTTAGATCTTCTTGGATTTTGATGCATATAATTAATATATACAGATGTAATTGGCAGGAGTAATGAAAAACACAGCTCCTAGCTGCTGGCTGAATTCGGCCTATAGCTGTCCATTGTTTACTGACACACCACTTCTTTTATTTCTTTGAATACCTATCATACACAGCGTTTACCAGTGTCCTTGACACTTTGTCTATATCAGGTAAACATTACTGATCATGTAGGCCACAGCTTGTTCGGGGATAGATATTCTGAAAATTCTGGGATATTTTTTAGTAAAACTCCTTATCAAATTAAGATAATATTGTTAAAATAGCTGACATTTTCTGCAGAGATATCTCTTGGTGAATGACAAGGATTATATTAACCCATTCACTAATGAAGGGGTGTGGTGTTGTATACATTAATGTATAAATATGGATACTACCTTAGAGATACCAGAGTCCTTTATTTAGACCTAAAGGCACGCTGACAGAAGATAACACCATAATTAATTTGATAGGTGTTTAATACACCGCCATTATAGATTTACTAAATTTTCTGTTTAAAGATATCCCCGCTACAGTGAAGGACAGGGACATTGTGTTTGCCCTGCCCGCACCTGTCTTCATCTTTACTTCATATTTGGTTTTATTTCCATCATTTTGATTTTACCCTCCTTTTAATGATTAAGTGATCGTCAGATTTTACAAATAAATACACCATTTCATCTAATTAGCAAACTAAGGACCACACATGAATGAATTCCCTTTTTCTTTGCTGTTGCAAAGAATAAAAAAGGCATAATAAGCTAAAGTATTGAAATAAGAAAAAAACTTTAAATACTTTTTAATCTTTTTTTTAATAATCTCATAATGCAAATGAATGTCTTTGTTACAAACTCAAAATTTGTTGTATCTTTTCTCTGTTCTTTTTGCTTTATATAATATTATTTGTTGCTTAGAAAAAAGAAATCACTTACACATTTACAATTGATACACGATACTAAAAAATATTTACAGTGAATAATAAAAATATAAGGACACATTGACAAAAATTTAAGACAGTTGAAGTATTGATACAAACTGACAGAAAGATGATTACATACAGAAGGACAAGGCCAAATAAAACAATTGTTTCCATTATCAGACCCACAAAAAGTTTGGATATATCATAATCTTTATGTTTTTATAACAGATTTACAAGAAAGTTTTGTGGATTTCCACAGTGACTATAAAATCCTTCGTGATTTGTTGACCGATAAAACACACATACTAGGGGAGATAACCGAAGATAGTGGAAACAATTTGTAATTAGTTTGAACCTGATGAAGATATTGATTTAAATCAACACAGAAAATGAGGTTTGGGTGTTGTATGGAAAATTTATATACATTTTGTATATGTTTCATTACTTTATATACATAAATACATTTTATATCATTATTATAACAATGGAGTAAATGATAATTTTTTAAAACTTCTCAAATTTGTTCATAGTGGAATAAATGTGGTCAATATAAAGCATGCATTGTTAAATCAGATTTCTAATTATTTATACTGGAGACACTCAGAATCTTGTGAAGTAAATTTATTTAAAAATTTTAAATACTTCCGAAAGTTGTACATTTTTTTTTCTACTAGACTAAAACTTATAAATGTTCTGCAAAATGTTATTTAATTTTTGTATAGATTAAAGACTATTGTTGAAAACCAGTGGAATTTTTTAGTCTTAAGAATAATGAAATTATCTTATGAATTAATAATGTTTTTTCCTTATATGGTAAAAATCAATTTACAGTTGATAGAACAAGATTAGTTAATTTATATTAACTGGTAGTGCTATTCAGTGTATATATATATATATATATATATATGTGTGTAAATGTCAGCAATTTGTTTATCCTTCAATTATGTATGTTAAATACAAAGTTAAACCAATGTTATATAACAAAGAAATACAAGACTGACAAGAAATGATATTTGTTATCAAGTGTCTCGATCATTAATTGCCTGTATACATATATGCTAGCTAACATTAAATGAATATCAATGATCCCTCTTACCCCTGAATGAGGGTACAAAACCCTCAAAATTGATGAACCTTCTGGTTTGATATACCCCGTTCAATGACTCCTATATGAATATATTGTTAGGGGTTAACTCTACCCCTAGTTTCAAAATACAAGGGAGAACACAAAAATAATGAGATTAAATTCATATGGCATCATACATTTATAGTTATAAAATACACTTATTTTATGATGTTTACACTGAAGATATGAAATTTCGTATTTTTGGCATTTTTATGACTTTTAAGATATTTTCATGCACCATATACCCAAAGCTGTACGTATGATCTTGAAAAGTCACTGATTTTTAGTCAGAAGGTGGTTTACACTTCTACACATGTATAAAATGGTTGATATGCATGTTATTTCAATGTTTCTGAGCAATACTTAGACATTTGTACCAAGTTGTTTTGTTCTCAGAAAATAAATAGACGTCCTTCTCTGGTCCTGTAGAATATCCACATGTGTCAATATTCTAAGATGGTATAGTGTCAATATCGCCAGTGTTAAGGTTGTCACTAAGAGCACTGAACACAAACAGGATGATGTTAGAATTAGCACTCCCCGAGTGTTTACTCGCCTAACCACAAAAAGTGAATTCCCAAAAATAAAGTAAATATTTGTACTACAGTACACATGTACCAAATTTTAAGAAATGTGTTAAATATACTTTTACATTAGTACTTTCAAAACTTCATCTAATAATTCTTATATCCATTCTGATCTACTGCCAAATTGACCTTTAGATGACCTTGGCCTTGCACTTATTGTGTGATATTTAACATTGTCATAGCGAGCTGGCAAAAACATATTGTCCCGCTTACGATACAAGTCTGTTTCACTCTGATGGTGAGATCTTTCTTGACCTTGAGTTTCTGCTAGAGGCTGAAGGTTTCCAAGGGATCTATATCTACGCCTAGACAAAGGAAAGTCTGGAGAATTTGGATCTAAATTCCTGTGATGGTGACGACTAAGAACATGGACTTCAGGTGTAAGAGGGTATCTTCTACGAGGTATTGAATTGACATAACCATGCATGTCTGGTACACTTTGGGAATGTCGTGGCCTAGGAACTGGTCTGGGTAACCTGATGACGTCACCATGACCGTGAATATCTGGTTGGCGACTCCTCATGAACATGTTTGCTGTAGAGCGTCGGACGCCATGTCTATCATAAAAGTACGGCACCATACGACTTACCATGAGGTCATTCCGTCCCTCATGGTAACGGCTCATTCTGTGGGCGTATCGCTGGGCTGCATCTCGCTTCATGTTTTTGAACCTAATTTCCTTTAACAATTCCCTTTCTGACAATCCTTTAGTCTTGTTCATTTCTTGTCCCTTTTTTCCTTTAGTTTGGTTATTCTTTTTGTTAGCGTTCCTTTTCAATTTTGAATTTTTCGCCTTTTTGGTTCTTGACTCTTCTTTTTCCTTAGCTAGGCCTACAAGTGGTATTCCCATGTAGCCGTTGAGCAATCTCTGATTTTTCTGTCTTTTTCTCATCAAATTTTCAACTTCAAAATCCAAACTGTCTCTTGAAATTTGTTTCGATAGATGTCCACCATTCATGTAAGTTTTTGGTTTGTTATACTTCGTTTTGCTATTTTCATCCGTAACCAGATGATTACCGTTGACCGATTTGTATCCAACGGTGTTAAGACGTTGACCGTATTTAAGTTTTTTACGCCACTGGTAATAACCCTTGAATACCAGTATCCCTATGACAATCACCAACATCAATACAGTTCCAACGGAGGAGAAAATTATGATGTACAAGAGAGTTTGGTGGCATTCAAACTTTCCAACTTCGTAATTCACAACCCACCTACCTTTTCTGTCTGTAGGCCCTTGACACGAGTAGCTTGTATTGACTCGATGTATCACTAAAACCTTGGTTTTTCTCAACCAGTCTCGAAAATCTAGTAACGCGCAATCACAGCGGAAAATATTGTTGGACAGGTCAATTTCCTTCAGTTGGACCAAATGATTGAAAAGTTCAGGCTGAAATGTCAACACCTTATTATCATTTACTTTCAAACTTTGAAGATGTTTGTTTTTCTTTAGCATGTCTGGTGGGAAAACTGTATAATTATTGTGACTTACGTCTAGCTTTTCAAGCTTTGACATCGCTGACAAAGCGATTTGTAAAGAGGCAGAATCCATGAGATCGTTGTTGCTCATTCTAAGTTCAGTCAAATTTCTCAAATAAACAAACCCATCCGCATCAAATCCTGTCAGTGTGTTATGACTGAAATCCAAATACTTAACAGCATATAGTCCATAAAATGTGTTCCTGTCCATTTCTGATATGAGATTTCCCTGGAGATGAACCTCCTCCACTTCCTCCCATCCTAAATTGAAGATTTGTTGTATTCTATTACGTGATATATCTACGATGCAGGGGGTGTTTCGTCGAAATGTTTGATGATCAGCTTTGGAAATGGCATTTCCACTGAAGTTTGCTAAATATATATTGGAAGAATCTGGAAAAAGAAATGCTTTCAGTTCAGAAAGTTGATTGCGACTTATATCAAATTTCAACAAACTGTTGAGGCCAATGAGCTGATTTAAGTCAGTTATGCGGTTTCCTGCAAGAAACAGGATTTCTAAATTTGTAAGAGAATCCGGAATACCAAAGTTAGTAATTTGATTACTGCTGAGATCTAAATGCTTGAGAGAAGCCATATTTGTAACCACAACCATTCCGTCACTGATTTGATTGTTTGACAAAATTAAAGTGTGTAGATTTACGAGGTTTTCACCAAACGTTGAGTCTACATTAGCGATGTCATTGTAGGAAAGGTCAAGATGAGTCAGGGTCAGTATCTGAGTTAGTGAAGTTCCGATTTCTGTTATCTTATTCTGATGGGCTTGAAGAACTTGCAGATTGGCATGGTAGTCGGATAACGTTTGAGGAATGGTGATAAGTTTGTTGTGAGACAGGTGAAGTTCTGCTAGAGGAGATGCCTGAAGTGCTACAAGAATATTCCCAATGTCTGTAAGGTTCATCCGAGACAAATCCAGGGAAACTAAGCTCGAAAAATCTGATGAATTGAATGAAGCAGTGAGATTTTCAGAAGTCAAATGATAATTTCCAGTCAATAAAAGTGTCCTGATTTTTCTCAAGTCGTCAAATGCACCTTCTTCAATACTATGAATGCCACAGAAAGAAAAGTTCAGAGTCTTTTGTATTGCATCATTCCAGTTTTGCGCCATTTCAAAAGTTTTCTGGGGAATGGTGTGGAAATTGTTTCCAGTAAAATCTAGCAACTCCATATTAGTCATAACTTGGAATCGCAGTCCTAAAACAGGAGTTGTAAAGTGATTGAAGCTTAAATTTAGAACTTTCAAGTTTTGTAGAAATCTGAACGGTACATCAGGAAGTACAGAAAAACTATTATGGCTGAGATCCAAGATTTGTAAGTTAGCTGTGTGAAGAAATACATCATTCATCAGGCGATGAAGACGGTTTCCACGGAAACTGAGACTTCTGACGCGCCCAAGATGGTGAAAGACGTCTCCTGATATTTCTGTGAGGCTATTCAGTGATAGATCTATAACTTCTAACTCAACTAAGGAAGAGAGAGAATAGTTGAACACAGGTCCCACATTACTTTTAGTGATGCTGAAATCTTTAGTGTGTGGAGGTAAACTATTTACATTTAGCAGCTGTAGTCTTGCACAGGTCACCATGGTGAAATTGTGGGTACAGACACAGCCAGGATGACATGTGTATCCGAAAGTCATATGAGTCATCATCAGTATGAACAATGATGCTATCCATATGCAAGTGTCCTTACCTGCCATTGTTACATATGTATCCTTCACAAGCAGAAATCCACCGAAAACTGTTGACCCTTAATCATTGTAGCAACACTGTTCCTTGCAAAATATTTAGAATTAATGCAATTTGAATTTGAATGCATCTGTGTTGTCAAGGTTATACTGTCAAATTTCTAAACTATCAAAGACATGTTACTGTCAGAATGCACACACAGCAAAGCCCTACAATTTTCTGAAAATAGGTATTGTAGTTTGTAAGAAGGGGCGTAACCTTAGACAAATATGTACTAAACTTCATTTCCTCAGATTATCTTCATCCAGTAATTAATTCCAAATTGAAGCTCATATCATTATAATGTATAATTGTGTGTATGGAAGTAGAGAGTCTGGCGAAGGGAGTGTTTGAGCAGTGTTAGGGGAATAACAGGGGTAATATGCTGTATAATACACCTATTAACAACTGCCCCAGCTGTTACCAACACAATGTCAGATTTAATTCACTACCCTTAACAGCCTTCTACAGTACTAAGTGAACACACAGCATAAATTTGCATACTGATAAAGTGATTAGCCAATTAAGATTGACCAGAGGTTGGTTTGATAAGTTTGACAGTGTTGGCTACACCTCTACAATGCATGTCTCCCTGTTGTAGCATTAATGACCAGACTGGGTAAGTCAGATGGATCACGTTTCAGCTAGCCACGGTCAACAAAGTCTTATTAGCTTAAATAACTTCACAATATTTATCGTCAAAACGCGGAATTAATTCAGAGTAATTAAACCCAGCACATGGAGTTCTGATGATGAAGATGTAATTACACCATACAAATTTTGTCAAATAACCATATATATCTCTATAATATCTGAAAACTGCATATATGTAATGTATTTATGGACAAAAAGACAGGTTCACATATTGATGAAAACTGCACTTTTTTTACAGTGTGGTTCTGAATATTTCTTTTAACATACTGATACTTAATCAAGCCTCAGAGAATTTTATGTCTCAATTAATTCAGAATGATTTTTATCATATCTATAAATTCTAATTTCATATTTGATAGAATTCCAGAAAAATTGTAGAAACTTTATACAAATACACCTGTAGCAAACTCCTTAGGGGTATGTTAAGTAATCATGATCCTTCCAAACTTTACTGTACCACAATAAACACCATGGTCAAAGGTCATATTCTATTTTACTTGTCATCAGGAACACACCTATTTTAATGAGACTTCATAGCACTTCGGTCACATATACATGTCAATTTAAGCTTATTTGATAGAACAAGAGATCAAATAACAGTAATACTTGAAACAAGATTTTGGTGAGATCCCATAATGCTCCTCCCACTGACCATGTTTATGGAATGTTTAATGAATCTGTTTTTCATGATGAAAAGGCATCCTTACATTTCTTTGTAATATGCAGGACCAATTTTATGAAACAAATCTCTTTCATTTGTATTGGTGAGCAAAAAATAAAATCTTTGAGGCAAGTTAAGTAAGATTTCATATAAAAAGTTAACTTGTCTAAGATACTGTTTATCACATAAACCAGAAAAATTTCATTATGGCAGGTTTTCCATTTAGTAAAAATATGGAGTATAAATTCAAATGGAGACAGATATGACGTCATAGTCCATATCACAACATCAGAGTAGATCTCTGATGCTGCCAATGTAACACACCAAAGAGTATATTACAATATCGTAACTTATGGGGTAGAGCCCTCGAGCTATCTGTGATTTTTGCTGGTTTTAGATCACTTATAGGCTATCTGCTACTGCAGACTATTTGTAAATATGTTTTTTACTTAATATGGTAATATATGTAGCATCCTGTAATCAAAAGTGTTATATAATGTCTACAGTGATAAACCAAATGTAAACAAAATATGATGTCAGTTTATTCATACCCATACTTAATTAGTCAGCTCCGAGCCGACTGAATAATGTGTTCTTCTGGATCTATTTGGTATATTTAATGGTGTTGTTTAATAGGTGTCCACACTAGTGAATCCATGACTAACAAATGATTTGACATGACAATGAAAGTCTGGTGTTAATGTAACAGAGGTCATTTTTCATTTCAATGCCTCCGCTAGGAATCGAACCCGGGACCCCTGGCTTACTAGTCTGACGCTCAACCAATCGAGCTAAAGAGAAGTTCTCTCTAGCCGAGTGGTATATTGCGGCTAGTATTTTACCAAGGTTACATTAATTTCTGTTACACTAAAATACAAGTACGATTTTATATTTATCTAAACATTGTTACAATTTACCAGCCTGAGGTCAGGTCTGACTGCATCGCTGTAGGTCAGTTGATTAGTACAAGAATGTTATCTATGTATGGTTTGATAGGTTCATGTGAGATTTTCAGTGGATAAGGTTATCACAGAGTACATTTGATTCTATACAAGCTAGGTTTGATGACCTCTTAATACCTTGCAATTAAGATTGATCATTGAAATGCATGTTGTTTCTTTTGTTCTTGGTACAAATGTACAAAATTGTTTCGTACAATGGTGTTCTATGTATGAGAGGGAGATCCCAATATAGAATTTCTAACCCATGTGTATCAAAGCTGTTTATTTCAAAACCACAAGCAAAATGTTTTTGGTGTTGTTGTAATGGGTATCGCATGTTTGTTTATTTGCACAGGTGATTGCCCTTGGTAACCAGGTTGGGAGGATATATGTGTGGGACATCGATACTGAGGATCCTACAGCAGCCAGGTAACTCTCCTAGTCATTACACACAGTACCCCTCCTTATAACAGTAATCCTCCTCATCATTACACACAGTAATCCTCCTCATCATAACACACAGTAATCCTCCTCATCATTATACACAGTAATTCTCCTCATCATAACACACAGTACCCCTCCTCATCATTACACACAATACCCCTCCTCATCATTACACACAGTACCCCTCCTCATCATTACACACAGCACCCCTCCTCATCATTACACACAGTACCCCTCCTCATCATTACACACAGTACCCCTCCTCATCATTACACACAGTAATCCTCCTCATCATTACACACAGTACCCCTCCTCATCATAACACACAGTACCCCTCCTCACCATTAATTACTGTATCTAGCACCTTTTACAGTGTTAGTTTTTTTTCAGCATTCACACTTTTCAGACCTATTACTTAAATGTATATAAGTCTTTAAGTTCAACACAACTTGGCAGTTTTTGATGTTTTAATATTTTAAGGGCTGTTGCTTGTTGGACTGTTTTCTTTGATTTTGCTTATTTAAAACCAAACCAATCAAACAGTACCAAGGTATATTGCTGAGACTTGAGATTAAATCCTCGCATTATTTGGCTTTCCGTGCCTACTTTGTGATGGTATCATCTTGAGAAATTTAATAACATTTAAAAATGATTTGAAATTTCAGATGTACAGTACTGAGTCATAACAAGTGTTTTACAGCCATTCGTCAGACAGCCTTCACATTAGATGGCAGTACACTCCTAGCAGTTACTGATGATGCCTCAATATGGCGCTGGGACCGAGTGAAATACTGAACGAAAGGAAAAAATCTTTGTTATATACCTAGATCCATGCAATTTGATATTCATATTTGAATGGTATTGAAACTACAGCATTTTTGAAAGAGGAATAGATGTTGATTTAAACCAAGGCTGATATGAACAGTTAGGTTCATAGATATACCAATTCACAAATAAGTTGTTTGTGTAAAGAATACTATACCCCGGGTAGTCAGAAATAAGACATGAGAATTATTACAAGACTTGTAGTGGATATAGATCTGATCTGATATAGATTGAACATGTATAAAATACTGTAATTAGAAATAAGACCAGGGAATTATTTCATGTATTGTAGCGGATATAGATCTGAAAATATCATTCTTATGTTTTTTTGTCATTAAAAAAACTTCTTTGAAGCAAGAAAAAAACAAATCAGGTGCTGCACATTGAAAGTTGTGGTCTTGTAGTTACCATGGACAGATGTACATTTAATTGGTATAGTCTTTGTTAATGAAAATAATGTTACGGTGCAAAATGTGGTTTTTATCCCAATGATATTGGGTTTTAATGAAAAAAGATTATAAGTTGTTCAATTACTAGTTTACTTTTGAAATGTATGTTGAATAAAAAGTGTTAATGTACAAACAACATATTTGCCCAGGACAGGTACATACATTTTGTCAGTTGCATCATAGGAAAGACTTGGATAATAGAACAGGGACCAATATGTCAATCAATAAATCATATTGTACAAAATGTGAATTTTCAATAAAAGTTTTTATTGAATTATAAATCTTTGTCTTGCTGTTATGTCACTTGATCTTCAATGGGACAATTCATATTGGGAATATACCATTTTCTTACATGTTACAGATATTGATAGACAAATGATAGTTACAACTCTAGATACAGGGTGGTTACAGTAATAGATACAGGGTGGTTACAGTAATAGATACAGGGTGGTTACAGTAATAGATACAGGGTTGTTACAGTAATAGATACAGGGTGGTTACAGTAATAGATACAGGGTGGTTACAGTAATAGATACAGGATGGTTACAGTAATAGATACAGGCAGGTTACAGTAATAGATACATGGTGGTTACAGGACAGTTACAGTAATAGATACAGAGTGGTTACAGTAATAGATACAGGCAGGTTACAGTAATAGATACAGGATGGTTACAGTAATAGATACAGGGTGGTTACAGTAATAGATACAGGGTGGTTACAGTAATAGATACAGGATGGTTACAGTAATAGATACATGACAGGGTAGTTATAGTATAAAATACAGAGTGGTTACAGTAATAGATAAAGGGTGGTGACAGTAATAGATACAGGACAGTTACAGTAATAGATACAGGGTGGTTACAGTAATAGATACAGGGTGGTTACAGTAATAGATACAGGGTGGTTACAGTAATAGATACAGGCAGGTTACAGTAATAGATACAGGGTGGTTACAGTAATAGATACAGGGTGGTTACAGTAATAGATACAGGGTGGTTACAGTAATAGATACAGGGTGGTTACAGTAATAGATACAGGGTGGTTACAGTAATAGATACAGAGTGGTTACAGTAATAGATAAAGGGTGGTTACAGTAATATATACAGGGTGGTTGCATTAATAGATAAAAGGTGGTAACAGTAATAGATAAAGGGTGGTGACAGTAATAGATACAGGACAGTTACAGTAATAGATACAGGGTGGTTACAGTAATACATACGGGGTGGTTACAGTAATAGATACAGGGTGGTTACAGTAATAGATACAGGCAGGTTACAGTAATAGATACATGGTGGTTACAGGACAGTTACAGTAATAGATACAGAGTGGTTACAGTAATAGATACAGGCAGGTTACAGTAATAGATACATGGTGGTTACAGGACAGTTACAATAATAGATACAGAGTGGTTGCAGTAATAGATACAGGCAGGTTACAGTAATAGATACAGGATGGTTACAGTAATAGATACAGGACAGTTACAGTAATAGATGCAGGATGGTAACAGTAATAGATGCAGACTAGTTACAGCTTAACATACATTTTGTTTAAACAAGAAACTGATCAGATAGTGTGTTCTGTTGATAATACACCTATTCAATATAAGGTAGGTGCACTAGCAGTGCCCTCTACCAACTGATTTAGCTTCAAGAAACTAAGGATGCAAAGATGCAAATTTTGTAGAAAATGAAAAAGATATATTAAGAAACATTTTGATACACTGGAAACAGAAAAACAACAAGAGTTCTAGCAGTCTCTGACATTCTTCTTGGACAAAACTGCACGAGAGAATAAAAAATGTGGCCAAGAAATAAAATGATATATCAAAACGTCACCCCCAAAACAGGTAAAAATATTCTTTTATTAGTATTAATTTAGAGCCGCGACAGCACAGAAGGTACAAAATGGACGTTCCAACCTCCCATGAATGTTGGATCCGGAGCTGGTTTGTTTCTCAGGAAACTTAGCTGGCTGTTGCAATTGTGGCCTAGGGCAAGATACTTCGGATAACATGCGGCGGTCCTCCAGCATGTTTTTCAGTTTGTTTCATAACAATCTGTTTAATTTTAGCAATTAATTGTTTCAGATCTTCTTTTTCATGTTATTTGTGAAAAAGAAAAGTAAAAACATGCAAACTTTGAGACAATATACGATTTCCATATGCCATCATTCCTGATGAAACTGAAAATATTCAAAATTTTGACAAAGGCATTAGATTGATTACACGGACTTAAGTTGTTCATATACACTTGCTGATTGGAGATGTGGTGGGAGATAGGGAAGGGGTTGTCTTCAGTTTTTAATTCCCTCGTCCCACCCCTCCTAACCCAACCCCCATCCCACTTTAAAAAAAAAAAAAAGAAAAAAATATGTAATTAACTCATCTTAACAAGCCGCTGTTGTTTGATTTTGATTGTACAGACGTCATATATATGTGTTTAGTACTAAAAACTAAGTAAGTGGAACAGGTTTAGTCAGTCAAGTTAAAAATTTATATTGAATCAACTTGTGCATAATTCAACCATTCTACGGTTCATAAAAGTCCAACCATATATCTTTAACAAAATTTCTAACTACCTTTTTTCAGAACTCATGAAATATACAACACACAATTGGGTTTTGCGTTCATAACTTCACACATGTACGAAGTGCTCATGAATTATTTGAACAAAATGTAGCGTTTGTAGCATCAAGTAAATATCAACTGCCAGTTCAAAATTATCAGTATAACATAAGTGCGAAGACACGACTTTTGTTTACTGAAATGAAAAATGATTCAACTTTAATCTAAAAAAAAATTAACAAAACGTACGAGCTTGCCAGGATTCGAACCTGGAATCTTCTGATCCGTAGTCAGACGCGTTATCCATTGCGCCACAAGCCCTCGATACAAATAGTGCATTCTCTAACGTTACTTATAACTGGACGTTTACAATAATCGAAACCGAAAATAGGCGGGTTATTTCTGCGAATACCATCCAAACAAAGACAAAACACGATTGATGTTGTGCGTTTTTATCAAACTGGATCCGTCATGAATAAACATGTAAGTTAGAGACTACAAGGAGGTGTGAAATACGCGCCGGTCTCTGGTAGACAGCCATACGCATGTACTGTTGTACATAGAATATCTTGTAGACAGGCCCTCGTGTAGATAGTTACACATGCTGTGTGAAGAAGAAATTAGATCGAAAGGTGTAGAATGTAGACTACATATCTGTGTAGACAAGCAATATATAATGTAGTAGAATCTGCAATGTCTCTAAGATTTAACCACTAAACATACAGGGACGCAATAAATTTACGGAGGCCTATTTACATGGGATCTTTTATCTATGCTGCACGACATTCGACTTGTCTGAAGAATATTTAGGATATTTAACTTAAAATGTTAGATCAATTTAGTTTGCTGCATATGTAAGACCTGTAAGTAAACATGAATCACCTGTTATTTTTTTTACTTTTTATGTTGAAAAAAAAATTAAAATTTTTATTTTTAGCTAAAATAGGCAAAATGATGTTTAATTACATATTTAAACAAAGGACATCTATATGGTACCTATACCCTACAATATAAAAAATAATACAGAACTTACCATTACAAGGTCATTTTCATTGATGACTTTAAAACATCCTGTCACCCTACATTTTGAAGGTCTTTGACTAGATAATAGATGACTGTATCTATTATTTACATGTAAATAATTAAGTAGGCTACATTCTTTTTTCATCTTATTTTTGTTTTTAATCAAAAATAATATCACAATAAAAACCCATCTGTATCTTATTATAATGCATTTATGTCCAATATCACTCGGAAAAATATAAATGTATATTTTTTTTCACTTAAAATGAATGCATGTGTTATTTAGAGCAGCCCAACTTAAAAGACTTGAATTCATATATTATGCATGGCTGTCAATAAATAATCTGGAATGTAACAGACATCTATTCACAAACAAACAACCAAGTTGTGTACGACAGAACGGTCATTATCTGGATAATCTTGTCGCTGGCTACTTTCAATCAATTCTACATTACACCAGACACGAGTAAATTATTTCATTGTACAGCCACACAACAGTAATATACAGCAAAGTACATACTTAGTATGTAACTACAGGATAAGTCAAACTGATTTACATGTAACAAGTTATATCAGACTTCCCAGTGGGCACTGGTCCCTCTAGTTGAGCCTTGAAATCACAAGTAAAAGGCTAACATTGTGCCTTATTTCATCAATTAAGATCGTAAAATATGTTTTACTGTACCGTAGTGAGATAGATGGAGAGAGGAATTCCACCACTTTACGACTAAGAAAAGAATTTCCAAACTGGTATTGTAAAAAAATTGAGGAATATATTGATTCATCAATTTTGTTTAACTTTTCAAATTAATATTTTTCTGAAAAAATCTCATCGTGAATAAGTATTGTGGCCAGTCCAACTTCTGAAAACAAAGTTGCTTGAATAATAGACATTTTCATTGAGTTAGACCCCTGTGTTTAAGTTTGCATTTTTTTTCATTTTTTTTTCTCACGGACTCTATTCTGAATCTGTGGTTTTGTTTTGTTTTTATATTTTTTTCTTTTACTTTTTTTTAGTTGGGCAGGAGTGTGTGTGTAAGTGTTTGTTTATTGAAATTGTTTATTTATTTATTTTATTAGGTTTTCTTTCATGAACTCAGCAACAAGCACTAATGTACTGTCCCTATGCTGTATAGTAAGGAACAGTCTTTACACTGAAATTATTAGAATCAGAGACCTGTACAACACATATACAAATGTACTTCTGTTAGAATCATTATTACTGTCAGTCGAATGTTCTTATCATGTACTGTGTAACTAACTAATGTCAGAAAAAAATAAAACACCCATTCTAATGATATACAGATTACCAATATTTACTAGTATATCACGTCAGGTTGTCTGTGTATAACCAGGAACATATGATACACATACTATATCATAGGTTCCTGAAATAAATAACTCCTTTGTCCTAGGTAACACTCCTCTCAATACATGCAAAAATAAAATCCACACAGGTGTCGATATCTAGTGAACACATTTTAATTCTCCTCTCATCGTGTCATCAACAATTTAAAATCAAGCTTAAATCCTGATTAAACAATTACTAAAAACCAATTATAATACAATCAAATTGGATCTAATTTAAAGAAACAAAAACACTACAGTACTTCATAAAATACTAAGGAAAAAACATGCACACTGGTTTTATCACAGTAGGCAAAAAAAAAAAGACCACAAATACTTATTTGTTACAGAAGCAAACTTCATATCTTTAATCTATACTAGACTGTTATTTAAACAGGTAAAATACATACTCTAAATTGTGCAAAGACCTTAAAGAGGCTAAAGAATTAAGGATGAGAGAAAACGGTGACCTGCATGTAATACTATATAAGGGGAGATAACTTTTTACATGAAAATGTTGAAGATACAAATAAGTCTTAAGACAATAGAAAACCCTCCCAGTGCAGTTTAGAAGAATGATGTTCAATTTGTTAGCAAAAATAATGTATAGATGGTTTAGCTGGAATACTGTACAGATGAGTTTTTTTCCTCTTCCAAGC
The DNA here is from genome assembly GCF_031769215.1 of Ylistrum balloti. Classification (NCBI taxonomy): domain Eukaryota; kingdom Metazoa; phylum Mollusca; class Bivalvia; order Pectinida; family Pectinidae; genus Ylistrum; species Ylistrum balloti. The sequence goes on along the minus strand of NW_026782152.1, from coordinate 922,543 downwards.
AAATAATACAATACTTTTTAACATGGAAATGAAACATATTTTTCCCATTAATTCATTTAAGTGAATACTATATTTGAAAAGATAATTGGAAAAAGTTGAAAATGAGTTATGATGATATTCCTATTATCTACCAGAAGCACCCGTCATTACCTACTAAGCTGCTCAAACCAGTAGTAATAGCTGAAAATGTTTCCTTTTATAGGTGTATGTAGTGTTGTTTACTGGGTGCATCACTCTGTGAACAACAAGGGTGATATATTGAGTGCTGGTCTTCTTGTACTAGACTGAGGGGTTCTGAAAATCAATCTGCGGCTATACCTTGGTCACAGTTGCTGGCGACAACAAAGACAAAAAAAAATCTCCGTGCATATTGTCAGAACCCTTTGGCCTATTTTTGTACCAGCTGGTACTTCACCTCACACCTTCCATGCAGGAGGGCCAATATACTTTGGGTAACATGTCTTGCCCATTTAGACAAAGTGACCTCCGACCCCGCCTAACCTCTGAGTAAGGCTTGACCAAACATCTCAGATTTTCAAATGTGATTGCAATGTCCAATGCTCTACTGAGTCAGCTATCTATCACAGTCTCATATGTAGTAAGAATACCTAATAAAATGTGTCCTAACTGACAACTTTCTTTGTCTATTTACATGAAGGTCACTCTACAGAATACTGTCAAAGAAGACATTGAGAAATCATACAAAAAAATCAGTTATTGCTTGCAAAGATATTTGAAACAAAACTAAAATAACAGGAGTGATTTCTATTTAACAGGACTAATAAATAAATTTCATAACTGATCACATTTTCATGGAACAAAGAAAAATAACAGAAAGTGTCAACAAATAATCTTGAGCCAGAAAAAAAGGGAAATTAAAGCAAAAACAGCTGAACTATTTATAGAATTTTTTTTCAAAACAAAACAATGTCATTAACATACAAGTATAGAGATCAGAGAAATTTGATACGATATCTAACTATCTATTTATAGATATATAGAGAAACTACTAGCGATAAAGCAATTATTGTAATAGATACATCAAACATATTTCAGTACCTCTAGACAACAGAGGAGATTTCGTCTTTCTCTTTGTTTTTATTGTGGTACATATTACATATAAGGAACAAGTAACAATGTTGCGTTAAGCCCATGCCCCACCAAATTACCTCGGACTCAGTCAGAGGGTGGGCTTATTACCGGACACTGAAATAGATTATCTGACAAATGCTATTGAACAGTGATAGATATGGGTGGGCTTATTACTAAATATGGGCTTATTGCTGGATAAATACAAAATTTATTAATTTCAAAAATTTTTGTGCACTTGATGGGATTTATTTTCCTAACTTTCGTCAGCATGAATCAAAATAACTTTGTTAATATGCCACAGAATGAGGATAATTGATCATTTCCATCACCATGGCAGTCACATTTCTACACAGTTGTTGCTAATAAAGATACTAACTCACATCGGCAAGAACATGTTATGGAATGTATCGTATATCTACAGCAGATTGTCAGATAGCACTGTGGTTACAGGTGTGCCTCTCGTCTAGACATCTAGGATTCAACTCCCTGAATCGACATGAAAAATGTGAAAGGTCACCTGTGCAACCTCATTGCTTTTCCACATACAATCAGGTTTCCTACAACAGTAAAACTACATCCACATTTTCATCCAGGCCAACAAGAATTATAAATATAAGTTTGAATAACTTATTTCGTAATTGTTGTAAAAATAAATAAAGTTTATAATCTATGTGTCTGTAGAAAAAACTGATGTCATGCTACTACAGAACACATAAAATTTGAGTTGTAATCACAACCTGGTTCCTACGATTTGCTGATATATCAGACAAGCAACACCCACACAACCAGCTGACATTTGATATTGACAGATAAAACTACAAGCTGAAGTGATTTTCACTCACCATAAATAGTCGATAGGTTCAAGAGATCTCACAGTAACAATTTTTTAAAATCAACATATATTTCATAATTTTACATTAGACAGATAAAATATTGAGAAGCAGGCTTTTATAACATGAAAGTTCCATTTTATCTGAAAACTACTGTCACTATGTCGTACAGTTGTCACGGTCACGATCATTTACTTGGTTTTACTGATAAAGATGGTATTTTTGTTCTGTTCTCTTTTTTTTTGTAAATTTTTCTGTTTTTTTTTTATGATACATCATTTTATATATTTGATGTTGTGACGTTCTTTTTCTAGCGTATACTTCGTATGTAAGAATCATTTACTTACCTCTGGGTATAACTGTCTCCTTACCATCTAGAAAGCAATTTTTGACCAGAATGTACAAAATTGCCATATCTACAAGTACTGAATATAACTTTGTTTCATTAAATATGACATATAAACATAATCGATTAAAATGTCTATACTGCTAATTTTAATACATCTTATGAATATTATATTTTTAAATAAAAATTGTCAATAAAGCCAAGTACATTGTTTAATGTTACTGTTAATCTGATAAAGCTATTCAAAAATGGTTACCCCTAATGAAAGTTTTAATACAGGTAAAAGTGTAAATACTATGATACAGTTTACAGATACCTCACAGCACCACAGAAGATGTGATTCTACACGAGAAACTTTTATGGAAGGTTTAAATTTACATTAATTTCAAACTAAAGTATTGTCAATCCATAGATATACAGGACCACAAAATGATAAAGAGACAAAAAACTAACATCAATTTGTCAGAATTATTCATCTATAAATCAAGTTCCAACCAAATGATGATTTTTTCAAAAATTCTAAATTGAAGCACCACAAGTAGATCTGACTTTACAATATTTTCATTTTGTCGCCAAAAGTCTTTTATAATTGACATGATATTTTCCCATGTAAAGTATTAATCATCTATGATGTATGTTGCTGATCAGCTCTGTTATAAATAACAGGACATGTCTGTTCCATGAGACTAGAATCCCTGTTAAACAAACTATTTCACTCAAGAAAACCCATAGTGACAATTTTCAGATGTTCAAGGTACCCCAGAACCTGGCAGAATTAATCACAGTGAATGACTTGATTACACAATATACATACATATTACATTTTACAATCAAGTATATGACTCTATCACTGCAGAAAATGTCTCAGATTACAGGTTTTTTAGCTGTCAGCTCAATTATCATAAACATACAACAGCTGATTGCACAATAATTATTGTATATACATGATTGCACCGTCATTAACAAAGTCAATTATAGAAACAAATTGTTGGCAATGTAATATAGTTAATTTTTTTCTTAAAAAGAAAAAGAAAAGCTTAATTTGGTTACATGTGTTTGTACAACAATAAAGATTATAGTGTTTTGATTTTATCAGACATATGACTTCCTCTTTGTATATAGTACCAGTAGATAAAAACAGCATGATTGTAAATGTGATTTTTTACAACGCCTTTTTATAATATCTGAAAAAAAAATCCCAGCAGTTTTCATTTGACTACAATCTATCGATGGCACTTGGATGTAAAGATGTTTTGAGCTGGTAACTCTATCAAAGAACTTAGATACTATTAATCTTAACCAAAATATTTATCTTCATTTAATATTCATTAACATATACTCCCGGTCGGAGTCAATACTGCTTGGTGACAAGTGTTCCGCCTCTGTGACTCTTTCTATCTCTAGGCATCAACTCACAGAGGAATGTCAGTGTTCTGGTGATGTCCCACAGTCTACACAATACACTAAACAGGTCTCATGCACACTGTGGTTAAGGCACTAGGGCAAGCTTGATTTCTTTGATATCTTAACATCTTATTTCACAAAATCATTATCACAATTAAGCTTTTGGATTAAAATTGATGACAGAACAACATGGCTAATACAAAAAAAAAAGTATATACTACATAATTAACTATTTGTAGTTGTGAACCCTCACCAACACTGTATACTGTATACATAAATATTTTTGGCGCAATGAAATTTTAGCAGATTATCATTTTTTGCCAAATTAGCGCAACGATGAATTCTTGCATCAGCAATAACTGCTACATAAACAGTATATTAAGGATGCAATTTGTGGTATCATATTTACGCAGAAAAGTTTCCGAAAGAAAAGCGCTAAAATAACATTACCACTAAAATAAATATGTTAACAGCAATACGAGGTAAATTGATATAATCTAGTACTTAACAATCTATTATTTAAAATCAAATACATGTATAACAGTAATTAATTAATATTCTTGAATTATTTTAAATACTATAAATATATATCACTTAAACATCATATACAAAAGGCAATATATTGGTCAAGTAAATATTTAGCCTTACACAACTGAACAACTCAGGTGGTTAAGCAAATACCTAGTATAGTATTAAATTAAGTATATTACTAAATACATTGTTCAGTTTAACAAATTCAGTCACTTTTGTCAATACAAGTAAAACTAGATATCTTACTTTTATCACAAATTGCTACACAAATACATGGACTTCAACAGAAAAGCAGATTGAATTTCTGTTTTCGGAGAAAATATTTCAAACATTTGAACAACTCAGACGTTTTCTGAAAAATACAGATGCGACAGTCAGATTGCCTTTACATGTCTGGAAGTGGTTCTAAGAAATCTCTCTCTAGCATTTCTTCTATGTACTGTCTACAATGTTTTGTATTTGAGACAAGCGGCGGGTCTGACATAGCCCCTGAGCTCTTCCCAATCTCTGTGGTAGATTTAGATTTTGGCATGGCTGACAACTTAGCTGTCTGATGATGTTTAGAACTGGCTCCTGATTGGTTGGTTCTGCTGGCATTGTCAGAGCGTTTCGTTGAAACAAACTTGCTTTCGGTTTGGCTACAGCAAAGGGTATTGAAGAATGGTTGTAGCTCATTTAGTGATCGTAGGTAGGTTTGAGTCAGAAGGGGACGGCCTGGGGTCTGTTTTAGGACTGGCATGGCACCGCGTGTCTGTAATACACCAGGAATGTAAAAATAGCAAATACAATGTATATCGAACAAATAGTTACTTTGATATCCTGGCATACACTCATATATCGTAAAGTCTTTGTTCCCGAAAAATGTTCAAATCAGCAACATATCAAACTGATCAGAAAGTATAACACTACCTCATTCACATACCTGGTACAGGTATATGTTTTTACCAAACTCATCAACTTGAAGTCTGGTCATCACAATGGAACTTTACAAAACAAACCTCCACTTTAAGAAGAAAACTTTACATACAATAGAGAAATGAAACTTGTGATATCACAAAGACTGCCATGATTCTGCGATGGTTCTATCAGCACTCAGCTTCTGATCAGCTTACAAACAGAAGCCAACTTTGAGCAGAAATTGTATTAAATATAGATATGTAATGTCAGAGTTGTCCTTGACTTTGCGCTTTGATTATAACCCTATTATAACAGAAGTATGATATCAAAATTTCCTGAATGTCTCCAAGATGACTATATGTTAGCTTTTTAGAATCAACTCAGTCCTTGTCACTATTTTGTATGTACACATATTTGTTAACACTTTTTTGAGATTAGGATGCATAACACTATATTTCAAAGACACAAAGTTTTTATGCAAAACACCAAGAAAAGTAAAATTTGTAATATTTCAAAACCTATTACGCAATGCTTCCATTCCCAAATCAAAAAATAATATGGAACAAGAGGCCCATGGGCCTTAACAGTCATCTGACATAATATACAAGATTTCAAATTTTGAACTTCAGAAGAAGTCAAAAATGTGTTTTCAAGATGGTGGCCATGTTGGATTTTGGACCAACCCGAAATTAACAAACTTTGGTCAAGATCATGTCACGATCATTTCAGGTAAGTTTCAGCTCAATGAGACATGTAGAACTTAATAAGAAGTTGAAAATGTTTACGACGGACAACCCAGGACAAACGGCAATCGCAATAGGGTCAGATGACCAAAAAATCAACTGACCTCCACAAAAAAGTTTCTGAATAATAACTGTTATATAAGTTTTCATCACACTACTTTCTGGTAATAAACAGATCAGTATGAACCTTACCCTTTCATTGATCAGTTTAGTGAGACGGATGATGTGAGGTACAAATGTTCGAGCTTTGTGGATTTTCCTTTTCTCTTCCTTCTTGTCATTGTTAATTTCCTTTTTTTCCTCTTCCTCCTGGTTTCCTGCTGCAGCCCCACCAATGAAGGCCCAACGGTACCTGTGTATGATCAATTACAATTCAATTCTGGGTTTCGGATTTTTCCATTTGAATTTGCAGGCTGTGAGAAAAAAGCCCTAAAGCTGATAAAATGGAAAAGTTTACTGTTATAAATTCATGAAATAATTATAACTGGATATGGTAAAGTGTTTTCCTTAACCACTCACTGTTCACAGGAACTATCCCAAAATCCTGACTCCATGGTCTGTACAACACATGTACACATTTACTGGGGGACATGGTTTTCACATTTTGTTCTTAATAAATTTTATAAAATTAGTTACAACATTAAATGAGAATCTATAGCATAAATGATATAACATTGGACTCTTTGAATGAATTCTGCCATTTCTGGCAAAGTCAGATTAGCATTGATGTACACTCACAGCTGGAACTGTGGTACAACATCGGCAGGAAGAGCCAGGGCAAGGTCCAGCAGCTTACATACACTAAGATACAACTGGAGCCAGGCAGGGTTGTTGTGTGCATTTAATCCATTACCAAAGTGGGCCCAGGTCGAGTCCAGGGCTGCAATTCTCTGGATCTGTGTCCTATACAACATAAAGGGAGATAATCTTAACAAAGATATACAGGCCTGAATGAAATAACGGTGAAGATTTCACTTAGACAAGCACATGTAACACATAAAAAAGACACATAAGTAACACATAAAGATGATGCATCACTTCATTTGATGAGTTACTTCAAACATAACTTTTTGAAAACTAAACTGTGTCATATAAAAATCAGTAAAATAATCCTGCGAGAGTATCACTTTTTATTTTAGTTTTAAATATCATTTATAAGCACAGTGTTAGAAGCAAAATAGTATATGTATTTACCAATGAACCAGGAATTAAGTTAAGAACTGATTGACTTTTTATTAATACCCTCGGCCTGTCAGTAAGAACAGGAAAAAGTCTACAGAAAAGAGGGCACTGACAAACAGAAACAAATTGGTGCAGAGATCTGAAAATGACTTCTGATGTGTAAATTGTACTGAAGTAGGCTATTGATTGGAGATGACTAAAGGACAGGACATTGGCTGGACCTACTGCAGTGGTGAATTGTGGGAAGGGTACATACAGATACATCATTATCATTTGGAAATGTTTAAGTACGTCTATATACTGTACAAAGTAAGTAAATAATCAACAATCCTGAAAAGATAAGTCAGGAATTATTTTATATAAACACATGCAAAACAAATTACAAAACAAAAAAAAAAAAACAAAAAAAAATGTCTTCATTTCATGAACTCCAAAACATAACTGTGATATTCATACTACATTAACCAACTGTATTCTGCTGGTGTTGTATAAATGATTGACAGGTTTACGTGATCAAGTCTAATTTCTTTACTTATAAACATTTAAACTTCATCGAGGGCTACTTTTCCATTAATCAGCTGGATATAAGGGATATCATTCCGTCTTGTATCAACTTATACTTAATACTTAAAGATAGATAAGCTAATTTACCCCTGGTGGGATTTACATTTTTCATCTGACAAAATAAAATGAAAAAAAAATAATTATATGAAATTAAAAATATTCATTCTACAAATACCAAAACATTATGAAGGGGATCTTTTCCTATATCTTACATGATGTTTTTGGATGTGGATGTTTTTTAAGAAACTTTAAGAATAGTAAAATATTGAATATCAGAATGAAATATGTTGTTTAGTGAAATAGCCACCAGCTGCTACAGGGAGACCCCATCTCAAAATGACACTGGCTGTTAACATGACAACAAACCCGTACACAAACAAAACAATATTAAATTAAGATAGGAACAGTGCTTAAATGTTATCATCAATCCAATATTAAGATAGAGAAAGATTTGAAAGAACAAGAGTAATTATGATATATGACCAAGATCACAAAAAGAAACCCATTTTCATTAATTTGGTCAATATTTGAATTATCAATTTGTCATTCATTCTCAAGAAAAGTTGCTAAAAGAGAAAAAATTGAGCAATATATGCTGAGCTACATAACAATTACCATTTTTGGAAACACTGCTAAAAATTTTCTACAAAAAAAATTATCAAACACAAAAACAAAAATCAAAAAATTACAATAGATACGTTGTTTACATAAATTATTGTCATGCTTCAAGCTCATTACAAGGACATCAGGCATATTGTTCTAACGTATCATATAACAAAATAAGATGAAACAGCCATTATTCAGACTAACTTGACAGAGAAAGTGTTTATGATGAATAGAATCTTATACGAGTATGTTCCCATTGAGATATATCAACTTGAGTTTAAGACTTTGACCAGTCACCACGAGACTTGTTGAGTGCTGGCCAGTTAAACTCTTATATGAAGGTTGAAATGTCCCTATATAGCTTTTTTCCAAACATTGAAAGTGAAAAATTTTAGAACATCAATTTTTTTATTTTTTTTTTTTTAAGCAACTACCAGTTCATGGTAGATGTTTTATTGTTGTTTTTTTTTATTTTTTTTTTTTTTTTAAAGACTGTTTCCATAAAGGAATCTTCACCTGGAAAGCAAGGAAATTGTTCTGTAAAAAAGGGTGCTTTCTTTTCTGATTTTTTCAGCTAGGGTGGAAAGCCTGGCAGGAGAACACGGAGTGAATATAGGTGACAGGGAATGGATTAGGTGTAATAGGGTATTTGGTTGTTTCAGAGATAGTCGGTTACCGTATTTATTCTGCAATAAGCCCATGAGGTAAACATGTCACCTCACACTCAAGTCCATGAGTGGGCTTATTCCAGGACAATGAAATAGTATTTCCTGTTAATCATACCGATCAGCAATATCGATATTGGTGCGCATTATTTTCAAACATATAATAATATCACTGAATGAATACAAAGGTACATTGATCATGTTATGTCCATGATCTGATGAAGTTTAAATTTCATGACAGTAACACAACATCAACATGCGTGGGAAGGGTGTTGTATAATTTCTGGATTTCTTCTGTTACATCATCAGAGTAAGATAAGGCTCCTATTCAACGATTTGTGATGAAACCCAAACTTATTTACCTGTTTTTATTGAAACGTTTAAGTGTCTATGAAAGTGGTGTAAAATAATTTAAGACGAGTTCCTATTTATCTATCTATCTAATTTATTTATTTATCTATTCATTTATTTATCTATCATTTTATTTCATGAAAAATAAGTGTAATAAAAAAAATTAAAACATCATACTTTTGAAGAATCAGGTACATGCTACAAAACCTTGTTTTTTGAAAGTGGGTTTATCCTAAATAAATTGTCCAATCCTACGACAGCTCACAATTGACACAAGATGACTTTACACATTCTAATGGTAATGTTTTCTTCTAATAGAAACAAACAGAATGTGATAATATATTCCAAAAGCAAAAAATGCACTCTGAACCAATCTTTAATTTAGAGTCAATTTGATTTGAGTGAAAGTAGTGAGTAATCAATATCATTTGATAAATTGTTGTTAAACTTTCCTGTAATTGAGGTGAAGGTAATCACTTAATTTTTTTTAATAATCTGTTAATTTTTCTTTCTACCACCTGAATTGCAGAATTAAGAGTTAAAGGAGTAGCAGAGAAGTAGCAAAATTATAGAATATATATATGTAGTCACGACACACTTCAGCCTATCATACATCTCCAAAATAAAATCATGATTAGTAATGATAATGTACATGTTTAAGAAATTTTCTGTTGTAAGGTCAGATCAGAAATTAAGAGAGCAACCTTAATGATGAAGAGAAGTCCAAGGTAATGAAATGAACAAGCTTATAATCATAGACAGGACCATCTAGATCAGCATGTCACATTTGACAAAATATTAATTTTATTTAGCATGCATTCAGCCTCCTCTTTTAACATGCCAAATCATATATTATAATACTTATCAGGATATATAATATTTTATATGGAGATATGCATGTAGGGCAGGCAAGGAACATTCTAAGTCTAAGGAAACAGAATCTGATTTATCTATTTATCAAGTATTGTTTAAAGAGAAATTTCAAATATTTTATATTTTTTCATTTATCCTTTAATTAGAAATGATTATTTATTTGAACAAAACTAAAATTTCAACAGCAGTTTTCAAACTTTTTTATATTTGTTTATCTTCTAACTTAACAATGATATATTTGAACAAAACTAAAACAGTGTAAACACTAAAAAAAATTAATTCTGTGATTTTTACTAATTAGAATCCTACTAAAAGTTAGACATTGAAAAACACAACAAAGTAATATCTAGAACTAGAGTGACGGTCATTATAACCTTGTCCAGGGCTGTGTGTTACTCCGCGGTCGCTGGCTAACGTTGTGGCTACAGAGACAAATCAGACACAGCGAAAACTTAGTAAAGATTGAGAAAATACAATGCATAAAAAATCACTTCTAGTTATAATAAATAAATAAAGTTCAATCCGGTACACAATAGAAAAGTTACCTAAAATGACAAAATTTTATAAAGCATTTTGAAGTTTTCTTTTACATACAAAATACCATGCCACATTTTCAGCAAACCTCTTCTTAAACCCTCAACCACTTTAAGACTTTGGACTTAAGCAATGCCCAGAAGTTTCTTCAAACACTATCTAAGGGCTATTACAGTGAAACATCTACTTGACCCCAGGAATTGAAAGGTGTTAAGTGGAGCCACTCATAGAGTTTAATTGATAATTTGCATTGAAGAAATTGGCAGGAAACCGAACCATTGAAAGGAGTGATTTAGTCTGGAGTCTTGGGGTCAAGTAGACAGTTTACAGGAACAGTCCCAATGCTAAAATGAAAATGCTTGTTTTCCCTTTGATCAAATAGGTGAATTAAAAAAAAAAAATCATGCCTTCTAAAGATGCTAGAAGTACTTTCACCCAACAATACATTTCAGCACATTACATATAAAACAAACATGTAACAAAAACAGGACAATCCTTTGTTGACAAGATTTACACACTGACAAACAATACTGTGACCCACCAACAGTAAACCAGAATTTTATTTTACAGATGAAATTACAGGGTCAAAACAGCACTGACCATAAGCAAAGCATTTTTTCAAAAGATAATTTTCCCTTTAATTTCATCACATATTTGAAACAAATTAAAAGTAGAGCTCAAGATGCATTATCCTCAATGAGCTTTGCATGAATAAGAAAAATATTTGAATGAAGGAGTTGACAAGATCAGACTCTAAATGACATGTAGACCTTGGCCTTCAAAAGTGATGCATTGAGAAAGCCTTTCCTGTGATAATGAGACTGGTCAAACACTTACTTATACTCTTCTGTGTCGTTGGACATTTCCTGTTCAATCTGCATAAATACATGGACCTGAAATATCACAGTAATGATTAGCATATATCTGTCAATAAGCCCAGGCATAATAATACGTCCACCCATAATGTCGTTAATTGGAAATTTGTACTAACAAATGATGTTTCATTGTCTTATGATAAGTCTGAATACTGACTTGGGTCAGAAGTCATATACTGACCCTAAGACCTATTGACGTTTATGGGATCCAGTGATAAAATATTGGATAATTTCCTTTTTATTACTTATGTGACCAATATTATATCAAAGTCGTTCATGTTTATCAAAAATATCAAAAATGGGCTGATGATATACTGAGAATCTAACATGAATGTTGTTGCAAAATGGAACCATTAATTAATTTCATTACTTTGATATGTAACTAACATTTGATATGAGTATAAGATTCTATTTATCAAATAACCTGTAGTAAGTGAAGTTTTCCAATAAAATTTCCTTTGAGACCAACTTCTTTTAATACAGATGGTATGTTTTTCACTACCATGACAATCAAGTGACTTCATCAAGATGAGACTGATCATGACGTCACAACTATCTTACACATGTCTTACAATACCTATGACATGACAGTACGACATGAGACAGCATGTTAGTTATGTGATAAATACATGCTAATATAGATCATGATCTCTGTAGGTTAAATTCAATCAGAAGTTTTTCATCTTTAGACCCATGAATATTTTGATAGAATTTGTAAGATAGTAATAGATGTTTAAGTAGTAGCACATTGTGACCAGTGACGAGGCCATTACCATTTCTGTGATGACTGTCGGCCAGAGTGATGTGAGATGATGGGATGACATTCGTAGGATCAGCACACGGAAACAGACAAACACTTGAGCCATGATTGACGGCACTTGGTGTGGCAGTCGCAAGCTCTCTGCCAAACGTTCTGAGTAAACAAATACAAAATTATAACACATAGAATAGTTTAATTTTCATTTGACACCAAGTTACGATGAACACTACGTTCAAATAACATACATGTATTAATATCAAACTGAAGCAAAAACTTTACATGTACTACTATTTTTTATCTCTATTTGACAATAGTAAGAAAATGCAAAAAGTGATTTTTTTTCAACTGAAATGAATTATTGAGAAAACTTTGTAATCCACCCAATGACTTCTGTAAAAATTCATAATCCACCCAATGATTTCTGTAAAACTTTATAATCCACCCAATGATTTCTGTAAAAATTCATAATCCACCCAATGATTTCTGTAAAAATTCATAATCCACCCCATGATTTCTGTAAAAATTCATAATCCACCCAATGATTTCTGTAAAACTTTACAATCCACCCAATGATTTCTGTAAAACTTTACAATCCACCCAATGTCTTCTGTAAAACTTTATAATCCACCCAATGTCTTCTGTAAAAATCACTTCATTTTAACTTTAACGGTTTTGTTGAAGGACACAGTACCTTGTATCTCTGGCATGGATTTCTGGTACTGATCAGGCTCACTACAGAAAATGGTGAAGGCTAGACGTTTCAACATATGACTCCTCTGCTCCAGTTCCAATTCCTTGCTACTGAAGAGACTAAGTGACCCAGACTGAGTCACTGTCACACGGCCTACAAAATAGTAAATCGTCGTCATGTTAATTTCTCGTTCTAGAAAAATGCCCTTGTTTAATCAATTTATTGACCTGTGAACAGCCAGAGGCATTTTGAGTTGGGATCTCATTTAAGTAGCAACATACAGAAGGCCACTCACATGCCATCCAGACCAACTGGGTTAAAGTGTTTTGACCAAGGACACAATGTTATCTGTGCAGACTGGGCCATTTTCTCAGGAAATTTTTCAATTTCCTTGGAAACAAAAAACGCCATGGGTAGGAAGCATCAAACCATGTATCCCAGATCTTCACCTGAGTTCACATTGGCAAATGCTCTACGGACTAATCCTGGATAACAGGTTGTCAACATAATCACTAAAAACTCAATATTTATTATAAAATAATTTTCCTTTCATATGTTTTGCATCAGTTATAATCATTACACTGATATTCAATTTTGCTACAGCTTGTTTCGTTTTCAAGGTAATTAGATATTTTTGTGACTAAGGTTGTCTAAATTCTCACTCATTAAATCTTTGAACGTAGTTTTGTCGTGTGTCATCAAGTTGTCAATGATGCTCCTCCAGTACCCGATACACTTAACATCCATTTGGAAAAATCCAGGGTCAAGTAACATTTCCAGGGCCTCTCGACGCCATGCCTTTCTCGTGTACTGGTACCCACTCACACTTGCAAGGATCTGAGAACAAGCCCTGTAGCTCGGAAGATTGTGTGATCTAAAGAAAATCAAAGTCAAAGTCAAGATAACAGACTGATCAAAAGATATATAGTAAATGTTGTCTTTCTCGAGGCATTCAAAAACTTTTCACTATTTGGGAGCATGCTACAAAAAATATAGATATACTGAAAATGAAATTGATAAAAAAAAATGGTCTGTTTTGTGACTACAGAAAGAAATAAATCCTTTTCCTTTCAAACTATAAAAATTCAATCGAAAATAAAACGTCCATTTTTTCAGTAGTATAGTTGCTATGTTGTTATATTTCTTATGAATTGTTAAGATAATTATATCACATATGTGCAATCAAAATTTAGGATTTGACCTTCAAAAGTGAACTTTTCACCTTGATTTACCAATTGCTAGGTTAATACAATCATAAAATGTGAAATCTAATATTTCCATACGATGCATGTTCAGAGTAAAGCCAGAAATTACAGAAGGTGGTAATTTCATGTGACCCCTCTCAACCAGATATATTTACTTTGGTAATTACATATCAATGATATCAACTATTTTTTTATTCCAACATATATAATATCCATATGGCTTATTCATATATCCATGTACTATCAAACATTTCCATTACCATAATCTGTCTCGGGTGATTGAAGATTTCTCTCATGGGTCATGAAAATTTTGTATTGTATGTGTGCATATGACGAGAATTTGAATGTGTTTCCATATGACATGGCATGTTGCAGACATACGTGTGGTTACGTAGATAGGGGAAAACGTTGTACATGATGGTCGTCAGGAATGGAGCCACTTTGTCTTTTTCTTCACTACTGTACACCACATCTAACAGGGGAGATGTCAGCTAGAACGAGAAAATAATTAACATCCTATTACAATATGAGTTTATCATTTTTTTGTGGGGCTTAATTTTTGTGGGTTTTCAGAAATATACTATATACCCTCTGAAATTCTCCTGGACTGATAATGAAATTGTAACATTTAGACCTACCTCAGCCAGGATGGACAAAGCTTGAACACTGTACTTTGAGTCCACAGCACTGGTCAGTTTAGGGTCCATCACTCGTCTTTCCCTGACCGCTTCTTCGGAATCTGTAATAAGAAGAGAAAAAATTCCTTGAATGCTATAACACTTCCCTAGTTTTAATGGTATATCATACTATACCGGGCACGTAGTACAACTATGATATCTCTATTTCTGCATGAGAACAACACTAGTGATACCTCGTCTATCAAAGATTAAAACATAGGGTTATCCATCTATCGTAATTCTATATCGATAGTAAGATGAGTTTTCCTTATATGGAAATGTGGTAATCAAGATGTTAGGTAATACATTTCTAGAATTTGCTCCAGTACTTGGTGTAAATATTTACTCAATTACATAACTACACCAAAACACTAATCATTACCCATCTCTACATCATCGCCAACATCTTCGTCATCCATCTCTGGTCGGTCAGTCTGTGGGCCGGGTTTGACTGCCAGATTACGTCGAAGCCAGGTAGTCTGCTCCAGAGAGGAACCAGCAATTAATCCTACAGCCTCCAGTAACTTCTGTGTGATGTCCTAAAACGGCACCAAAAAAACGTTTGTACATTTTTTTGTCATTCTTCTGTATTAGCTTAAAAAAAACGTACTGGTCATTCTTAAGCCAAGTGAATCATTTTGATATAGCCTCATCAGCTGTCCTCTATTCTGTGTTTACCATTTATTATCACCGGACAAAGATGCATTAACCTTAGTTTATATGTTCTATAAGTATAGTTTGTGTGTCTGATAAAGCCTACCAGTCAATATTTCCTGATATTTTGAAATGCCTGTTGTTCTAGACCCGTTATAACTGTTGCTGGCAAGGAGATGTTCTGAGCTTATATTACTGTAATATAATTATATAAAACAATATTTAAAGTGTAACACATTACTATATATATTCAGCAATAAGCCCACATCTGATAAAAGCCCACTCGTATTCATTTTGTTGGTAGAAAACAAATAACATTGCATTGTCCTGCAATAAGCCCACCCTCTGACATTGAGTCAGAGTTTGTATGTTGGACCCTCAACAAATTTATAACCAATGTTACAATCCATGTCTTGTAATAAGCCCACCCTCTGACGTTGAGTCAGAGTTTGTACGTTGGCCCCCTGTGCTTGTTACTGTTTATACTAATAAACCTCCACAAACCTGTAACTCTTTTTGATTTTTCTTGTTTTCCATTGACGGCATCTTCTGGACAAATTCATTCAGAATTCTGTAACCAAGCGCAATAATGTATTATCCATACAGAATGTACTTCTTATCAAAATATTACAACTTAAAGGATTTCAGAGAAAGAGACTTCCTCTTTGTGCTTCCAAAACTATCCTCAATACTCTAGGGGTTACAAACACTTTTCCTCTCAGCACAAATTTCAAAAAACATTTTTCTGAACAATTATGCTCTGATAAGTCATAACAATATTTTTTTTATCAACAGAAACAAAATTTGTAGGTAAGGTAAGCTGACCAAACTCTGTATAAATTTTGTATCAAAGCCTACTATATAGCATATGTGAATTCATTATCAAAATATCCAGGTAGCAATTAAACAAATGCATTACATTGCCAAACTACAACACTCATCAAGGTACACCTCAAGTGAACCAATGCATTGTATACTTACTGTAAGAGTATAAATTTCCCGGGTGGTAGAAGGTTGAGTTGAAGACTGTCTCGTAGTAGAGAACACAAAGCGTTCCATGAATCCACCAATTGACTAGCTGATGTCTGCTGTACATAGGCATAGAAAAACTGAAGCATGTTCACCTCCAGTGGTATGCTTTTCTGAAATGGAAAAAAAATCAAACAAAAGATTTTATTTTTAACTGTAATTAATAAAAAGAAATTAACTACATCATGCTATGCCCTACACAACACTTTATACAACACACAATCTTTTTTTTGGTAGAACAAATAAACTTGAAGGAAACGGATGTATCATATAAAATGGATTTCCTTTCATTTTGCCAAAGTATTCCATCATCGAAAACAGTGAAACAAAACACAAAAACCCTCTTAAGTAAAAACAATAACAGAATTAAGTGATTTTACTTATTAATTTTTTTAATTTTTTCTCAAGGTTTTGCATTTTCTCAACAGTCAAGTTCATGGTTATCAAAATAGATGTAACAGGAAATAGGGACCACAAAGACTATTTTACAGTACTTTTCAAGAACACAAATATGGAAAATATGGTAATACAATCTGACCTTTTATCCCCTTGAAGAAGGTTTTGGTGTATTGTTTCTAAGATGTACCTACCCTGGTTCGGCTGAGGTTGGTTGGCGGAGGCTGTTTCAACACCTGCTTGACAGTTTGCACGAGTGTGTCTGTAGGGAGGACTTTAATGGCACTGACCAGGTCCACTAACAGTAACTGGTCATCTGTGGCTGGAACTGACCCCTAGAAAACAGTAAACAATGGTACAGGTATGTCTTACAGTGGAAAAAGAACAATGAATTTCCTTCATTACAGCTTGTATAGACTACTGTATAACTGGATATTTTGGTTGTGATGTTATTTTCGCTTTTTCACGGTAAATTAAAATAATCACCAAAATTGAATCTGTGAAATAAAAAAATTAATCCACCAATTTTTATGTACACAAAATGACACAGATAAAAATTGGCATGGATTATAGTACAAGTGTATTATAGTACTAGTGGATTTTGCGGACTTGATTTATCCACAAAATCATGTGCCAAAGAAAACATTATTTTTGAAAACCATGAAATTTCAGCCTCATGAAAATATATGACTTTACAGTAACTGGCTAACAATAAATATTTGATGATGCTAAAATCAAAAAATCAATCTTGAAATAAAATCATATACTTTTATAAACTTAAGGTCGTTGTTTTAACACAAACCTTCTTATACGAGGCTCCATTTTTTCGCATGCGATCATTCCAGGCCACGCCCACAGCAGCCAGAAGGTTGGTTCCGTGGGGTAACGATATAGGACTCAAAAACTCAAGGATCTTCTGGCGGATCACCTTTACATATAAAAATCAACAATATAGAAGCATGGAAAAGACAACATCTTCTATAGGTAAACAGCTAAAAATTGTGTGTTCTGAATGGAGATATTCTTAGGTATGCGCTGAGGAGGACTGCGTCTAACACAGTACAAGTATAGGAGAAGGAAAGTGCACTCATCAAAAAACCTGACATCTTCTCATAGCAGTGCTTTACTTTACTGTATTAAGTTTTCCAAGAATTGTAAATATTTTCTCATTTTCTCACCTTAAGTAATTGTGTAACCATGGAGCTATTTCAAAATTTCTGTAGGGAACCCCTTCTTTCGATTAAAATACCAATTTCATTTGTGTAATACATTCTACATTACAATGTATACTCAAATCTGAAATACATGTTTCTACTAGCAAGATCAAGTGTTGAGGTATTACTATGATAGATAAAGTGAACTTGTTTCTCTCACCACATCTTCAATCATGGTAGCCCATACCTAGTTACTGACACAGTACAACAGTCAAGTGGTCCATTTTGACTCGAACAGGTCAATTTTGATTGACTGGAAAAACATTTCCAGTTGTAACCTCAATAGATAAGTTTTGATAACAATCAATATGTGGTACTCAATTTTGATTTCTGGGTATGTTTTAAATCTTGTATAAACTGATGTTTTTTAGTCAAAACCGGCCACAAAATTAAGGTGTGATGTTTCAATGACAAGAGTCATCTTCATCTAACATTTGTGATATAAGAACATCTATTCAACCTGAAGAGATTGCACTTGAAGTTTTTTATATAGAGTAAAGCTAACCTTTGGCGTTCCCATAATCCAAGTTGGGTGAGACTTGCTCTCATCACCAACTTGCTCCTCTGCATACTTGGCAGCCTTCCAGAGTGATGTAAGACAGGCTATGATGCGTGGCATGATGCTGAGAAGGCTTCGACGTGCATCCATAATAGGTACTAGAGGAGTCTCTCTCTGGGGACTTGCCTCCTGAGCAAAGAAAATATATGTTAAATAGACATACAACTTGATTTTAAAGAGAGAAACATAGTTACATTTTGAAAACTATAAAGTCATTGCATACAAGGTTAAATATTTAGAAGGTCTGGAATTTTTCCTATATTTGGCATTTAATCACAGCTATGTGTGAACTTGTGAATATACCTCCATATTAAATTTAGTAAGTCAAATGGAAAATAATTTATTTTGGTTATTTTAAACACAGTTAAGTAAAACAACTAATCAATGGCAAAATTTCACAAGGAATAAAAGGAGTGACAAATTATGCTTTAAATTATCAAAACAATATTTCATAGGTAGGTTTCTAGATACACCAATGATTAGATTGAAAATTCTGTAAAAATTAAACACTCAAAAACAGATTTTGTTTTCTTCATACGTAACAGACTAAATCTTTTTGACTAAATACAGCTTCTGATTGATTTGTGACAATCTTCAGATGAACACCAAAATTAAGATACTGTTATCCTGAGGAATACCTACCCGGCTGTTCCCTATTGGGTTGAAGACGTTGATGAGGTTGGTGAAAATTTGTCCAGCACTGCCCGTTTCTGTGGTGATGTTGATGCTTGAGGGAGCAGGTAGGCCAATGGACACTGGAGAGGCATTGTCCAGCAGACAGTAATGGCAGATGGTGGTCATCCCCTCTAAGATGGTCAGTAAGTGGTCAGGGGGCATCTTCTCTTGACCTCTACAACAAAAAAAAATAAAATTGAAGACATTCAATAATTCAGATACAATGACCAGAAGATATTGTCATCCAGCGAGCCATCTCAAAGGAATTCTCAAAAACTTGTAATTTCATATAACCCGAATTGCGGGAATTTTTCGCTTCCTATAATTTTCACCCTATTGGCCATGAACAAGGAGGGTGAATAGAAGATGGGGGTGACAATTTGTTACATTTATATCACCCTTTTACATAATCCTCTGAGGGTGAAATGATCATGAGGCAACCTGAGGTGAAAATATCTTTGTACAGATATATAACATTTTAATTTCAATTTGACAGTTTTTGACTTACACTGTCAACTTTTGTAAGTAATTGACTAAAATGATACTAATTTACACTGTTAATAGATCTAATGTACTCACAACATTGATGAAAGTAAACCTTCCATGAATCTACAGTATTGACTTAATAGATTTTTGTACAATTCTACAAAATATACATTAGAATTACCTTTTCTTCGTATGGTCCTCATATTTGGAGGCTACCATTTCAATGTTACGACAAAGCTGGGCCACCACATTCATCACGATGCTGGACAGGGCTTTACTCATGAATGGCAGACCAGATGTTACCATGGCAACCCAGTGACGGTGCATATGGCGCATGTGAGATTGTTTCATGGCACTGAGAACACAGGACAGGAACATCCTCTGTTGCACTATGGGAAGGGAACCCTGGAACCGGGCATGAAGTAATGACTGCTGGAAGTTTACACGAGGACGTTCCCATTCTGCTGAGGGAGTCGTTGTCCCGGAACTTTCAGGCACATCGGAAAATACTTTTTCAATGTTTCCCTCCAACATGATAAGAACCAACATTAAATTTAGCAGACGGATCTGGAATGTCTCGTTAACAGATAGGTCCAAGTTTTCGTCATTAAATCGTATGATAGCCTCGGTGATTTTCGATGAAGCTGCAACAATTTTGTCTTTCTTTCTGAAGTTATACACAGATGCAAGACAGCAGTGCAAAAGGGCTTTTTGCACTTTACATCTGACTAGAAGATCTTTGATGTACGATACAAAACTTTTCCCGCTTTCTTTCATGATAACGATCAACTCTGACATGAGAAGTGTTAGTACTTCCGTAGCCAGGATGTGAACTTCTTTGTTGCCTAGCAACTCGCCATGGGAAAGTTTGCTTATCATCAGGTTGGGAAAGTAACTTCGAACAAAAAACAAACACACAGTTATAATAACTTCAATGTACATGTTACTTCGATAACTGGACATAACTTCTGGAGGTAGATCACCAAAAAAGTTTTTCCCAAATACCGATTTTCTGTGACGGGCCAATAAAAGTTGTAGTTTGGCCAATTGTGGCGTCCTCGTGGCACTTATACTTGTAGTAACCAGAGCAGTAACTACAAGTCTTGGACAAGTAACTAGCATTGATCTCAATGTCGTTAATGCATACAATGTTCGTTTGTGGTCGTATTTCTGTGTGTACAACAACATATGCATATGAAGAGGGTGAACATTGTTGAAATTTCTGTCTTTTCCATGGTGTGTGTGTTGTTGATTTGGTAAATCTATTTCACTTTCTGTTGGTGAGTCAATTTCCATGCCCCTATTATCAACTGTGTTTAAGATATCGTGATCTTCTATAACACTACTGGTCTTCGACGACACACTGGGTAAGCGTGGTCGATTTTCTCCTTTTGCCTCGACCACTTTTGGAACAGTAGCATCTGAATCTTCAAGAATAAAATCCTCATCAATATCTTGATCGTCTTGTTCTAGAGCAACAGAACTCTCCAGAGAAGGGGGGACAACTGTGTTCAGGACTTCCATGAGAATCTCATTAACCATACTTTCAGATCCATTTATCATTGGGCTGTCTTCTTGAGGACTGGTCTCACTACAACTTTGGGATCCATTTTCATTTGCATCAAAGAATATACCTTCCTTAGCACAAGTCTCCCGGTCTAGCCGTGTTGCTCCGACTAGATTTACTTGTGTGGAGGTCTCATAACCTTCGAACACTAGTCTATCAAGACTACTCTCTGACCCAAAAGGGTTGATACAGAGGCTGAGGTCACTAGGACGGACACGATCAAAGTGCATCTCCTGTTGGTGCCTTGTTTGAGCTGTTGTAGCCGACCCCTGCTTGTCTACAGATGTGAGAGCGAAAGATTTAAGGTTTTCTGATCGTTTGGCAGACCACGATTTTGTGCTGGAATTATTAACATGGTATATGATGTTACCACCCTCGCTACTGATGGCATAAATCTGAGGCTCATTTCCAGGATCTTCTTCTTCAGTCAGCTGTACCTTCTTGGGCTTGTGAACATTAATATGCTGAACAGAAATCCTGGAACAGAAAATTAAAAAACACTTCATAACAGTTCTAAATGAATTGGTCACAACAACTTGTTTATACCGGTCATAGGGGCTTGTAAATAATATTGATATTACATACGATATTCTAGCCACACGACTTGTGAATTCTGGCCATGGAGTTTTGTTACACATGATTTTAATATGTACTTTTTTATTTCAAACAATACTTATCAGTTCAAAATTGATTTTTAATACTTTGATTAAAGGTTAGTTTTTTTTCATGGTTCTAATTTTCAGTTTTACCAAAAGTCTTAAGCAGAAAGGATATATTTTCCAAGAAGATCTCAAGATGTCTTATTTTCCCGACTAATTTTTACTGTAAAGGTTTTCAATTTTTACAGTTATTGTCATTGTAAATAATATCCAAAACGAAACATTCTGAATAAAGAAACAGTACTTTGTCTTCCTAACACCATTTTATGAATAAATGATGCCATCTTGACATGCTGTGACAAATGACCTGTGACAAATATAAAACCTATTGTATACCACTTATATACCTTTATACCGGGAAAGCATTCTGGGATCTTGTTGACTCTTACCTGGCGGTGTCTGGGTGGAGCAGCATGGTAAGTAGAGGGTTCAGGACACGACAGATGTCCCCCCGCTGTATGATGTGGGTGAGCCACGTTGTGGCAATGGTCTTGGTCGCACTAATTTCCTCCTTCAGACTGTCAAGAAGCACTAGCATTGACCTGTATCGAACATGAAATACCTCTACATAAATCAGGCCTTCTGGTCAAGTGACCTTAAAGTTTCTGAATATCAATTTCATAATACTTAAACTTGTTATAGCCTTATGTTGACATCCTATGTAGCAGAAAATACTTAATAATATTTTTAAAGCCAGATACTGAACATCTGGTAATTTTGATGGGTTAAAATTTTCATGGTTTTCTAGTCAAATGGTTGAATAATATCTTAATGACTGTAAATTTCAAAATCTGGATATAAAATGAACATCTACTACACACATCTCATTATTTCACAGATTAAATATTCATGGTCACGTTAATGCATCATGAATAGTGAAAATATTGTCCCTGCGATAATAACTAGCTATATGTTGTATATACATAATGTATATTGTAACGATCTGGAAATAGTATTTACATGTCATTCTTTTGTTATATTTTTAGTAACAATCTGTGCTTTCATACCTGTCAAATGTGCGCGGAGGTTGTCCTGGGTTGGGGTCAGAACGGCTGTCCCTCGTCAGGTGCCAAAGAACTGTTAACTTTTTGAATGCTCCAATACGTTCAACCTTGAAATGTAAGTTAAGATATAGATTATATCCAAGTACATCTAACAAACTACAAATGTACAAGAAAACTGTATCTTTTCATTATACCATGTCTCAATAAATGTATAATTAAAGTGTATGTGATATTTACTGTAAGATAATGTTTTTTTCCAATGATTAATGTTTTTTCTGGGTCTTCCAGATGCTTGGGCAAGACGGATATGTCATTATTGGAAGTCAAGGAATGACCGATAGTTTCTTAATGTATATATTTTCCAAAGATATCTATCATTTCCTCCATTTTATGCAACCCTCTATTATAAGTGAAAAATACTACCCCTTTAACAGAGAAACTTTTACAGTAGGTAAAATATTGCGCCATAAATTGGTGATTGCTGACCTCATTCTCGGACACAAGGGCATGACCGATCACATCCTCACACACCCAGCTGTCTGGGGTGACCTGATGTAAGTGATGAAATAGCTGTACTGTCTGCTGGTGATGTGATGGTGTTGACTCATCCATGTAGCTCCACAGTATACTTGCCACTTTCTGTAACACAATGGTATGGGTGTTTACTGATAATTGTAACTTTTTGAAAACAAAAAACAAAACAAAAATTGGTATGTTAATGTCATGTTTCGTGTTTGGTGTTACAGACCTACCAGACAGTCACTGTCAGACAGGTTATGCTCCCTGATTGGGACAAAATCTAAGTATGAAAAATAACAAAGGGCAATATGAGAGTTCGGATTCGTGTGCACTGCCCTCCTACTCTTTAATATCTATCTACCTATGAAGTTTTATGTTGATACCTCTTATAGTTTTTATGTTATGCTCCAGGCAATATTACGATGGACAGACAAAGCGGTAACTATATGCTTTCAGTGAGCATAATTTACAGGTTTAAAACCAATATCATATTTGATTTTTTTTTAATTTCTACCATTTGTATGGATCCAAAGAACCTGACTGAAACAATTCAGAGCCAATCTCAATTTAAGCTCTAATTAAGATTTACAACCGGACCTTTAATCCCTTTACTGTTACCTTGACTCTTGTGACAAAAATCTGTTAAAATATTAATCTTCTGTAAAACTCACCATAACAAGTTTTTTCAGTTTGCTTTTTTTCCACATATAATTAATACATTCTAACTAAAGGTTCATTAGATCTGTATATTACTGTAAATTTTCAAAAATTGCACAAAATTCTAAAGCTATTTATGTTAACCCCTCAATATCAACAGTAAGTCACTAAATGTTACCCCTCCATTGAACCACATCTACCCAATCTACCTTGTAAAATGTTGTTTTTTCTCCAAGATATTTCAGATGGATCGGCAGTAGTGCAGGCATGATCACGACTGACACTGGACTTCCTTCACCAACAGATTTGGACCTTTCTAGACCAATATCAACTTTGTTTTCACTTTCTGATTGGATTGTCTTAGCAACAATTATCAAATGTATCATTGTCGCTATGGCCGCAGACTGCACTTCAAAACTCTCCACAAAACAGCCACAGGCAATCAAATCTTGTACCCACATTGGCAGGGTCACATTTTCACCTGGAAACAAACAACAAATACAGAAATCAAATCAACAAACATCTTGTGATTATCATTTAATGGAATGAACATGATCTTTAATTTGAATCATTTAGGTTTTCTCTGAGTCCATTCTTTAATACCATATTAATTCTGACCAATGGCTTCCCTTTCATAGAGTGAAAAATACTTAAAACTTTTGATATATCCTTATTTCTATTCTTTCCAATCATATAGCATATAGGATCAAATTGTACTTATCTGATAATATGCCCAAACCTGGAAAATAAGCCCACCAAATCTCAGGAAATCTTAATGTAAATTCTTAAACATGATACTTAATTGTCCTGTAATATGCCCAGCCCTCTACTTTTAATATCAGGTTAAGTATTTGCCCCCCTTCCACTCCAACACCTGGGCTTATTGCAAAGCATACTTTAATACAATAAGCTGTGTATTTACCTGCATTGAAAGATCGCTGGAAGATTTTGTTGAAATCTGTACAAAAGATAGGAAAACTTGTAAAATCCAACAGAAGTCTACAAGCACAGTCAAAAGTCTGTAAGGTTTCCTCGTGTAGGTGGCCTGCACTTATTGGTCCTATGTTTTCACACTGGCTAGCCTGCTGACTTATTGGCAGGCCAAAGTCGTCCTCGTCTCTGTAGTCACCGGTGTAGTCTGTTGATGTGTTCATCTGACTGATACAGGTAGTGATGATGCTGGGGTCCTTAATGATCTTCTGTGTGACGTACGTATGGAAGAAGTTTTTATAACACTCGATACACGACTGCATCATAGTAGTGGCCGAATTCTTCCCTGAACTGCGAGACAACTTCCGTTCTAAAAACGGAGGATCAATCTCATTTTCATTTGTAGACTGGTCAAAATCTAATCCATTTTCTTCTGACTTACATTCAATACTCTTTTTTGACTCATCGTTTGTTTTTTCACTTGTTTCAATATTTCCATTTTCTATTGGATGGATATCTCCATTTTCAATCAATTCTTTTTCATTGTCCACTGACAGTCCATTTTCCTTTACAATATCTGTGTCCACAACACTTTTCCTTTCCATTTCATCGTTGTCATTATGCTTTGTGTCAGATACTGATGAGGGGTCCTCGTCAGTTAAATTGCCAGCTTTCTCCCCATTAACACCACATTCACCGTTTGTAATGGTTCCATTTTCATGGACAGTTGAAATATCCTTATTGCTCTTCATTTCAGATGTCCGTAACTTTTTGTAATCTTCCAAATGTTCACCGTGATGGGATAGATTACTCATATTGTGTCCTTCAAATACCTGTAAAACAGATGATAATCAAATTGGGCATGTGTTAAAAGTGTAATTCCTACCAGCAACGCAGTCTAATCTGTCAACAAAGGCTACAGAGAAATGGCCTATGGGCAGGCTAAATTGATATGAAACCCAAACCAGTGACCTCTATAGACAGGTATTTGTTATATGCAGGTGGCCTTAAATTAGACAGGAGCTGCGGTGGCCAAAAGGTTAAGGTGTCTGACTGTCTTTATCAATTGCCCTTAACCTCTGGGTCATGGGTTCAAGGTCCACGTGGGGCAATCATCAGGTACTGACTGGCCTTAGGTCAGTGCATCACTCAAACCTGATCTTAAATGACCTTGACTATTAATAAGATGTAAAGCAATAATAAACTAAACTCAAATAAGGCAGATTTGATTGTAAATTAAATTCATGAATTACAATAACTGAACAATTTCAGGGCTCTCACACCCCATTTTGGGACTGGGGCCTGGACCCTTTGAATTGGGAAAAATAATGGTGTTTTCCTTAGAATTGGGAAAACTTGGGGTCTAAATTGGGAAAAAAGATACTATTTTGCATTGGGAACCCTGAATTTACTGTGGGGGACATATTTTCAGGAGACAATGTACATGTTTATGTTTCACTTCACTTTGCAGCTTTACCCATTGACTACAAATATAAATGAAAAAAACATTTAAACAATTATTGGCAATGAGATGTTTATAACTTGTATATATAACTGTAGTCACTGGCTGTGTTTGTAAGGTCAGAGACTTACTCCATCAGTGCTGACCGTATCCAGGCCCAGGACGTCCATAGCAGGCTGGACCTTGGCCAGTAACTTGATACACAGCTGTAGAGTACACTTGATATCTGTGTCCTTGATCTTGGTACAATGGTTGGTCAAGGTTGTTGTGACCCTGTACAACAAATCTGGTAGATGTTCTGTCTGTGTCTCCAAAAACGTCTCCTGAAAATCATGTTGCTGTATTAGGATCATTTAAATCAAAAACACCAGGTTTCTTAGCAAAGTCTGGTGTCAAACATAAACACACTATTACATTTGAGGAGATAGATATATTCAGTAGTCTCTGTAAACTTCTTTCAGCTTCTAACAAACCAAAAAGCAATATCACTATATTTTTTCTTCTTCGTCTTACCAATATAGTTCAGATATCTTTTAGCATTTTCTGCATTATAATCTACTACATTTTCTCATGGTCGGGGTTGTGGCTTATAACTAGACCAGTGAGGTACATATGTGGATGAAACCAAAATCGAGAGGATAAAAAAATTTCTCTTTTCATACAACATACACACAATAAACATTAATTTCAAATCACTCTGAGAAACGGAGAACAATCTTATCGTGTACTGTATGTTTCATGAGTACCAGCCCACCACTTATTTGTGACTGTTAGACAAATCGTGCAGTTGTCACTAGTTATCGTATACAAGATGCTCCAAGGAAGATTTCCCCAGATACACCAAACAGGTATCATAAAGACTCCTGTTAAAACTTACCAGTGATATCACTTCCAGCAGGTAGTCCACAAGTGTACAGAGTTCTGAAAGAGATGGAATATCACTTTCAATCACAGACCTCTGACGAGACAGGAACTGTCCGTCGCTGCTAGTCAATTTCTGACACGATTCCTCAAACATGCGGGCAATGTAGTCCCATATAAAGTAAGGTTCAAACGTTCCAAACAATAAGTTCGCAGTTTTGATCAGCTCTCCATAAGTTTTTGACTCAGAAGTTACATGGCTTTTAGTCTGTTTTAAAGTGTCTTCACCGGCAATGTCTGTTCCTAAATCATTGTTTGTTTTATATTTGGAATGTAGTAAACCTGTCTCTCGGTATAGACATTGAAAAACAGATAAAAGAACACTTTCTAAAATCACTGGTCCAATTTCAGGTTTGTCTAACAGGCTCATCAATATCCTGAAAGGTTTTAACACAGCTGATTTCCCAGAATGTTTTCCAGTTATACTGTCCTCCTCGCTCGAGTCTGAGAGTTTCTGTTTGAGGGCTTGAATCAGGAGATCCTTCGAGTAAGTGTGGAAATATAACAGATCAATTTCACTTCCGCTTGCGACACTATCCTTACGCAAGCTCTTGGCCTTGTCTGCAGTCTGACGATTGATATTACCAGAACTGTTGGCTCCAGTTCCGAGAAGCCAGGCATATAAGCGTCGATTGAGTGACATGTCCCTGCGTAGAACCACATTGATCACAGATTTTACAATCTTGGCCATGTCAGACTTTGTGAGCTGACCATTCCGCATAGGAAAGGCAAGGAGCAGGAAATCCAACAGAATTCTCTGTACTAGGACGAGCGAGTCCTGGGCAGCACTACAGATAGCCTCAACCTGAAAAATAAGGCTCCAGTGTGTGAATAAACTTGACAAGACATACAATGTAACTAGCTCTACAAAGACAATCTCAACTAGAAAACAATAACAAAATATTCCCTTTAGCACAGGATTTGTCATATAACAGGATCTGAAATGAGTGGTCAGGTGCCGCAGTAGTCACATGTTTACCTTTCGCTTAGGGGTCCAAGGCACATAGGTGAAATAATATGAGGTTACCTTCCTCCTGTCCACAAGATACAAAATGATTTCATTTTCATTTGATGAAACAAGTCTTCGAAGTTCAGACTAGCAAAATATTTGAAACTTCAAGATGAGTTTCATTAAATCTCAAATGTAATGAATATAAATTTACAATATTTTGCAGCACATAACTCACAAAAGTAATATTTTGACAGATTCAAAATATAAAAGACAAAAATTTAATGAGGCAGGCATAATGTTGTACTCTTTTCAATTTACACCTTAAAGAAAATGAAAAACACCCCAAGGTATATTACACTAGTGACACAAAACATGGGTGAATGCAGTAGATTATAACAAACCAATTATGTGATAAAATAACAACACTATTACCTATTAAACTAAATTTAGAATCAATATAAACACCGACTCTAAGATTGATACTTAAACTGTCAGCTGTTGGAAAATGATTAATTGCTAAATTTATGTATTGCTCTGATTCTGAAGATAACATACAATTTACGTTTCTTTTTATTGCAAAGAACAACTGGAGGAAAATAATTTTTCAACAACTCTGACATTTCATTCAAAGTGAGTTCTTGTCTCAATTTGTGTTCTTCTCTCATTCTGAAAATAACACAGTCTAATTTTTCTTTTTTCTTTTACTCAACTCAGCACTAAGAATCAAGAGACCATATATACACTGATATCTATACATTATCATACATTATCGAGACTCTATACTACCCACCATGAGGTCAATGTTTAGTCCCATCATATAAAGCTGGTCCTCCATTGTCTGTTTCTTATTATAGTGGGCTAACAGGAAGGTGATGGCAGGTAGACGGACACTCGGACATGACATGACACACTCCCACAGACAGGTGTAAAAATATTCCGGCTCGGCAGACTCACAAAAATCCTCCAGTAGCCCATTAGTTCTGTAGTAAAATTACAACATTAACACAAGAACATATGATTATAGGTTTTTTTAATTTTAAATGTTCTAATATTTGTAACAGAGACAGCTGGACACCATTTAAATTTAAAATCTGTTTAATTAAATTATACTCGTTTAAAAATTTTTATTTTGAAATTTTGCAGGTATATAATATTTCTTTGATTTATATATTGAAAACATCCAAAATTTTGCACAATCAAGTTTTAGAGTATTTTAACTTCCTTGGAAATTAACACATATACAACGCTATTAGCAATCATATTTCAGCACAGTACATTCAGGGCAAAAATTGCTGCAATAAAATTACTGCTAAAATATGTATCTTTACAAGAAATAAAACATACACAATAGGGTAATAGTTTTTATGAGTTTCACAATGAAAGCTACATAGGTAACCATAAGATGCTGGCAAACTTAGAAATAATTAGAAGCATCACCGAAATCAAGTTCTGTAAATTCATGATCAATATACATGTAATGTAAATGTAACATGCAAGTCTTCCATTAAAAAAAAAGAAATTTATTTTGCTCAGGTTTTTGACCAAAACCACAAACATTGTACCATCAAAAAAAGACTCAATATTTTTTAAATATATATCTATAAAACTGATTGCTCTGATCATAAATATATGTCCTATCTAAAAATCGTCTGTGTGAAAATAAATCCCTATGCATTGAGACTTTGTGCATTGAACAAGATATGTTTACTGGTATGTTATTGTGACAGCTGTAGATATCGTAGAATATCTACAAAAGACGGCAATAACTATATCAAAGCAGCAGACAATATCACGTCAATATATCAACATTCCTTCAAGATCATCATTATTGATTTTTAAGGACAGTGACCAGCTATGTGATTACCTGCAAATAATCGCATATCTGTTCACTACCTTTCATCATCAGATCAGTTATAATAAGAACTGTATTGATACATATATAATACACTTAAATGTATATGGTGTGCTTGTATATGGGACTCAAACCATTGAATTACTGAATAATGTATTAGTTGATCAGTAATTAAGAGTATCCATCCTCTTCCTCAGAAAAACGACGGGGAGTGTAAATTAGTATATTCAACGAGATAGGGAAAGACAAAGATGACTGAATTCCTATCTTTTATGAAGAGATTATACACATATACATCTTTGATGAGTTTTTAAACCATGTACTTAGGCATAGGTTCTAAAATTAATACAAAAATTGGGAAATTCAAGTAACATGAAACAGTTATATCTCTCCTTGGCCTACCTGACCGTAATTTAAAAAGACTATCTCATAATTACCTATCGTAATACTCTGCTCCCTCCTCCAATCCTGGAAGAAGTCCGAGAAGCAGACCATTAAGGCCTGGTTTAATGTGTCGGCCGAGACCTATGAAGTGTCGTTCATACACTGTAAGCAATGTGGGTTTTACACTCATCGATGCATGGCCCAATAAAGGAAACAGACCAGCGCTGTATATAAACAGATCCTGAGCCAGTCTCTGGGTGCCAATACATTTAAAGATTATATCATAAGTCTCCAGGGCTTTCAAATGTACTCCACTCGGAAGGGCGGGATGAAGACATTGGGCTAGTCGCTTTCCTATAGTGACACGTTTAGGAATGACGGGGAACTTGACATGTCCCAGTAATACCTGTCAAAGAAACAGTATGAATTATCACCACACAATGACTCTATAATAAATGTACCATATAAGGCCAAACCAAACAAATATGTTTCCTGTAACATGTCAGAAAAATTCAAAGCAGGTAGGAATTCAAAATTTAAAAAAATAATTTTACATAGGAGAGAGATCTTGGCTTTAACATTACTTCTTTGAAACTGTCATAAAACGTTTAGGGTAGAGGGTAGGCAGAAAATATAAGGAAAATATAAGGTTACTGGAACAACAAAAAATATATTTTGTTTGACATTAGAACAAGCACAGTAAGCCACATGTATTAATTTTTCAGAAATCACCAAAACAATTCAACAACATGGGTAGTTCAAACGTTTATTATACAATGTATCTCCATAAGCTGTTCCAGTTAAGTGTCAAGCCTGTGTCCTCCAATAACATTTACATCAATTAAAATAAAGTTTCAGTATAAAATGCCAAGAAACACACATATATATATTTATCCTGTATTATGCCCAGGCAGCCAAGACATAAAATGTGGCTCATATTCAGGGGCTGGGCTTATTATAGGACAATCAAAGGTATTTGCTAGATATTTTAACTGAATTGCAATAGACATCATAGTAATTTTACTAATTACCTGGCAAAGGATTATTGTTGGACAAAGACAGAAGTCTCTCTTACCAAAACTACATCATTCAGACTGAAATGACAAAAATCAAATATGTACCTTATTCAGTTTTCCAAGTGCAGAAATGAGATCTGCCCACTCACTGGTGTTTTCAAAGCTACGCAGTGCCTTGTCCACCTGGGTGATATACGCCCTGTACTTGGAGTCATTGAGAAGCTCACACTCCTCCGCTAGGATAGATAGAGCACTCATCCTCACTCAGCTTCACCACCTATACGTACATGTACAGTAAAAAGGATACATCACTACATAAACAATGTTTTAATTATAGATTCCAAGAATGACATAAAATGTAGGCTTTCTGCAATAAAAGTATCAGTTCATGTCAATTTTTCACCATCATATCAGAAAAACCTTTAATTCACTTCACATCAGATTAAAGAAACATGAAAAAACTAATTTCAAAGAAATCAAAACTTCATTTTTTCATTCCTCGATATTTAGTTTAAAACTATTCTGAAGAAGGCAGGCAATATCATACTTATTAATTTTTCTGGTTTTCATGTTTATCTTATACCCAAGATATGAATTCATGAGAATTGTCTCCTAGTAAAAAAATATGTAACAGAGGTCATTATTTATTTCAATGCCTTCAATGGGAATATAACCCGGCACCTCTGGCTTACTAGTCTGACACTCAACAAATCAAGCTAAAGAGAAGTTCTCTCTAGCCAAGTCGTATATTGCGGCTAGTGTTTTACCAGGGTTACATACTCCCCCTCCAGGAAATAACTCATCCTCAAGTTTCCAGGGGTTACAGCAATGCTGGTGGGGCATGGCTAAATACTTTTCCCGGGTTCATACATGGGCGCCAACGTAACAGAGGTCATTTTTCATCTCCATGCCTCTGCTAGGAAATGAACCAGGAACCCCTGGCTTACTAGTCTGATGCTCAACAAATCGAGCTAAAGAGAAGTTCTCTCTAGCTGAGTGGCATATTGCGGCTAGTAGTTTACCAGGGTTACAAGTATGTGAAACAAGGGAGATAACTTATTTGCTATATTATGAATTCGACGGAGAGTTAAAAAATAAAAGGGAGATAAGTGACTATGAAGGTAACAATTTCTTTTCTTCTTATGAAATTCCATTTTTGTGTTGAGAAAATTCAGTATTTCAAGACAGTATTTAAAACTTTAAGTAGAAAACACTATTATGTACTATATATGTACAACACAGTAAAAACTAAGTACCCTATAGTCTTAAGTCTGAATTAAAGATATGTATCACTTCCTGCTTGCAGTAAATCAAAAATTGAATATACAAATACCAAAACTACATAATTATAATCTAGATGTGGTGGAACTACATTATATCTTTTCTACTTCAGTAATATTCGCATCCAACTTTTAATTACAATTAAATATCATATCAGGCTACAAACATATATGTATTAAAATAGTCTTGTAGTATATTATATTTCCATATACTGGTTTAGTGGTGAAACTGCCAACCTATTTTAACAAAATCAACCTGCTTCCTGCCATTAATACAAACTTTCTTCCTTATTCAGTAGCTAAAGTTACAGCTCTAAATAAAAGTTGTTTAAACAGGCAGTAGAACAACATACTGTTTAGATTTTACCCTATCTTTTATACTGTGTAACCTGTTAACAGTGATTTATCACTGCAAAACGTGCCAGAATGATATGACATCAGTTGCAGGTAACTTATTAGTATTACAGATGGTGTGGCGGGCATGCCAACACATGGACCTAACATACGAAGCTTATTGTACGTGCTGGTTTATGTCTGAGACGGTTACAATGAGGTGTAATAAATCACCTGTCATGTATGTATGTAATATTATAAACAAACTCCATCACTAACAGTAAATAAATACACCAATACATTGAAACTATTTCGTGATCAGTGAAGTGGGACGAATTGATCCGGAACTTCTACCTCCATTCATCCAACATGCTGCGGTGTGCAGCTGTAGCAGCATACCTTACCAATTATACCTTGAAATTCTGAGAAGTGAAGCGACGTGTGCTTGTTTAGGATTTAGCACTGGCATCTGATATATGAAATAGAAAATGAGTCACACACACAACACACTGACATGAGAACTGTTATCAGTTGACTAATGTTTCAGCTTCTAATTAAGCCAGCCTTAGACAGTAGGTTTGGAGAACAGAGTTTATAACATACAGTTCATCAGCGTTCAAGTCTATACATTTAAAATTAACTTACCTTTCCATACTATGAAAGACTATGCGATGTAAATAAAATTTGCATTTTTATCACGTAAGACCGATCGATCTAAACGTCAAGAAGACATTGATTTCGCAATGTGTGCATTGGAGTAAAAACAGGATAAATCATACGGACAAATAACGGATAGCGTATTCAACGTCAAAAAGACGTCTTTTCGGCTGTTATTTAATAATCATAAATTTTATTTCAACTTGCATTCTTAGATAAATTCATGTCTTGAATGGCACTAGTTAAATTTGAAGCTGAATCATTCAAATATTCGCTAGTTTTGTATCAGATAAGTCACTAGCATGCATTAACGGGACCTATACAGTTAAAATCGGCTAACAGAAATGGTATCTTAGTAATGAAAGATATAATTTCTACGTTGTAATTAGTCTATAAACATTCGAACATGATGTATGTCAAAACTTAAGATATGCTTTGCCTTTAATATGATCTTGCATTACGGTAGTTATCAATGTGATGTATCTATGTTTTAGCCTTACTCAAAGGTGCTTCCCTGGGTCCATTTGATTTATTAACCGATAGTGTGCGTCGATCTGAACGGCACACATCTGCTGCTGTCTCGAGAATGGATAAATATTGAACACGGATTAAATAATGAAATCAAAACCAAAAGATAGAACAACACAAAATATTTTATAACACTATTAACTAAAATCAAGCATTACTGATCATGACAAAAAAAGACCTTAACTTTGCTCAAAGATGACAGGCACGTTTAGTTGCCTGCCGAGATTTTCGAAATTGAACCAATTCGTTATCGTCTATGTAAGTCTGTATGAAAAGTTATGATAAAGTTGTATTTGTGTAAGTATACATTCATCAGCAGCTAAACCTTTGTAGAATCACCTCCTTAGCGATAGGCTCGATGCCGGTTTCAGGCGGTCGATTCGAGTATACGACACAGATGATCAAATCAAGTAGCGCCCCAGCTAACACATGCGTTTCGAAGGTTATATGTGACCATTGATATTTTTAAGTAGTTCAGTGTTACCAAAATTACGATGGACCCGTCAAAAAGAGACGACATATTGAATCAAGCAAGACAAGAAATTGCACTAGCAAATGCACAGATGTTACTACAGGTAACGATATTAAAAAGGAATATTTAGATTTCATGTGGGCAAGATCTTGCGTCAGATAGTTGTATAGGAGACACGTGAGCTTGTGTAACATACGTACTGTATTCATCAGACACGTTCACTTGTGTTTTAAAGTTGATTTTACATTACTATCAAAATGGCAACATGCAAAATTTACATATGTGCATATTACTAAAAACAATGATTAACTTTTGCGAGTGTTTTTTTTACAGTTTGTGCACACCTGTTTTATTTCGTTCTAAGACGTGTAGAAGAGGTATTAGTTCGCTTAATTGCATTTTACATTTTATATCT
The DNA here is from genome assembly GCF_031769215.1 of Ylistrum balloti. Taxonomy (NCBI): domain Eukaryota; kingdom Metazoa; phylum Mollusca; class Bivalvia; order Pectinida; family Pectinidae; genus Ylistrum; species Ylistrum balloti. The sequence goes on along the minus strand of NW_026782152.1, from coordinate 887,096 downwards.
AGAGCGCCCGTCAAAAATTTCATGCCTTGTTTGGTGACAGTTACTGTTTTGAATACTTATTTTATTACTAAAATTGAAGATGAATACACGTTTTTTGTTCGATGAAGGTGACCATGTAGTCAACGAAACGTCACTCACACTCGTATCTTCTAATGGTTGTGTTAATTATGTAGGATTGGAACAGAGGTTTATGGATAAAAATAGCAGGTTGACATGTGTTAAAAACGGTGTCAGCCTCTGTTTCTCAACTGATGGAACATGCTTTCTTTGTCACAGTTGGCAGAGCCAGTCATAGTCCAAATTTTTCCCATATTCTATCCGTGACTTTTATGTATAAGCTTGGAGTAATAATTCTGTCCATATAAAAAGCTAGGGAAATGAGCGATCCATACATTAGTCGGCATTCAAAAATGATAATTGTAGAAAGAAAATCACCATTTTGACATGCATATCGCCCAATATGGAGTAAACCCGTTGATTATCAAGCTGGAGACCTTGGTTTGATTCCTGGTCAGGGCATGTGCTCTTGACTGGAACGTGTATCTTCAAAGTTTTTGTACATTGGTGCCCAATGAAATTCCACAGCTTGTGGTTACATTTAGAGCAATGTCACAAACCTCTTGATATCAATATCTAACATCTGGTGTCAAAGACCATCAAAATCAAGGGTGACCAGGTTTTTCAAGAGTCATCATGGAAAAAGACATTGTAATCAATTCTGTTGTAAAATATGTGTTAAGATGTTATGTTATATTTGAACATTATTTTGACCAAATTAGATCTAAATTTTGTTTTGAATTCTTTCAATACTGATCAAAAGTAAGGAAATATCGGGTGATTCTAGATCGGATTGATCTGCTGAAATCAAGAGAATTGGCGACACTGTTAGAGTCGGGTTGAAAGTTAGAAAATCTCAAGTAATATACTGATTACTTGAACTTTTTAACCCTTTTTTCTGCATTTTGGCATTATTTCAGACAATTTGGTATTCAGAATTAAAATTTGTAAGATATCTGTAATTTTGTACGGATCTTTTCTGTTTTTCAGACTGTTGCAGATAAATGTTTCAGAAAATGTGTTTACAAACCAGGAGCCTCATTGGACAACTCAGAACAGGTATTCACATTGTACTGAAAAAGAATAGGAAAAATACCCAAAATATCAAACGTCTGTTTCATGAAAAATTGATTTAAAGTAGACTATTGCAGGGTTTTCCATAAGAGCCAGTCGCCGGCCAATTTGACCGGCTTCTTTGATCATTTGGCCGCCTACACCAATCCAGTTCCGTAATAATGTTGCGTACACGACTACATGTACACAGCACGACAGCCTCCTACCTTCGCTACACAGCCTACTACTAACAAAATTATGGAAAACCCTGCTATTGAGTGTTATATGAAGAATGAGAATTTTTTAAAATGAAAATTATCTTAAATTTGATTTTATTTGTCTGAATTTAACTGACTCCATAATTACTGTTAAATTTATATCAAATCATGTCAAGAATTTCCCTAGTTCTGAAAAGATAAGTAATCATCAAGAGGAGGTCAATTTTGTTTTGATAGGTAACATACTGGATCCATATTTCTAACTTTAAAACAGCTGAACCATACAGACCCTGGAATATGATATAAGTGTCTTGGAGGACAATTTACGATCATACAATCAATGAAGTAATAACAACAGTACAGACAAGTAGAATATGATATTGCGGATTTGGATTGACCAAGATTTAAATGGCAGATGTTGTCAGTGAAGCAGAAGATGCTTACACTTCAGAAAGACCTGGTCTTAAACTCCTTATACTTTTTTTAGAAGACTCGGTGTAAATCTTTTTGTGAATATGTTACCCTAGTCGTATTTAATTTGAGTTTGGATCATGATTCTGTTCACATGTTGGTATTTTCTTGTTGTTTTGCTGAAAGAAAATCTTGATGTTGATTCAGTAATGAAAGCTACATGTGCATTGACACAGCTGGTTTAATGAAAGTAAAAGTGTTACACCTGTTGCTTTATACAAAATGTTGTATATACTGATCATACACTTAATGTACAGTTAATATTCAATATGTTTGTTCTTCTTTATCTTAGTTATAACATCTTTAAAAATGATTGCATTTCAGCAACTCAGATCTTAATTTTTTATCCATAAAGATCAGACAATTGCTGGTTTTACAATGATAGACTGACTATCTGTTTGTTGTACAGGTATTACATAATGAAATGTAATTTATTTCTTTTGTTAGGAATTAAAAATAGAAAAGAAAAATGTTTTCAAAAACAGAAGGAAAAAAATTGAGTTACAATCATATAATAGAGCTTGACTTTATGTTATGACAGCTTTTTGCTGGTCTTATATAAAAACAATAACATGATACTTCAGTCAGACTCTTTTCACATTTTCTAGTCTCATTTTCAAAATATTTAATTTTGATTACAATTTTTTTGAAAATTATTGTTACTTTTTTTCAGAAATGTGTAGCCATGTGCATGGACAGATATATGGATGCTTGGGATTTAACGGCAAAAACATACGCCAGTAGGTTACAACGAGAAATGTCATAGAAGTTTATACATTGTCAGGGAACTTTGAAATTTTCAAGACGAATGGATGGACAAAAAAGGAACAAGGACAGCAGAAATAGGATAGTAGATGTCAGGATTGTTATGTGTCCAGTGACCAGCGCCCTAACGTCAATATACATCTGTATACAGGGTACATTTTAGTGGTCTTAGTACTGTTGATGTGTGAACAGACATCTGCAATCTACAGAAAAAGCCATGCAGATATTCAACATGATCTTTTCTGTCATATTTCTTGCCAATCTGTATATCAGATTTACACATTGTGACAGAAATGAAAATAAGACTTAAAAAATATATGTCCTACTCTGAATGTAAAACCAGTCTGTATATCAAATCAAATTAAAATAAAAAGTTCTTAGTCAGAATTATCAGTGGAAAATTACATAATGTCCATACCACATATTACATTTCCATTGTGTTACGATCACTTAATTTTTTTTTTTTTTATTTACTAAAACAAAATAATTTATAAGTTAAAAATGCATATTGGATTCATCAAGATTTCCTAGGTGCATGCAATCTGCTATGTAATACGGTATCAGGGGAATTCACAACTTATTCATTCTGTGTATTCTTGTTTTATTGAAGTTTGATATTATGACAGGAATCAGAGGGATGGGAGACAGACCAAATCAGAGTTAAAAATGGTACCTGAATTAAATATTTGGGGAATTCATCGACCAGCTTTAAGTATTCCTAATTATAATATGTGGAAGAAATCTTTGATGTTTCAAATCATCAGTCATCCATGTTAGTAGACACTACAACCAGTTACAGTACTCAGTGTGCTTACCATTCTGTGAGTTATTTTCATATACACATGTATGTTTGATTTTGATATGTAAAATATTAATGAATAAAAAAAACAATTTATTATTGTTGTTATTGTTATTTTTTCAGGTTTGAAATCCAAGATGGGTGCCATGGCGGTCATCTTGAAAAAACATATTTATTAAACTTCTTTTCCAGTTCCACTGGTGCCATTGAGCTGAAAATTGATGGGAATGTAAAGGAAAGGTAGCCAACAAAGCATTACTATTTTTCGAAATTGTCAAAACTTCAACACAGCAGCCAGGGAGGCCATTTTGTAACATGATTGCACAATCATGGTTTTCCTTTGAAACACCTATTTCAAACATCTTCTCAAGTTCCACCAGTGGGACTGAGCTCAACCTTGCATGAAATGACCCTGAGATGGTCCAGACCAAGGTTGTTTTCGGTACATCTGAAATCCAAGGTGGCCACCATCTTGAAAAACATTGTAAACTTCTTCTCCAGTTCCAATGGTGCCATTGAGCTAAACATTGGTGGGAATGCTAAGGAAAGGTAGCCAACAATGTGTTGTTATTTTTCGACTTTATCAAAACGTTATGACAGTCAGGGAGACCATTTTGAAACGTGATTGGACAATGGTGGTTTTCCTGTGCAACACCTATTTCAAACTTCTCAAGTTTCACCAGCTGGACTGAGCTCCAACTTTACTGTCAAAAAATAGGTAACACTTGTTACAGTTACCTACTCCTCACTAAAACTACCATCTGCATCATGGAAAACAGCTTCTTAGTAAGATTTTATTCAAAGTAGAAAAAAATAACCCTTCTCCCTGCTGAAAGTTTTTTTGTAGACAGATGACCGTTAAGGCCCATGGGGCCTCTTGGTTTTTTTTATATTACACCTATAAACTTTTATTTATGTATTATGAAGCATCGCTTGTACCATTATATCGTATTCGCCAAGCACATGATCAACATTTTCCCTCATATAGATGACAACTTGATTTGTCATACAAATATATTATATAAGTTACTGCACGGTACTTATTTTATCGATAATCTTATTTTAGCGCTTTTCGTGCAAAAATTCGCTAAAATATGAAAATGCCAATTATAGTTCAAATGTATGTCGTATACCGATTATTGTGTATGCGCGAATTCCTCGCTGCGCTTATGTAATTCAAAATCGATATTGTGATAAATTTTGAGAGCGCAAAAATTAGCAAGTTTACAGAACAGGCTTAAACGATTATGTCGTAATTATATATATGATATTAATCAATAAGTTATGATAGGACACCGGGGAAGACTTTGTATATATATGAATGGTTTCTGAAGGAACATCTCTGTTGTCTTCATAACAACCAACACTATTTTGATCGTAAATCATCATGCCGCTTTGTCTTCAAGGACATTTATGATCTCGATAGAAGAACTTGTCTCAATTGTCCTCAAGGACGCAGCTGCTGTGAGGATAGATATTTCTATAAACAGTCTTGCTACCTAGTAAGATCAATATTATTGATTTGTTTCAGGTATCGGGCACGTCAGAATTTCTAAGCATTTCAAAATACCAAGCTGAAGCTGAAAAACCTGTAATATGTGTTTTCTGGTAGGACTATCAGCAATTTCCTTACAAAAATAGTAGTATTCAATCAGAAGAATTTGACATATAAATGATAAACTCCCCAGCATTGTCTCAAGTATTGGTCTATATGTTGATGAGAAAGGATGAGAGTTAAGACAACAAACGAAAACTCATTTCTCTGGAGAGAATCACACAATCTTTAATGTAAATCATAAGTTTTACAATATAGATCATAAGGTTTATCATATAAAACTGAAAACATGTTTTACAATATAAATAACATATTTTACGATGACAAAATGTTTATACTTTATGTATTAAAAACACAGCATTTAGAATATATAAATTATAGATTTTACAAAATAAAAAAATTGTTACAACACGCCAACACTGGACATCGCTCCTGTACTTGAAAATTGTAGATTTATGACATTTTCTTAAGGTCTTACTTTTGCACACCGAGTTAACTGGTATCTTTTTTAAACACACCTGTGATTTCAAGCATGTGCACCTTTAAAACGGCGATATCCCCGATTCTATTATCAGTATAGGTATCAATGCCCCTAATCTATCTTATTTCCATGTTTTAAGTTAGACCACAATCACCTGATGTAAAATCTTAAGATTTTACGTAACAAATGACTCACTTTCGTACCTAGAAATTTGACGTGAATCGATGAGCCTGTTGTGTAAAGATGCCGCTTGGTTGATTCACCGTCCAGACCAATCTGTTGACACGCCATATAAATGTACAGTCTAAGCTGAATATATCTAAAGCCCCTATCAACGTATTCTAGTGTCAAATAGGTTCGTTCCACTATATACTGTCATAGCTGCTATTTTCGCGGATTTTTATTTTCCATTATATTTTTACCATGTAATAAAAAAAATCGCGAAAATAAAGTTAACATTAAATAAAAGAGCGTATAAAAGGACATACAACTGAATAAAACACTTCAACACAAATTCATCATTAGACACAGTCAAGCAAAAATAATGAATTAAACTGCTGTCATACAGCTTACATACTTCTGTTCTAGGAGGAGACTCGGGAAAGTGATTGAAAGAAATGTCAAACTCTTGACAGGGAAGTGCACTATCTCTATAGTATATAGGATTTTCATATCAGTGATAATTTCAGAAGAACGTCAAGTTCATGTATGTATCCTGTCATTATAGGACTGAATTTAAACGTGGCACGCTAGTTACAAAATTGGCGAAGAAAACAAACACCGCGACCAATTTCTTTAAATCAGTCACAAACACATTCTTGTCGCTATATGCTCTCGACAAATTGCGTAAATTTGAGCCATCGAAACATATAACATTTACCGTACTTGACAAAATCATATTGACTGACAAGCAAATTGAAAGAGGTAAAAAGAAATAAAAAGTTCAAATACTGTAGTCTACCGAACAACATGATCTGCAGACATAATTCTTGGCTCTGTAGACTGATGGCTCTGAAGCGCTTAATGCAGTATCTGTCTTGTTAGATAAATTACTCAGATACGCACGCCAATGCCAAACTGTGCTATGTGTTAATCATAAGGCACAAATTCTCAGCTACGAAGGGGCACCGTTCTCTTTCTGCATCTTCTTGATAAGTGGGTTGTCAAGTTGCTGGAATAAATATGACAATTTAGAGGTCGCCGGGAAAAATTCTCCAGAAACGGTTGACGCCAGTAGCCATGACCACAGCTGGTGTTTGTCGTGTTGCTTGTCAAATTAACGGATCATTAATTGAAGTTTATTAAAAGCAAATCACCTTAACCAATTCTTAAGGTCGAGAGATGCAACATTTTTCCCCAAAGATATTTTCAGAGAGATAACATATATCAAATTAATGGAATAAAATCTAAATAAACAGATGAGGAATGGAGACACTCCTTGTTTCAGCTAGGAACAATTCAGAGAAATATTATCAATGTTTGAAAATTAGTGAGTTCAATTTCCTATTATACTGAAAAAAATCAAAGGCATTTATCATTAAAGACTCCAATTAGTTATTTTCCAAGCGTTTATTTAAAAGTGATATGGAAGTTATCTCGGCATTGTAAAAAGAAAGAGAAAAGAAACCTCGCTACTATTGGGCGCAATTTCAGTATTTTTCTAAAAATAAAACGAAAATAGTGATATCATTTATTTCCGGAATTATTTATATCGATATTTCGCTTTAATGTTATTACTAATTCGAATTAATGTTATCAATAATTAGGACTATTTAATGATATCGATAATTAGGACTATTTAATGCTATCAATAATTAGGATTATTTAATGATATCGATAATTAGGACTATTTAATGATATCGATAATTAGGACTATTTAATGATATCGATAATTAGGACTATTTAATTATATCGATGATTAGGACTATTTAATGATTTCAATAATTAGGACTATTTAATGCTATCAATAATTCGAATGAGTGATAAAACTGAATGAATTAATGATACTGATAATTCGATTAAGTAATATTGATAAATATTTATTTATATCGATAATTTGATTTATTGTGATTTATTGATATTAGATTTTGAAGATATAGACTAAAATGCCGCCACATACACTACAGTATTGCACTTTCTTTGGTTAGACGGGACTTTCTAGTAACCATCAGTAAATCTGTTTATGACAACGCGAACCCTTAGTTCGCGCAGACAGGGACTTTGAGAATAATTCGTTGTTGTTCATCTATCTTTTTGTTGGAAGAAGACGCCGTTTATCTATATTGGATTTTTCCTAATTGTCTACCTTCTATTCTCGGATGGAAACTTATAGCGGTCGATTCCAGACAGGAGATAATTAATATACTGAATGAGCGAAGAGTATTACACACGTGTGCGTCTGGGACCATGGCCTCTGGTCTAAGTCTGTGGAGGAGACATCAATGCCGTATGCAATTTTTTAGTAGGAAAAAAACTTTTAAAAATTATATACAGCGAACGATATGAACAAGATATTTTTTTTAATATCTATATATTTTGAAAATATACGTATATCATTACTATTTTGAAACCCATGATATTCCGACGAGCTCTGTTAATATAAAGTCAGCAACAAGAGTTGAACATTAAGTTTTATAAGCAACAATGTTACTATGAAGAAACGGGAAATTCACGGTCAATATATTACTGAGTTGTCAGCCATCTCTGTTATTAATGTTAAAGTTAAAGAATATAAGACAAATCTATTTCTAATTTACCTAAATCACTCTCAAAATGCTTCTTCTTCTTCTTCTTCTTCTTCTTCTTCTTTTCGTTTTTTTTTTTTTTTTTTTTGGCTTTTTGTTTTGCTTCTCGGGGAAGGAGTGCTTTTATTTTTATTTTTTTTTATTTATTTGTGATTGCTTGTCTTATTAGAAAATTTATTTTTAGTTGCAGACGAAGATCAACGAACTAGATGCCTTCTCAGTCGTCACAGACTAATTGTATATGCAACGCAGTGAATGTGATTTTGACACGAGGTTAAAGAAAGTTCAGACTTTTGGTGCAGCTCTTACACATACACTCTTTTTCTGTTAAATAAAACAACATTCTGGTCTACAGCGAATGCCAAATAGTCGTGTCCCTCCAAAATGGTCAGATCGACATCCTTGACCAAGACAATGAAGGTCAAGTGTAAATCAAGCATGGTAATTTAATTTTCGGCAGTAAATAGCATACGCATTTATGTCACGTATGTCTGGAAGCAAATAAGACTGTCTTACCTAGCTTTAAGGTCTAAACATTTCCAACACTTCCATATACAACCTAAATGTCATTGATCAACCCATGATATATTATGGAATGGGAGTACACACCCATTCAGTATTGTAGTTTGCAGACATGCGCCTTTAACAAGTGCAGACTGTTATGGAGCAATTTGAACGAAAGGGATTTTCTAATGAGAGACTTATTCCTGTTGTTTTGAACTTTACAAGTCTCAACCTATATCGATGGATTATCTAAGTCAGGAAAGAAGTATTGAAAAAGTCAAGGGGAAGGTTTTGAACATTAATTTTTTTCAAGTTGGATTCTCCTCAGTCGCCACTAAGGATACGAAACGTTGGGCCATTAACATCACTAACGTCAATGTTTGGCTCTACTGTATCTAGTACCAAATTTGTAAAGAAAGATGCTGGCCACTTTTGCGTCTCTTGTACAAGTGTTAAAAACATTTGACATGTGATACGTCTTCTCAAGATTTGTACATGATGTATTCTCGCATGTTTCGTTCATGACGTGTCTTCCTATGGACTGTATGTAACGCATCGGCTCATCTTGTTTTGTATTTTGCGTCTTTCCAAATTGTGTATGTAAGGTTTCTTTACACGTGTTGTTAGTGAGGTGTCTTCTCATGTTTTGTTTCTGACATGTCTTCATCAGGGTTTGAATGTAACGTGTCCTCAGTTACTTTGTATGTGAGATGTCTTCTAATGGTTTGAATGTAACGTGTCTTCAATCATTTTGTATGCTAGATGTTTTCTCATGTTATGCATGTGGCGTGTCTTCTCGTATTTATTGTTTGACACGTGTTATATTTTGTATTTGATACGTGTTATATTTTGTATTTGACACGTGCTATATTTTGTATTTGACACGTGTAATATTTTGTATTTGACACGTGTTATATTTTATATTTCACACGTGTTATATTTTGTATTTGACATGTGTTGTGTTTTGTATTTGAAACGCGTTATATTTTGCATTCGACACGCGTTATATTTTGCATTTGACACGTTATATTTTATATTTGAAACGTGTTATATTTTGTAGTTGACACGTGTTATATTATGTATTTGACACGTGTTATACTTTGTATGCGACACGTGTTATATTTCGTATTTGACACGTGTTATATTTTGCATTTGACACGTGTTATATTTTATATTTCACACGTGTTATATTTTGTATTTGACATGTGTTGTGTTTTGTATTTGAAACGCGTTATATTTTGTATTTGACACGCGTTATATTTTGCATTTGACACGTTATATTTTATATTTGAAACGTGTTATATTTTGTATTTGACACGTGTTATATTATGTATTTGACACGTGTTATACTTTGTATGCGACACGTGTTATATTTCGTATTTGACACTTGCTATATTTTGCATTTGACACGTGTTATATTTTGTATTTGACACGTGTTATAATTTATATTTGACACGCGTTATATTTTGTATTTGACACGTGTTATATTTTGTACTTGACACGTGTTATATTATGTATTTGACACGTGTTATATTATGTATTGAACACGTGTTATATTTTGTATTTGACACGTGCTATATCATGTATTTGACACGTGCTATATCATGTAATGAACAGGTGCTATATTATGTATTTGACACGTGTTATATTATGTATTTTTTGTTATATTTTGTATTTGACACGTGCTATTTTTTGTATTTGACACGTATTATATTATGTAATGAACAGGTGCTATATTATGTATTTGACACGTGTTATATTATGTATTGAACACGTGTTATATTTTGTATTTGACACGTGCTATATCATGTATTTGACACGTGCTATATCATGTATTTAATAATTTGTATACTTTGTGTGTGACACCTGCTATAATAAGTAGTTAACACATCTGGTATTTTATGTGTGATTTTTCTTCTCCTATATTGTATTTTAGACGTGTTATATTTTATATTTGACATATCTTTTCATGTTTTGTATGTGTCATTCCTGTTCTTTTATATAAAACGTGTCTTCCTATATAAATAACGTATATGTGCATGATGAAAACTTTATATTAATCGTATCCACAAGACGCCTTTTCTCTTCCTCCGTTTCGTCGACCTATTTAGCACGTTGTTTTTATTTTTATAGCAACAAGCCCGCATATAGTGTCCTGCTACAACTGGTCCTTTGGCTATTTATAGATACCAATACAACAGTATGGTTTCAGTCTTCAGGTGTGCACCTATGTAAGTTGACATCTACGGTGACATAGTTCAAGTACCGTTTATCTACATCTGTTTACTTATATTTCACGTTATTTGTATCTAAATCAGACGATAATCGCACGTCTATATGCCGTTAGACAAGTATGTGTAGGTTTTAGGTGTTAAATATACGATGTGTTATACCTATAGCTAAGCCGGTTCATTTTCATTCCCATATCGACAGTGCTTCGCAGGTAACCTGACTGTAAACGAGTTCTGTTACCAACACTGTCGTCCACTGTCGCTGTTACTGCTGCTGAGTGTGCTGCTGAGGCTGAAAACGCCGGGCGAAAACGTCAATGGTGTTTGCTTCTCTGAATGGATAACATGGGACTTTAGGTAAAGAAAATAAAGATTTCTGTGCTGGAGCCTAGCCAATGTTGACCGTGACTGGGGGGGGCCATGGAATAACATTACACACAAGGCCTACTACAAATACAACAAGCTTTCGTCAAATACAATGTACTTTCTTTCATCGGAGGGTGCAGGAGTCATACTGTCTCGGTGTTTCCCACAGACCACTGGCATTTTGTTATAAAACTTTTTCACATCTAACACGTCGACCGGAGCCCTAACCCTTTGTCAGGTAAGTTGATTTTATTATTATTTATTATCAGTATTTTCGAGTATAGTTAATGATACAGTGTACTTCAAAATGCAATTAGAGTTCACTGAGAGCGGATTGTCAAGTTGTCATATTTCCTTATGAAAGACACTTCCGGGTTATTTTGTATTTATTGTTTGTGGTTAACTGATATTGCATTGACTGAAATAATAAAAGAATACGTTATGATTTTAATATATTCCCAGCTATTGCTGATAGGAAACATAAAAATTAAAGTTACCCTTATAAGACCGGTCTGTTCTCTGGTAATATCATCTAAATTGAATTAAACTAACCATATACTCATGAATTTTAATTACAATATGCTAACTCCATGCGATAATTCTCATTTCTGGGACTCACCAATTCAATGACAAACAATTTTCAGAGAAGAAAGCAGTTTTTGGATTTTTTTGAAAATCTAAATAGGATTTCAATTCGAGAAAATTAGCACAGTGAATTATGTAATGTGTCTACGCAGATTGAATATAAAACCTTAATCAATACGAAACTCCGCTATTTCATCATAACAGCGAGCACAGCATCATTACTTGGTCTAGGTATACTGACAAAGACAAATTAGGGCCGGAACCCAGCAGGGCTGCACGTGTCACTGCCGACAGCACGTGACAGATGTATATGGAAAATGCATTTAACTTACCACATATAATGAAGATAATACCATCGAGTTTTATACCTTACAGAGCCTCGCTGACGCCAAACGTAGCTGCTTGCGCGTTTGGTTTTGTATTGAAATGTGCAATACCCCTGGGTGTCATTTTCGTACAATCCGTTTGGGAAAACTGACTGTTATCACATTTGGCTTTATTGTTTTGTGAACGATAAAGATATTATCTGGTGATTTGATTAAAATAAAACAGATTTTTTATTAGTAAATATTTTTCAAACTTTGTATAAGATATCTGATTAAATCTTTGTTGGACTGTTTTGATGCTCGTCAGTATACCTGTAGGTTCCGTCGTTGTTTCCCGTGTTCTAATTTGAGAACATGACATTATTACTTCATAGGATTGACCAATATTTACATGACGGGTGTCGTCGATGGCACGGAAGACGCTTACTCTTTCTTAACTCCTGGTCTCATTATTGTACTATTCGAAAGTCTCCGTGTATGTTGTCTTTCAACTGAAATATTGACAAAATTTCATTTCTTTTCAGTTTACTATAAACAATTTCAAAACATCTCATCGCAATTTCTGATATGTTAGCATGGACCGGTGCTATATCCCCATATCAGTTCAATACTGAGGCGTCTACAGTTCGGCAATAATTGTCCATACCCTTCTCTCCATATATCATATCATTGTGCATGATACTTAAATGCCATTGCACGCCGCTAGAAGCATCTGTAATGCTGACGTTATTGTGGGGCTGTCCAGTTTTCTAACATTCGTGTAAGGCTGGTATCACATACGCTTTCATGGAAAGAAAATCTGAACGGCGATGGCGAGGTTGCAAAAATGGTGTTTTCTGGAGAGAAACTCATCATAATATTTCATAATCATCTCTTATCAGTACCGCTAACTCAGAACCAAAATATTACTACGTAGTTTCAAGGAATTCGGTTCACAAATATTTTATATGTTAAGTGTTGTGTTTTTTTTCATGGTTAAAGTTTGGCAATTTAACCAAAAAGTTGGAAACTATGTTTCCATTTTGTCGCGATTTCGCTCCGCCTTTTTGAAAATAACAACCTTAATGGTTGATCTTTTAACAGAGCCAGCTCGTGTATACAATTCTTTTAATCGTTAGAATAGAAATGACACGATGTTAACAGCTTCAGTAAACTAAAATGTCAAGGGTTTGGCTGAATTCCTACACCAGTGGCACTAAATAGCAGGAAAATCGATTTCAGTTCACACGCTTCTTTTTCTCTTGTAGTCGCTGTTCAGCAAATATGTTTCATAACTAAAAGCCCTTTAACAGTTTGAAACGATCTTGTTCACACATGAATCAACGCGGTAATTAAAAACAGTGGTCTGAAAAAACACAAAATCGCACATTTTGTAGTTCATATCTCTAGCGACCAGATCAAAAAGCCGACTCCAGAAAAATCGTTAATGGATTAAGTAAAAGTCATTTTCATACATTATAATTTTTTTTTTGATTGCTATACTCTGATTTTGCCAGGTTTGTATCGACCGTTTTCCTGTCTGAATATGATTTAATATCTATTGCCATATGGGTTCGTTTTACTATCTTTAACCATGTGCATTTCCTGTGATGAAAAAGGTTGAAAATGTATAAAATCCAAATGAATAGAAATAAGATATATATTACATATCTTTAGATTTATTCAAAAGACTCATAAATGATAACAAAGCACAAAATAAACTTTACATTTCAGAGGAATGTAATATATGTATAAGAACAGCACAACAGCTACGAAAGCGATCACCAAACCTAGCAGCGCATGACTTAAGTTCCGAAAAATGAATTTCAGTGTATTGGATATTTATATATTTGAATTCCACATTTTAAAAACAATGTAATACACCTGTTATTTAAAGGACAAGAAATTACGTACGCATGTGACTTAAATTAACACTGAAGAGCAAGATTAATAGAATGATTCAGCCCTTGAGGGCTGTAATCTGCTTCACGTACCCTGGTGGTATGCCTATGTTTGATATTTCTAATGATGCAATTGTTATGAAAAGGGAGCCCCTGCGTCTAAATCCGAGGATGAAACAAGAAAAATATCGTAAATAAATAGGTACATGTTTAAGAGAGAGAAAAAATCTTCTTATTGACACTGGAGGAGATGGAGGAGATGTTGTCCCGGACGGAATGGACATACCAGTGTATGAATGAAAGCTGGAAATTTTTGTAAAGTTGCCGTATAACATTCAGCACAGCACGCGTATAACATGTTAGAAATAATTAATCTGTGTTTATTTATAACCCTAATAACCTGCTTCAAATCAGGTCGCAGTTATTGTAAAACAATATTTGAAACATATATTGTCAAAACAATTTGAACGAAAAAAAATAAAGAAAGAAAAATACTAATCAGGATATGTAAAGTAAGAATTTGTAACCCCTTACTTAAGATTTGACGTAGTTATTCCGGTCATAAAGATGTATACGGTCACGTGATATTTCAAGTCTGAAACATATCGAAGTACATCACGTTTGTACTAGAAATCTATTAATCTCAACGGGCCGTAAGAACATTGAACAGGAAAGATGTGGATGACTTCGACAACCCGTTTGAACTATTCGAGTTAAGGTCAAATTGACTATTAATATATAGCTTTAATGAATGTACGTTTGTTTGATGGATACAATCAAACCTCGTTATCTCGAACTAATATAACTCGAAGATACCGTTTAATTCGAAGCATTTCGTCAGTCCCTGCTTAACTTAACACAAAACATTCGAACTGACTTAAATAGAATACTTCAATATTTCGGAAAATCCAGGATGGCCTTGTAGTAGCAGATGACTACATCACTGAACAACAAACGGGAGACATAGTGTACCATTTAATGTAAAATGTCTTTCTCAAGGACAAAACCACGATATAGTAGAGATCTTCATCTGAGTTCAATGCTCTATCGCTCTCGTCTGTTTGTTCAATAGTAAAATTTTACAAGACTTGAAAGGACCGGTTTTAATTAAACCAACCAGCGATCTTATCATGTATGGTAATTGGAATAATCTCGACGGGAGCAAATCATCCGTTGCTTCCTCTAGGAATTCTAAATCATTAATGGCTCCCTCTAGGAATCCTAAACCTTCAGTGGCATCCTCTAGGGATCTTAAATCATCAGTGGCTCCCTCTAGGAATCCTATACCATCAGTGGCATCCTCTAGGGATCTTAAATCATCAGTGGCTCCCTCTAGGAATCCTATATCATCAGTGGCATCCTCTAGGGATCTTAAATCATCACTGGCTCCCTCTAGGAATTCCAGATCATTAATGGCTCCCTCTGATAATCCTCAACCATCAGTGGGTCCCTCTAGGGATCTTAAATCATCACTAGCTCCCTATAGGAATCCTAAATCATCAGTGGCTCCCTCTAGGGATCCTAAATAATCAGTGACTCCCTCTAGGGATCCTAAATCATTAGCGGCTCCCTCTAGGAATCCTAAATCATCAGTGGCATCCTCTAGGGATCTTAAATCATCAGTGGCTCCCTCTAGGGATCCTAAATAATCAGTGACTCCCTCTAGGGATCCTAAATCATTAGCGGCTCCCTCTAGGAATCCTAAATCATCAGTGGCATCCTCTAGGGATCTTAAATCATCAGTAGCTCCCTCTAGGAATCCTAAATAATCAGTGACTTCCTCTAGGGATCCTAAATAATCAGTGACTCCCTCTAGGGATCTTAAATCATCAGTAGCTCCCTCTAGGAATCCTAAATCATTAGTGGCTCCCTCTAGGGATCCTAAATAATCAGTGACTCCCTTTATTGATCTTAAATCATCAGTAGCTCCCTCTAGGAATCCTAAATCATCAGTGGCTCCCTCTAGGGGTCCTTAATAATTAGTTGCTCACTCTTGGAATCCTGTAAGAGAAAATTAAAAAAGTCGAACTATTTTTACTTTAAGCTTACTCAGATATATAAATGATAAAGATAGACCTTGTAAGATATTGTATAGAAATATTACAAATTTAGAGTCAGATACAACAGAGCCAAAGTAAACTGCATCATCCAGCTGTTTCCTCTCTCTAGGACTCATCAGTGATGTTAAGTGCACAAATTTTGAAGCCTAAGAGACAACTGAGCAAAATCCCAACTGATTGAAAGAAAGATCTGTTTAGAAAAAAAAAATAATTATCGTAAATTTCATGCATCGGATCATTTATAGAGAATATTAATATTTCATTTTCACACCTGAATGAAGTTATTGACTGAATTATAGCTCGTTAGGTATAGCAGACCCTCTGGCGCCGTTAACGTCTTCAAAACAAAGTTCACACAGATTAACAGCGAATGAAAACACTTTGGCTTCATTACTAAAAAACACTAATCATGTTATCGTTAAATTTCCAGCTCGAAACCATAAAAACGCCAGATCACATGGGTCATGTAGAAAAACCAATATCGGTATACACGAACATATCGTAGCGTCCCAAACACCACAAACATACCGCCCGTCTTCGGATGGGTCATATATACTTTACATATTCATATATGTTGAAAGGCGAAGATAATCCTCGGTGCATAGGATGTGATGAGCCATTCACCGTTAAACACTTTTTATTGGACTGTATTGACCTTCTGTCTACCCGCGAACGTTTTTTTATCGTAACATTACATGTCTAAAATCCCTTTTTGAAACTGTTGAGATTTGTAAAATTCTACATTACCTGTAAGATGTTGGTCTATATAATAGACTATGACGTACCATTTTAATCTTTTGTGTTAACATAACTATTTAAGACTTTTAACATTTGTCTTCTACCTTTTGGTCTGTTTAATGTTATTTCATTTTGGATCGCTGTGTGTTTTACCGTATGATGGCCCTAATGACCTTTCATGTGTTGACGGGCCCTTTAGAATGTAATGACAATGATAATGTAATGACAAACATACAACACGAGTGCTCATCTCACAGGTACCGGGAGGTCGTCTTTAAAATTCAAACCAAACGAATGATAACAGCGACTACGACTAGATGTTATTATTGAAGATCGAATATCATCCAAATATGAAGAACAAAAAACGACCAAGCAGTGTCTCATGTGTAAATTGCAAACCAGATATTTCTTCATGATTGATAAGCTGTTTACATCAACGGTTACATGTAATTCGAAATTAGATTGATATACTGAATATTCCAGGGCCATTATTTTTTATTTGTTTGTTTGTTTGTCTTTTTTTTTTTTTTTTTTTTTTAAATTTTTATTTATTTCTTTTGTGTAATACATTTTATTTATTATTCTTACCAACAGCTTTAAGGAAAAGTGATGTGTGTTTTATAGAACATTTTAATGGATCGAAATTTAAAACCACTATACTGAATGATGTGTTAATCAACCAACCCCAGCGAAATTGTTGTTGTTGTTGTCGTTGTTATTGTTGATATTGTTATCGTCGTTGTTGTTTTGGAATGTTTCCGTCTTGTTGCCTTTTCCATGTTTTATGTATTCATCTTTTACATTCAAGGAAACATTTATCTTGTTTTTCTTTAAGTCTTATAACAACACGAACGTCTATAATGTGAATGCATTCGGTGTTACCAGCATGAGACCAAATCACATCAATTTATTTCACTTAGTGGACAGTAATCAATCCTGATTTTAGAACAAATGGAAGACTAATCATCTCAAAGACGTCATGAGATTTTTGCGGACAATTATGGGGGCGTTCAACCAAATAACTACCTGTGCGTACTGTTGATTTTAGTGTGTAACCGTACGTATTAATTATCAGATGCTTGATTTTTATTCCAATGATAACACGATGTTTTACGGTATTGAGTTAGCAATACGGATAGAAAATAACACAAGAGCGGAAAGTTGGTATCTAAACAATTCACTGTCAATAAAAATTCTGAAAATTTACTAATATTCGTTTGTACTTAATTTCGCGGACTCTATATGCTATATTCAATATTACAAACATACTATTGTATCACCTTCTCAACAATTCTCATTAATATTTATCTCAAATTCTCAAAGGAACTACATATAAAATTGACTTAAAAAAGACTCAAGAACAAATTACTCGCATCATACAACAAACGCTGTCTTTATAGAACTGATGGTAAATTTTGAAATGTCATTATAAAAAGTCGGACATTAGTACGATACAAAGAGGATGATTATTCATTTTGTACAAAACAGTATTTGTCGAGAACGTGTTCTTCACAACTAATTGAGACATTCTTACAGGAAATCAATAATTCAAAACCCCTTGTTACTCGTTCTTGGTTATACCATTATCAACTGACAATTAACTTCTTAAATGTGTCGAAATGCATAAATATTTGAAGCTGTTTAGTTGTTGATTTTTATCCTAATTACAAGCAACTAAATGGACCAATGATCGCCAGCACAAGGACAATATATACCACTAACATGAAACCAGACCTTTTCTATTGTATCTTGCCTCAGCGAACACGAGGCCAATCGATGCTTCTCAAATTCGACGGTACCTGTATTTCTTCTTTGCAATCTCTATAATGTAAGTTTGGATACATATCCTTTCTCGACAATGTGATTGTCTATAAATCTTCTCAATATTCTCGACAATGTGATTGTCTATAAATATTCCCAATGTTCTCGACAATGTGATTGTCTATAAATCTTCTCAATGTTCTCGACATTGTGATGGTCTATAAATCTTCTCAATATTCTCGATATTGTGATTGTCTATAAATCTTCTCAATGTTCTCGACATTGTGATTGCCTATAACTTTTTTCAATGTTCTCGACAATGTGATTGTCTATAAATATTCTCAATGCTCTCGACATTGTGATTGTAAATCTTCTCAATGCTCCCGATAATGTGTTTGTCTATAAATCTTCTTCTCAATGTTCTCGACATTGTGATTGTCTATAAATATTCCCAATGTTCTCGACATTGTGATTGTCTATAAATCTTCTCAATGTTCTCGACAATGTGATTGTCTATGAATCTTCTCAATGCTCCCGATAATGTGTTTGTCTATAAATCTTCTCAATGTTCTCGACAATGTGATTGTCTATAAATCTTCTCAATGTTCTCGACATTGTGATTGTCTATAATCTTTTCAATGTTCTCGACATTGTGATTGTCTATAATCTTTTCAATGTTCTCGACATTGTGATTGTCTATAATCTTTTCAATGTTCTCGACATTGTGATTGTCTAACAACATCAGCTGCTCATCACTATCTTTTTTTTTACAACGAAACCAACATGGACTGCTTTCCACTAAGCTTTATGATAATCGTTATGATTTCAATTTAACTTATTTAGAAATTTCCATTTCTAGATAGCAATATTCCTGCATCCCCATCCTGTGGTATAGCTGGTTCGATATTCAAGGGCCTGTTACCATTAACATAATTTTCGTGCAAGAAGTCGTCAACTGACAAGCTCGTAACACCGGGTTTCAAAAGATGCAGGTTGATGAAAATAATGGGAAAGTTTCATGGTCACCAAATTGATCTATTTGAGAAGTATTCGATTTGTTTGACAGCTTGCCTGTACGGTTCCTTTGTTGCATACCTTGTTTTCGTTTAAGAACGTGGCATTACATTCTTGGATTAACAAAGGTTTTACATGACTTACTCCTCCGGACCATCTGGTCTTATTTCCCTTGTACTTTGTCATGAGTCTCCGTGTAAGCCTTTCTTCTGTTCATATTTTGCCCATATTTTATGGAATTTGAGTTTTGATCTTTTATTAGAATTCATCATTACTCTCATACAAACAAAATGTATTTAGAAAAGAAAACAATAGGGATAGAGTATATAAATAGCAAATGCTATGAATATACTAGAAAATATATTGATGAAGATAATATATTAATACGGATATGTAATGTGAAGAAACTATCTGTCTATGTTCAGCCTTGTGATAATTTGCCTTGTGAGTATTTTCCCAACAAAAATTGAACTTTAAGCTTTTGGTAAAATTTCTTTCATGACAAAACACCGTCTTATTCAACAGTTTGTAATGTAATATACTTTGCATAATTCACAAATTTTGTGAAGCACAAATTTCCTTGGTTGTCGAGAAGGTTTTTCTATAGTTTTTCGTGACATATATTATACTGAAAGGTTCCTATAAAATCATCAGTGGATGTGAAATATCAAATTGGCAACCTTCAAACAAAATATGATCAATAGTATTATATTAATTAGATTAAAGTACAGATGCCCGAGGCCTGGTTCCTGTTCAAATAAAGACGCTGGCGCCTGTAATCAATATGACTGCTAAATAGAGCTATGTATGTACTCGTTTCTGCTCTGTTAATGAATTTTTTTGTCCTTTTTCAATATCCTGTCACATTTTCACAAAAAAATAATGGCAAAAATAGTTGTAAACTCTATTCTAGTCATAACATCGCGTTTGTCAACTGATGCAACCTTCAGGGCATTCTTAATTACACATAGATGAACTTTGTTATCCTCTAATTGAAACCGTTCACAGTAAGGTCACCGATAATTTAGTATTTCAGTATGATATTGGGTATAGTAAAATTACAGTATCGCTTAGAGTTGATGGCATGAAACGGAAGCTTTGACTATGTAACGGAACGGTCGGAATGGAAACATGTATGATAAACATGATTACATAAGACTGATTTATAGATGAAATGTTCTTAAATCTTGAAGTTTCATTTTTAAGAAATGAAAGGAGTCTAGGAATGTTTTAAGAAGCATATACAAGTCAAAATGAGCATTTTAGGAGTTCCCTGATCTTATTTCAATTAAAAACGATATAAAATTCCCTGTTATGACAGGTCCAAAATGTTTGGTAATTATTGTAGAACAACATTTTTTACATGTTTTCCGTAGCATTCTCTTTATGACAGGATCAAAATGTTTCAAAATTACTTTTGAAAACCGCACTTTTCAAATGCATTCGTTTCACGATAGGATTAAAATGTTTGGAAATTACTACAGAAAATCACCCTTTTCAAGGCATTCTTTTCATTATAAGATCAAATGTTTGAAAGTTACAGAAGAAAACACACTTTTCCAAGGAATTCCTTGAGATGACCGCAATTGCTAATACGTGTGGAATAATATCATTATATAATTGAAGATGTCATATACCATTAGGTGAAAATATATGATATCGGCTTTTTTTCTGGAAAGCACTATATTGAGATTATGAGCTCAAATATGGTTATATAAACGTAATGTCGATCCATTTTTGGTGTAACACGTTATTAGCGCTATGCCAGACTGATCACCACGCCTTTTCATCCCCACGTTCTTCAGTCACGCCTGCTGTTATCCATATTGGTTTCATACTTAAATCTCTAGCTAATGTACGTGAAGGTAATTCATATCAAAATACAGGAAGCATGGGAAGGTACACTAAATAACAAACCAGTTCACGTGATGCGGATTCTAATCCGCAGAATATAGGTCTTCAGCATGGTTTACTGCTTGTTAATTTCCGTTTGTCCAACTCTGTAGAGTATTGCTTGTGAGTTCCTTTCTTTCTAAAAAAAAATAAGAAAATTGAATATAGTGAACGGCAACATATCCTTGATAATGAGGAGAGCGTTTCGAATTCACGTTTAAAACTTTAAATATTCGTGTCAAAATGATTTATAGTTAAAACCTGTCTACTTTTAGAATTTAAATAAAAGTTGAAAGGAGCTGTATCCACATACGGATACGTTTCATGCGTGCAGTCCAAATAATGTCCAATCTTTGTACAGGGCTTAGGTAAGCTTACCAAATGCGATATTATAGTCTTTCATTACATGACGCAAATCTTTATGGAAAATTATTATAACATAAAATTGACCAATGGGTATTGATTATTACCTAAGGCTATAAATAGTTCAGAGCTTTTTTACTGATGAATATTGATCTGTAATTGATCCATAATTTGTAAAGTCCTGTGTTTGGCTGTCCATTGGTTAAATGCAAATACGTTTTTTTTCTCTTTACGTGCATGGCATGCCATTAAAATGCGATTAACCGTATTTCAATGGATTGCATTAGCCTTCACCTTGCACGTGACGTTTTCTCATAAGAACACAATCAGTACAAAATTATTTGGAATCGTGAACACACAACAAGGGGTAGATAACCCGAAAGCTATTTGTTTGTTCCATAAAATAAATAAAAGGAAGTAGAGCCACATTTTCTTTTGGATATATAATATGTAAATGTGTTGATGTCATAATCATTTATCTTTCAACCCATTGGGTTTGTTCTTTCACCCATTTGTTTCTTTGATGTTGTTCCTTTGCAACTTTCTATTCACATTGTGTTGAAGCTAATGACCTTTTCTGTATTGACGGACTGTAAAGAATATATAATTAGTTGACCAATGTAATACTGTGCTTAGCAACAAATCGGTTCTATTGGCCAAGAACTGATTACATCCTTCATCATAAATCTGATAATGTATAAAGAAATATGTATGCCGCTTGCTAACTTTAGTGTTATTGTTGATATGCATGCTGGTTCCCTTGTTCCTTGCTCTCCTTTTAGAACATGGCATTAAATTATTAAATCTACCAAAAATACCAAGGAGGTGTCGTCAGTGAAGCAAAAGAAGCGTACTCTTCGGAAACACCTGGTTTTATTATCCTTGCTCTTTTAAGGTTCTCGGTGTAAATATTTCCTTTGTGGCTTTGTTCATATTTTGTCTCAGCTTTATTGATTTTGAGGTTGAATTAAGGTTCTGTTAACTTGGTGATGATCTTTTATCCTTTCGCTGTACTGATTAATGCATGTGTGACGTTTTCGTTGCTTTGGTTTCAGCGTGACGTTATTTTCTTTTTCAAAATCGTTGGTATCACAACATCGAATAAACCATTCTTGTTTATCACACATTGTTAAAAATCCGTTGAAATTCCACTAACGTTACTTCTTCATGCAAGATTCTCTAAAGATTGTACAAAAGACAAATAAGTGAAAGTCGTCTTTTAATACAAAGATTGTACAAAATACACACGAGTGAATAACACCTTTTAATACAAATTTAGAGTCTGATGCAGCAGTGACAATCAGTTAATTAAACTGCATATCACAGCTGATTCGTCCTTCTAGTACTTGTCAGTGATGCCAGAGGTATAAATTTTGAAGCTTTTGAGGCAATGTGTTCGAAACAAAAGCCAAAATGTAGATGGATTGGAGCACTAACCCCAATATAAATAATAAATTTTATAGATCGGGTAATTTTATTCTTAATCGTGCCACTATTCGCATAAATTGACACGTGTGTATTGACTTAGAATAGCGTTGATTCGTTAATAAATCCCATACAAATTGATAGGGTCCATATTATCAATATTTCACTTAATCCGTTTTTTTTAAAGCTTTTGGTACTGGCCCGAACAGAAATTATCATTATCATCAAATATGTAGATCTTTTACTTTGGTTAGAGTATTATTTGAAGCTTTCATGATAGAAACGAAATCACAGAGAAGTTGATAAAAATGTTTAAAGACTAACGAGGGCAAGACAGTGTAACAGTGATGAGTTAAACAAAGGCAAACGTTTTTCAATTAATGTTAGGTAAAAAATCTAAGTCATAAAATAAATGCATACACTCCCACACAAAGCATAAAAAGATCAGAAATGAAAAAAATAATGATAAAAATACATCCAGGACCAAATTATTTTCAAAGACTCGTGAATTTGAAGTCGATACCTCCCTAGCTACAAGCTTATTTACCCTTGGGTAATATCAATTATTCACACCACGTCAGACCAATAACGCATTCTCCAAGGCAAATGTATAAGCTTTCTTTTCAAGTCATAAAATTACAATGGTTGGATTCATCTCTGTTTCAAAGTGAATGTTTTATTAAAAGACCTGGCTCTTGTGCTCGGTGCAATACACATAAGATAGAGAGGGTGGTATTGACAGTTGGATGAGAAGCTATCTGTCTTAGTTACGATGCACGTGGCATACGTCATTGTCCTTTCTTGCATTGAAACCGTGTTACAGTACCATCATTTATCATTTGCAACTTCTAGGTCCTTTCAAGTGGTAAAGTTGGCGAGCGACCTCATCAACGCTTTTGTCCAGACATGGAATCCATTGACCTTATGCAAGTGTGTTTGGAAAAGAATCCAAACAAGTAACATTGCTAGATCAAAAGAATGTTTCAAAACAGCAGGTTGACAAGACTTGTGTGGGTAGTCAATACCGTCACTCGTACATATAGGTAATTGTCACCTTTATTTCTAACTATACCGCTCTAATGAACGCTGCACTGGCGGCAAGTGTTGTTAGGGAGATTTATATTGGCGCTATGAACTTAAACAATGGTGAAATGACACAGAAAGTTCAGCAGTGTATTGGAAAACGCTGACGAAGGAAATGAATAACATTTCTCTAAAAGTAGAAAGTTTGTAAGAAATTCTATAATTACTTCTGTAGGAGTATAAGGTTTTACACTTAACTATCCTTTGATTAGTTTGTATGGATACGGAAACATGCAATTAAATGTAATTATGACCATATATGGTAACAGCAGGCTCCATCCCAGATCCAACACATGTTTACATCCTGTACGGGAAGTACATAGATCAACTGCTTTCATGCTACATCGATGTGCTCAGAGTCAGATGTCTGCACACGTCTTTTCACTGCCATATTTCAACTTCCCCCAACGACGTTTACAGTCTGTAATGGATCTTTATTTTCAGATTTTTTTCTGTTATCATTCAGACTTCCTTGTTTAAAGCGTATAATTCTAGGAATTCAAGGAGACTTGTGTCATGTTTAATAATAACCAATGAAAGTTTATTCAACAATATTTAAAGTCTCACATGTTGCCAATTTCCCATCAACGGATAAGTTTAATTGTAGACCTGTTTAACAACCATTCGAGCTTAAAGGTTTGTTTTTTCTTCTGCTGCATCACTTGGTAATATCTCGTTTCATGCTCTTGCCTTGGACGTCAAACCTTCTAGAAAGACATCAATATGTATTCTGTCAAATGAAATGTTACCAGGTGGTGTGTTATCGCTATTGCAATGACATGTATATCTTCATTGATGTGTCCTTACATTAATATTTCCGGTGGCTACATTAAAATCATATGTTTTCGAGAGACTTAAATTTCCTGCTTTCATATATCGTCATACTATTATATCTAACGTCATACTACTACATCTGATGTGTGCTCTACTATGTCTTATGTCATACTCATACATCCAACGTCATACCTACTTTATCTAACGTCATACTATTATATCTAATGTCATACTACTATATCTAATGTCATACTTCTATATCTAACGCCATATTATTACTACATATAATGTTATCTCACTATATCTGACTAAATTCATACATACCTCTGTTTTTTACTTACCAGTCCCATTTTACCGTTTCTCGTGTCATGACACTATCTGACCCCTGTTTTGTTATAACTTGTTAGGTAAAACTACTTTTCGAAACTAAATGGGTTATTTATCTTGCTCCAAATTTTTTATGTGTATTTCTAAATACAGAATAAATCAATATCGTGATTGTTGTTTAATTGACACGATGAAATATTTGGTGTCCATTGAATAACAACGATGGTGGGACAAACAAAGGTGCTGCATCTATAGAGAAATCATGTCTCGAATATTCGGGGAGCAACGCCAAATAGCTTTTATCTGTTAACTGCTGTCCAAGTCAGACATCATGATTAGTGCCACAAACAACATGGTCTGGTAATGTGTTATACATGCTGCGTTTTCATCCCCATTCAGTCGCTCTTAATCTAAACATAAGATCCAAATGCAATAAACCTAGAGCGGAATATGAATAAAACGAAGACTACTGAAAAAAGTATAAGTATGATAAGACCAGGTATTCTGGGAGATTAAGTGTGTTCTCTTCATCGATGACATTGGCAATGTAAATCTCGGTCAATCGGTAAAACGTAAAACCAGCATGTCAACATTATGATAATCCAAACTCAATTTCCATAAAACTATGGCAAACTATAAACAAAAGAAACATTTACATAGAGAATCATAAAAAAGTAGAATAAGGCCAGGTGGTCCAGAAGGGTAAGGGTCTTTTGCTTCTTCGACGACAAGTTCTGAAATGAGAACAAGGTATACAACAACAGGCAAACAAACGAGCATTAAACACGTCCAGCTTTATATCACAGAGAAATAGAAATAGAATATATCGCAAGGAGATCACAAATAAAGCATTCGATACTGTAGAGCGAAACAACGAATTAAACAACATCATATAGCTGTTTCGTCCTTATAGGAAACGTCAGTAGGCTTAACTGACCAGCTCTATATATCTTATTATATATATGGGTTGTGCTCCAGGCATCAATGTTAAAACCTTTCTAATCAATCACCTAAATCATCACGATGAAAAAGTATAAAAAAGATTAATTGATAAAGAATTAATTTGTAAATGAGTCCATTGATTAATAAGAACTCATCCTACAATCACTTCAAATACTACCACGTGGCATGCATATCTGTTCTGGCATCTCCGCAACGATATCATTCACTGTCGTGAACAATGGGATGTTTTCCCATAGGATCCGTATCTCATATCTCTCCTACATATAATTTCATCAATATATTTGTATTGGTTAATATGGATCAGCTGGACAAAGGATTATCTTAATTAAAGCAATGTTAAAGTATATTTCAGTTAGGTTATACTGTTAAACGTCATATCAACAGCCAGGGTTTTTAAAGGACCTTCTCATGGTGGTGTGCGAATAGAGAGCATGTGTTGGGCTGAGATATGTTTGTGCAGTAGTCGACTTTACAGTGTTACCTCACTGAACTTTACTGCCGGATACACCAGCAAGACAATTTTCTATATTTTAATAAGATGTGATCTAGGCATGTTTTCCCTTTTAATGGACATTAATGTCAACACATTCGGCAGACGTGTTTTAAACAAAACAATGCCAAGTGAATAAAAATACGCAGCGATTTATTATGGTACAGAAAAATGTCCGATGGTTATATTTCACTTACTTTCCTATGATATTGAATCCAATGAACATTTTTTCATTGTTCAAATTAAACAAAATATTTAATTCCAATTTTAACTACCAGTTTGGGTTTAATTCAAATAGGGATCAAATTGATTCTGTCTTTTGAGAGTCTTTTTTAAGTTCAATTTAATCTGGAATTGGTAACTGAGCATAATTATTTCAACAGGGTACATTTTAGTAAACGTTTGTTTTTGTCCGCCATAACATCTTGCACCATTCGTAACTAAGAAAATAACTAACTTAACACGCGGGTGTTTCCATGAAGCAGATGACTTTTACCCTTCCGGAACACTTGGGTCCGTATTCAGGAAACCCTTCTCTTGCTCAAGCATGGATTCAGGTGCCAAATTTATCATCAAAATCATTTGCGCCTGATCACAAAATGGGTACTTGAGCATGATTACGGTCTTATTCCCGTACTTTTTCAATATTTCTCCCTGTTCAACATTCGTTCTAATACTGCACACGTTTTGAGTTGCTGCCATGTAATCTATGCAGGCAACATTTTCATGTGTTCTAGCCAAAATATTTAGCAAGGAATTATTATGCACATACTTGTACATTATCTGCTGTTTTTTGTATGATCCGTTTCCATACATGTGACAATGACAGCAACTAAAACATTACAGTGTCTACAGGAAAGACATTGAAAACAAGTTTTTGGTAAATAGATGAAAGTAAATTCCGTTTACAAAAACCGTGTTAAAGGCATTTATGCTCACCTAAGAGAAAAAAATACCATAACCATTAGCTGACAGTAGATGTTCTAATTATTCTTAAAACTTAGTCGAAAGCGAAATTGAGCGAACCGACTTTGTTCCCAAAGCACTAAGCACTATATTGATCTGTCATAGAAAGGTTAAAATAACCCGAAACGCTACTTCACGATGTGATTTGGTACTTGATTTCTTTCTGCCATACTATCTGTATTCATGTATTTAGTGGCACTTCATCAAGTTCAGGGCTACATTGTAATAATTATATAAATAGTTAATTAATTGGGAAAATAAAACCATCAATGGTACATTATTGCTGTGACTGGTAATTTGATAGACACATTCAGATGCAGTGTTGATAGATGTTTTCACATCAACGTTCCATTTTGCTAGGCCATTGATCACGAAATACGTCCAGAGAATGCCAGTATGTAAATACATTGAAGTACGCAATTACAGAAAAAATGCAATTCAAGTCTTTTGTCAACAACAGAATTATGCAAATTTAACATTTGCGATGATAGCAAATATATCATCGATTAAAATATTTAGATAATTACCAGATATTTACAATCAATTAACGGTGTAGATTTACACTTTGATATTAACATATATTATTTTTTATACATTGGATCATTTATTACGGCAAAATTGTTGAGAGCTTTGTGCCATTAATTTTTGTTTTTGTTTTTTTTTATGCATCTGAATCTACTTTACTCAAGATGCAGTGATTGTTTCGTGAAACCAAATGCTCCATAGTTCGCCCATTCTGGATTTAAGAGGACATGTGCCAATTCATTAAATATTTACATATTTGAAAGCCCATGTGCAAGGAATGCTACTACGCAAACATGATGACACCATTGGCGATTGAAAAGAAGCAACTTGAAGTTCATAGCAAATATGATCTTGATATCGTATTGTTAAAGATCATATATTTGTACAAACGTGGTAGTCCTATATATTGGTGTGAAACTTGTCAAAAATCATTACTCCGAATCTCTCGCTTATTGAGAAGTTGTTTAGAAGAGATTTAATTCACATTTGACCCTCTTTGACTTGAAAGCATCATTTGTCAATGTAATTTGTTTGAACGAACTTTGTAACCCTTCATTTTAGCATACTACAGACCTAGATAGTGGACCAAGGCCATTCATTCGAACGAACAAAATTGGAAGTCTTCCATCCGAGAATACCGCTACATAACAAATATCAGCACCTTGGATATTCTGGTTATTGAGAAGAAGTCATTTAATGAGCTAATTTGCCGCCAAATGGACAATGAATGGACGGACGATGGACGCTGCGCCACGGCGTAAGCTCATTTGCCTTATGGGCAGGTGAACTAAAAATACATTTTCAATTGTGGCAATCTGGTACCACAAATCGTTTGTCCTCGTAAGTTTGAGGTCTGCACTGACTATGCATAACCAGGAAGTCTTTATTCATAATTTCTAATGTTACGTACATTGACATGGAAGACGTACTTTGCGATACATTCCTGAAGCTATTCTTAGTACATGTATATTAAAATTAAGTTTAACTGAGTTTGACATCAGATGACGTATAATCGATTACTAGAATATTTCTCCCCTGTGTGATGGTGATAGAGTGCCGAACTTAAAAAGTGATGACACGAATCTATTCTGAGTGGCGACGTCAAAGCGTCTGTTGTCTTTTCCTCAGGGAATGATAGATTATAATTTCCATAGCACATAAAAGGGATGTAACCATTGTTTACCACTGAAGCGTGGGCGAATATTCTTTTTGGGTAACCCAATGAGGAGAACCCTGACTTTACCTATTGATAAGCGAAAACAAATAATATATTACTGCATAAGCATTATTGTTCGCCGGAAAAATATATTTTGCTTATGAAGCCCGGATGGCGATTATTGATGGCGCCAATAATCCCGTCTGACCCTGACACGTCATGAACAAAGGTCATTTCCGGTTCATGCGTATCTACTCTGTTCGTGCTAGTTCAGGGAAGTTATCTCACCCTGACTGGAAATGTGAATATTTCTGTCTATTTCTCTTAAAATTGATTTTGTTTTCGTTTGATCTGTCTTTTTTGGCTGCTATTGAGTGTAATTTAAGTATAGACTGACATTTGACCAGTGCGGGTCAACGTTCGCAAATAGTTGAATAATAATACAATCTTTATCCTATCGATTTTTCAAAATATCGGAAAGGTGTGTATTTTTTCGTGAATTTACGGTACAGTTGAAATATATTCCACGTGACAAATTCATGTTGGATTTCTTTTGAATGATTCCATCTTATAGATCTGTTAATATTTACATTTTCACGTAAAGAGAGAGAGATTGGTATGAATCGCTTGCTTCATCGATGGATTGTGTACACAGTTTTCCGTTTTTTTGCTGTTTTTTACTTGCTTATGTTTTCTGTTACATGTACTTCTTGCATGCTCCCTTAAATACACTCCATCATGAATATGTGATTTAGAATTTTTAAAACATACTGTTTTACAACACAATGGTTAAAAGAGGAAGCGTTTGCAGTGATTAAAGCGACAATTTTTCTTGCGCTATAACCAATATCATTTTAAAATATCTCGTATTTAATGTATTTCTTATTGGCTGCAATAGTACACCTAATTTTTAGTTAGATTCTAGAATTCAGAAAAATTCTGCAGCAGCAAATGAAATACTGAATTCAGAAAACCTCTTATTTTATTTAATTATCGTTACTCATATATCACACTGGAAGGTTTCGGAATCTACTTAGAACTAGGTCCCGTGGGTTTGAATAGTTTATTACTTTATTACGCTAAACCAGAATAAGTTTCATTAATCCTTTACTCATTGGGAGAGTGTGTACATACGCATTGTTTATGTTAGAGATATCTCGTAATTTGACCAGCAATATCTGTCTTGTTCTGTGTACGGCGCGGTATCACTTAGACATTACAACAAACACATCGAATTTACATTTATATAATTCTATGTGGGGATTAAGTTTAAACACATATTGACCTGCCTTTTTGTAAATATAAATTCCTTTTCATTAAGTGCTTCATTATGTTTCGGAGTTGACATATCAATAATTACGTCCATCAATCAATACGGTTTCCTTGACAACAAACAAACTATTTATATATATCCCTTTCCCCGATGCATTTTACAAGGAATCGATGGGGTATTATTATAGTGGGTCTATTGTGTGTTTAACTATCTTTCTAATCAATTATGATTAATCAAAGCCACGTAACTTCCTGACATTCACAGAATATGTACAAGGGACTTTATTGAATAATTTGGAATAGATAGACTTCAATGGTTAATGTAGACAATATACAGATCGACCAGTCCTCGCGTTGTAGGATTTTTAAAAAGGGGAACTATTTATTGTGTATGGATATAAATTCAAGGAGTAGCAAATTAAAATCCTAGTCAATTTAAAAAGCAATTATAAACTACTTACTCAATTGCATTTTATTTTCCAAATACATATGAACATGGTCCTGACAGGACAAATTCTATTAAACCTGAGTGGTCGATAGACAAAGCCCTTCTCAACTGTACGTAACAACCAAGTATCATCGTCTTAAAATCAATACTTAACAATCGACTATTAAATGTAATTCTTTGGGTAGCAAGTTTCGCAGACTTCAAACCAATTACCAGACAAAAAATTGCATGATTTGAAATCGCCCGAGTTGGTTCCCAGCCTCTGCAACTATTTAATACATAGTTTGATCAGGTACCAAGGAGACCAATGATAATGCCAGATTCCACATGGCCTATTCATTTGTTTGTACACTGTAAATAGTTTACAAGAACAATTTTACCAAAACCTGCTGTAAATAGAATTACTCAGAGGGTAGATGCAGGAAAGACATATTTGAAGGGAAACGAAACATAGAAACAAAATATCAGAAACCTTTTTGAAAAGACATCTTGCTGTATTTCTCGAGTGACGTCTATAGCATTAGAAATTAACGATTGACTAAATTGTTGGTGGTATCTAAATCCGTCAAATTACGTTATAACATCAAATACAATACGGAACAAAATAGAAAACATATATATATATATACTCAATGATACTTTGGTAGCATAAACATGCCTGGAGCTTGTGATTGATATTTTCTTTTTTCATTCCGGAAATAGAAAAGGAAACCAGAGCTGTGTGGGCAAGAAGATTGATATTCTCGGCTGAGCCCAGCGGTCGGTTACATTATATATCGATATCAGTGTTCTCCGTTTTGTTCAGTTGTCAAAACATATTTATAGTGATTATAGCCCAAAGAACATATTTGTGTTTCTTTGAGTCAATACTTCAACAAATTTTCATTCCAAAAAGTAAAACTCCAAGGACAAAGATATGTGCCGTCTTCCACTTTTGTAGTTGAAAGGAGGTTTTATTATACAATAAAATATGTGATATGCCGAGCTCTAATGCTAATACCAAAATGATGCGTATGTGTTTTATATATAATCTCAATTTTAGGTTTAAAATATGATGAGTTCCTTTCCTAAATGAGACGATATTCTTAAATGGAACAATGAAAAATAGATGGAAAACTTGAAGCGCATATCTTTGTTTAAATATGAATCACGTGTGTGATTAGTGTTTGTGGACCTGTAGATTGACTGCATATATATTTAAGAAAATTATTTGACAAGGGAGACATTTACCTGAAATGTATACAATCTGATCAGAAAAGTATGATTTTATTTTTTTTTTTTCAAAAGTTAATCGCCAAAAAGAAACGATGTTTCCTTAATGACTTATATCAAATATTGTTAAGTTTTCTAGTTTTTAACTTAATACATCCGAGACAAGGTCAAAGCGTTATTTTGGAAGACTGAGAAATGGCAGCGTCAAATCTAAAGGTTGCAAGGTTATGATTTCAAAACGTGACCGTTATCGATTAAATTTTTACAAACAAAATATATATGACAGAAAGTGATCGCGCAAATTTAAAGCAAAACCAAAAGTTAAAACATATCACCTGTGCAAAAACTTTTTGACGATTTTTCTCGTCTGTGTGTAATTTCTTTGTGTACATCTTCCTTTTCATGTTTTAGTATTAATTGTAAGTGCTTGAATACAACCTTTCCGATCCGAGCTCGACCTTCTAATCACTTCACGAGGAGTACTTTTTTCAGATTCCATATCTACTATTCCCTGAAGAACCACTCATAGTGATATTACGTGACGACACTCTCCTGCCTTCCTCATTAACAAAAGATGATATCGCGCATCAATTATTCATAAGGGACATTTATGAATAGCCCACCTTGCATGCTTAGATTCATGTGCTGGAATATTGCCGTTCAAAAGAATTCGACCACTTGGTAGTCTTAGCATATTTCTGCATATTCTACTAACACAAGGGTTTTACGTGCGCTCAAAGCCATAGCCATAGATTGACGATATGACCTGACGAAAGCATATAAAGTGACATCACACTGAAGTGCTTAAACCTCAATATGATAACATGAAGCTTCAACTGGTCACATAATCCTGACAAAGAGCTAACCAGTCAGTATGCATCCCATGAATGTGATGGGAGTACAAAGCATCATTTTAATTACTTTTGTATGGTTCGGCTTTAGCCATGGTTTCTTGCCTACGACAGACACTCAACTCAAAGGCCGAACGTGATTTGTGAAAGGGACTTTGTCTAGTTTTCAGTCTATATCGCTAAATGTCCTATCTAAATCAGTTAAAGATGGCTTCCCTATGTATGCTGTGTAAATCAATGCGTGTCTTTATTGTGTTTTCAGAATACAGATATGCTCATTTTATAGTGTTGCCACACTGAAGTATACTGCCGAAGGCACCCATCAGGACTAAACAACCGCTCACATTATATCGCAAATCAGTCGCTGTACTACGATAAAGCTGAGGCATATCCAACGGTCTTTAGACGTGTAGTCACTATTTCCTGCTTAATGTTCAGTATAATAGTAATGTAACGTTTCGTGCGCTCGTTGTCAATATTATGTGACCTGACATGTTGTCCAGTTGTTAAGGTAGGGTAGATAAGGGAACTTATTCAGTCACAAAGCGGAAGACCAAAATGTATAAGTTATTGGTTATTATTCATTTTGTTGATTGAGAAACTGACACGACGTCGTCTTCCGTTCAGTTAGACTTCAATTCCGTTAAAACATTTGGATTTTGTTCAGTCAATCTCGGATTAATCTAATCTTGATGATATTGGATGTACATTGTTCCCTGTCAAGTTTGCCAGGCGTTGCATACTGCGTATTCATGTTTAAGCCAAGTGGGATTATGGTAGAGTATTAACGGGTATCGGAAAATTAATTAAATCAACGGTTACTGATTGACAGGAACCGAGCATTGCGAAACGTATTTGGTATAATATATACAGGTATAAAAAGTAAATGCATGTAAGAGGCTTTCAGACATCAAAGGCCACCAACAGCGCTTATGGAAACAACTCAATACATTTCTAAAATAAATATCTAAAATAGAAAAGATATCCATTGCGGCCTATTTTATTAATAATAAGGTTTATATTCAATTAAGGTGATGGAGTTATTAGGAGTAGGGGTAGGAGGAGGAGAAAGGTAAGGCTGGGCGATGTTGTTGTTTATAGTTTATACCTTCATTCCATCAAGTTGTCATGTCTTGTAAACATATCGGATCATTCTTGTTTATGTCTAGGTGTCAATGTATCTAGAGTAACTATACTGGTTTTTTTTTCAAAATTAAACTACACTCACCTTTGTATGAATGATCGTTAGTGTCATTTTGTATGTTTTAAAGGAGTGTGGAGTCTTTTATACTTACTAACACGAGTAAGTCATGTCATTAAGTAATAATCAATCTCCTACCAAGTATACATACATACGACATGAAGAGCCAAGATGTAGATGATGCTGAATATTTAGGTCTTAACATTTAATCCAATTTGAAATAGGATACATACATACGGAAAAAAAATATAATCAAGCTAATTCTGTGTACTCTAAGCTTCCTTGGCAGAAATTTAAAAGTAATTTCAACATCCATAAACATGCCTACATTGACAAAGTAAGACCATCTCTGGAGTATTCGATAGTGCATGGGACCCCTATATCAAGACTGACAAACATAGGATAGAAATGGTTTAGCATAGACAGCCCGCGTTGTTACTAATAGATTCAGTAACAGGTCTAGTGTCAGTGCAATGCTGGATAGTCTGGGTTGGTCCGATCTACAAAAGCAACGAAAGGACTTGCATCTTTGCACTTTTTTTAAAAAAAGATAATGCATGTCTGTTTTAACATATCGAAGGATATATTGGTCTCTTGCATCTCAAAAGACTTGTCCACGTCCTCTCTTTTCAACTCCTTACATGTTTAACATAAGTTAGAAAACAGTCATTCATTCCATGAACCATAACAGACCGGAAGCGAAGAAATTTGAAACATTGATGACAACACTCATAAAATTACCTTAAACTCTTATGGCTCTATGCAAACCACCAAAAATGACATCATATACGTCTAGTTATAGGGGATCATTACGACGCAGAAATATCTTACGGAACAATCAAAACAATCACTAGTTCAAATATCATCCATCATGTGAGGAAATTTATGATACCAAAGTCGGTCTTTTGCCACCACAGCAACACTTGGGATCTTGATTTGTTTTCTATTTCATCTTTTGTTTGTTTTTGTGCTATACTGTGTCCACCCTCGGTGTCTCTTTTGACCTTTTTATGGCACTGGCTATTGTGATAATCTTAATATAATTCTGGTAAATAATAGTAGCAATATACCGTTCGGCTAGAAAGAACACCTCTTTAGCTCGATCGGTTGACAGAAAGGGTTCGAATCCTAGATTTTACATTAAACCCTTTTCGGCAAAATAAGAATTTTGGTTCTTTGCGCTCCTCATGATATACCAGAATCCTTAAAAATGATAGTTGATAATCCCTGCTTTACACTCAGCATTTTTGGTAATGTAACGACTGGTTCTGCTGTGATGTCCTGCTGGATTCCTCGGTAGTTTGCTTCAATGTAGTAATATCATAATGTCAACCCCAGTTCCCCACTACGTTTTGAAGAGTCTTACAATACCCATTACCGAAACACACCTTCACCTGTTCATACGAAGAGACCGTCTTTTAAAGACGATTTATTTTAACAGAACATTAAGCAATAAAAAACCAAAATAAATCAAACCTTTGATAAAAAAATATCGCCAACCCTTCACGTTACCATACTTTGTTTCTGCGAATATATTTAGCATATTTGTCATGAAGTGTGATCAGTGACTCTATCTGAATTATCAATTGACTAGTGGCTTCTATTTTGTATATCTGCGTTTAATTATTCCAGTAGTGATTTTCACATCAATTATCTTAATCTGAAAAACATACGCGAAGCTGCTTTTACGGAAAATCCACATTTCTAGTAAGGTCTTTGACTAAAGTGACAGTTTCTACTACATGGTGTTTATGTCTGAAGCTGTGTGTTACATCTCCACTAAGTACAGGAAATCAATATCTTTGTATTTGACTGAACTATGCCATTTATGACGATTTCGCAAAGCTAATAGTTATCACCGAGATGATCTGCGAGCATCTTTCTGAAACAATATTTAACAGTCAACCGATTCGGAGCTTTTTGCTGCAATAAAATATTCATGAAACCAACACATTAGCTCATAGATTTTATGTTTGCCAGAATCTGCTTTCCGTATACTATTTTTTTTCTCTCGAATTTCCGAGGCTGATGTTAATGTCATACAAAGCTCTAATAGGGATATTGTGTCTTGTTTATTAAGACAGATGTTCTATTTACTTGCTTCAGCCATTTAACTTCAGACCGAATTGCCGTGACTGAAATATATTTCGAAGCATCATTCAAATCCATTCGAATAGCAAGACTGACATTTCGGAATTTGTGTAACGGATTCATGCAACTTTTACGAATCACTCTCGTTACATTTAATTTTATTCAAATTAAGTGTTGCTTCAATGCTATATACAACTGTCTAAGCTGGAAGTTTGCAACTTTTAAAAGATAATTATTTCATTATTTAGAATAAAACACCGTTTTAGATGGTTATTGAAAGTTTATTTGCCAAATAAAAGGGGGGAATAGTAATTATACCCGACAAAAAGTGAAAGAACCGTCTTACACCTGCACAATGTACATCGCCACACCCTACAGTTAAGGTGATGTTTATATCACAATAGCATTTTTGCTGTCGAAGCCATGACCATATACAAAATGATTGTTACCTATGGCTTGTCTTCGCTCTTTCTCGTATGTCCTGTGTTCACATTTCAAGATAGTGGTAGTTATAATTGATGTTCCGAATGACCCAATATGTCAACAATTAATGCCTCCTTTAAAACGTTTTTCAAAACAGTTACAGGTACTGACAAAAGGTTCATTAGGTGTGTATTACCTTCAACAAATAACTAGAATCTGTCTCTTTGTAAGTCAGATATATAGCATTCATATTCTGATATACTGCCACATCAATAATTAAAAACAAGTTCCGCATGACAGTCTTTTTGTTACAGGTATATTGTCAGGCTTTCAACAAACATATTTTACGAAGCGACGCGATAAGGTTACCGTTTGCCATATAGATCAATGAAAGCGTTATCCTGATATATTACAAGTTGCGGATTTCAACTGTGTTCGTATACAAATAATTTTTATCTTAATTCAAACATTACTAACTGCCATTGACCAATGTTTACATGGCGGATGTCGTCGATGAAGCAGAAGACGCTTACTCTGCCGGAACACCTAGTCTTATTTTCCTCGCACTTTTTCATGAGTTTTTTATCGTAACTTTACAAGTCTAACTGTTGAGATTTAAAAAGTTCTAGGTTCATTTGAAAGATGTTGGTCTATATTATAGACTATGATTTACCATTTTAATCTTTTGTGATATAACCATTTAATTTTTGTAGCATTTGTCTCTCATCTTTCAGTTTGTTTGATGTTATTTCCTTTTTGGATCGCTGTGTGTTTTCACCGCTTGATGGCCCTAATGACCTTTTTATGTGTTGACGGGCTGTTAAGACTGAAATAATGATAATGATAATAATTATCGTGTTAACACAGGTGTTGACATATGCATATATGTTTTGTTAGTGTTGACCCAGGTGTTGACACTGATATGTATTGTACCTGTGTGCTCAGTGTTGATGTGGATCATATGTTTTGCAAGTGTTGACACTGGGATACGCTTCGCCCACGTGTACTCAGTGTTAATGCTCTGGAACATTTGGTTTGTGAGTATTTACACAGGTGTTGACACTGTGAAATGCTATGTCCTTGTGTGATCATTGTTGATGATGAGGATCATCATTTGTCTTGTTAGTGTTGACGCGGGTGTTGACACTGATTTGCATTGTTGACGTTGTGAAATATTTGTCCTGATTTGACTAGTGCCACACAGTGTTTTGTCCATTCGTATCCAGTGTTGGCACTGATTTTTACGCCGTTATTGAAGTTTTCTACAATCTAAATTAAAATATTTCATCTAAGTCTTCAGAGCATTGTCAATTTCGCTATTTCCATGGGAACGCCTTTCAATTTCAGCCATATGATCCGGACATGATACAATACTTCTAAGGTTTTTTTGTTTACAATTGAATTAATTAAGGTTTCATATTAACAACAATCGATTTCATTGCCGGTAAGAATCACAATTAGTTTTCCTTATTATTACAACGAACATGTGCATACCATTTCCTTACTTGGTTTGGTTTGACATTATCAAGCGCTAGTTTCATTTAAGGATGGCCTCTCGATGTATGCAAGGTGAGTCCATGTGATCCGATGGTTTGGAAAGCTGCGATGTATTTATGTAAGACTCCCTGTGATATTGCGGAACTGTAGCCGACTTTATAATGCTACCGTACTGAAGTATACTGCCGAAGTCTACCAGAAGGAAACTACCGCCGGTCATAATATCCTAACAACGGAAAAACCAGTCGGTGCATACCACATTCATTCATAAGAAGGTTTGTCAGTAAAAGAAAAACAAATAGCGGATATTAAGGCAATAGTTTTATTTAGAAACTGAAGCCGAATTGTATAATCTTTTCAACTTTTCAACCAAGAGTCAAGGCGCGTTCACAGTATTATTCATAGGTAAATGACTCGTTTGTAAGTTTACCGCTAACACAATGAAGTTTTACGTTGAACTTAATTTCAACAGCCGTTTTCATTTTTCTGTGGTTACAATGTTGCACTTTCGAAAAATTGACATCGATGTTCATCACTTTCGATTTTTGAAAAGCAGTCATTTTCAGTAGCACAAACAATATTCACCAGTTTTGATTTCAAAATGCGTAAAATTCATCATGAATGGATGCATTCACTGGAGGTTAAAAGTTAAAATCGAAATATGTGTATTCTTGCCAAAGAATTTTTTCGGGGAAAAATTGAGCTGTGATTATGCAATAATAGTCATAACGTTCATAAACATATTCGCGTTCACACTTGTCATTGGTTTAGGCATTTACTACAATGTTTACACTGTATTAACAATAACGGGTAAATTTTCAAGGAATAAAATAAACAAATATGTAAAAGGTTATTTGACAAATGCGTGTGATAATGGTTTTAGAGTTAATCACTCAAAGAATTTGTCTAAACCATACTAAGGTATACGTCTTTATTAGTGTCCTTGGCATACCATTGTGGTGATAACTTAGGCATTCACTAGACATTGATAGAAAAGTGTCATGTTCAATACCAGCTGAAGGCCGTCGTAATTGCAATGTATATGTCAATCGCGTCTCTGTAAACTTCTTACGCGTCTCGAGATTGTTTCTGTCTACAAATACTGATGTTTAAGTGATCTTCAAAAGTGGTTTTTATTTCGTCTGTCTGAAGAAGTCATTTGTTGGACAGCTTGCCATATTTGAAATATAGTCCAGCATAATTGCTTCTGCGTAAACTACTAAATTGATTGAGAGTGTGTTAGCGTGCCATGTTACCATAAAGACTTTTTTATCAATGTGATTAGTTCCACGTTAAGCCTTTTTACTTGATGCATGCGTTGTACTAGTCGTTTTTTTCTATGGATGTTATATTCAAGAGAGTGTTCAATAGAGGTAGATTACTAGTCATTAATAACACAAGGATCCATGGAGGTGACGCAGTATGTAGCTAGGGAAATCAATTCATTAATTAACTTGGTCCGGCGACATCCAACCTTTGCGTGTGCAACACATCCTTATGGGAACGATAGCCGATGACCTGGTGCACAGATAGCTACCTCAAGAATCCAAAAACAATGTACAGGTCGTGAATGAAAATATTGAGTGTCTAGGTGCCCATGTTATACAAGCGGCAAATTAAGAACACCTTTTAATGAAATAAATAATAGAATACAGTAGAGCCAAAAAATTAATTTAACATCAAGCTGCTTCATTTCGTCCCTCTTGGACTCGTCATTGATGCTTATGTCATTCATTTTGAAGCCTTCGAGGCGAAAGAAGACAATGAAAAGGTGATAAAAAACCGTCAAAATTTATAGTTGCTCTAGTCATATAAATCAATACTTTCATTGATGTTCATATACCAGATATCATTTCCGAATACAGTTAATTACACATTTGAATCAATTATATATAATGTGGCATGCAGGTTACGGCAAACGTCGGCGACTAAAAGTCCACCAACAGAATGTAATACCTGCAAATTTCCAAAATTCTACAAAACGTTATTAGAACCTTGTCACAAAAAGCATAAATCAGAAACAGTGGAGTATGTTGTGTTAACTAAAATGATCAAACTACAATGCAGATCTTGAGTCCTTTTGACATTCGCGACTACTTTGATATAGTATTTTCAAAAATTCCAACAAAGAAGAATGTCTTTTTCTTTCGTCCTTTCATGTCCTAGCATTCATCGTCCTATATAAAGACTTTCACAATGAAGGTTCGATGTGATTGTATATTGTTTAACGTCCTATCGACAGCTTTGGGCATGTAAGGACGCCCCCTTTTTATGCAAGGAAAATGCGTCTGTTATGAGACTGCAATAATTATGTTCTTGTACTCCTCAATATAGTGAGGACATGAAGCCGACATTATGATGTTACCACCGAACAGACATGAAAGAAAAAAGAGTTCTGAAGTACTTTCAATCTCTTCAATGTTCTGCAGGAGCTTGCTATTAGTTGTCTCCTACGATCAAGCTGTAGAATATTGCAGACCCTCTGCATGACCTTTCCAATGTCCCTAAACAGAAGACCTCTTATTTCGATAAACTTCTTAATTTTCATTTACCTGATGATTTCAAAACCTGCAAGGGAATTCCAACAATTAGTTGCGCATTATGACATGAGTTGAGATTTTTTTTGGCTTTGTATGTTCGAAATTTTCAGTCGAAAATCAATTAATGAACTGTAAGCATGGTGATATGAATAAAAGCATTTGAAGTACATATCTATGTGTTGGATGGAGGTAATGCATGCCTACCCTTCCGGAGAACGGCCTTCTATGATTTCCTTGTGTTGCCCGTCTTTATCGACTTCCGTTCTGTCCTTGAAATATTCACGTTGGAACCTTTTCTTCTTTATTATTTTCTGTTTGATCCTGTCAACTGTTATAGCAAACGTTTGTATACATGTTCAGAGATGTTTACCATGCTAAAAGGTATTGCAATCATTGTCGTTGAAATCTTTATCCAACCATGAACAAAATTCCATCCCTCTTATATTAAACTGAAGCTGAAATGTCAGACTATTTGATGGTTTGACAGTTTTTTGTTTGGATGTTCAGGGCCGACATAAGATCATTTAATGACAAAATCCTAGCAGTTTTCTTTATCCTGATGTACTTGCGATTAAAAAGCATTTGTCGGAAGTTATGATTTTGTTTCGCTGTCTCTGCTGATTTCAGTATTACCCAACTGAAATACAATGATCGAAATTTCCATTTGTTCTTATTTCACTGGCAACGAGTGAGATTCTCGAGATAGTTTTGATTCATACATGAAAATAACAAAATTGAATTATAAGATTGGTGCACCTCCCTTTCTAAATTTTGACATTTCTTTAGATCGCGTTGGATTAACGTAATTGCCTCTTAGGTTTAACATTCAGACTATTTACTTCACTGATTAGTTCTAGATCCAAGAAAAAAGCGAACACCTGTATGATGCGGTTTAATGTATTATTAGGCTCTATTGTATCTTATCTAAAGTGATAGTAAATTATGCTTTCCATTTGTGTCTTTACAAAAGTCATAATTTTGTGCCATGGTGTTGTAAAGAAAGTTAAGCCGAATAAAACCAAATAAGAACTCGAATTTTAGAGACTGATGTTTCTATTTTATTATTACAGTTGCATTCTTACGTTTGCTTGTGAAAGGTAAATTTGTCTTATCAATTTTTGCGTAAATTTGTATTATCAATTTTTGCGATCCAGGAGTTCATATCACGTATTAAGACAATTTTCCGCTTTAATTATGTCGATAATTTCCATCTTTCTATCAGTACAACTTCCAAACATTCTATTTGGGAATATCGATGTGGTGGTTCGGAAGTTTTGGTTAGGTCATTGGGTGCTGTAGATCTCGAGTTCGGGGTCTGGACAGAGCACGAGTCGTCTTCCTTCGTTAATTGTGTTACAATGTCAAATATATCTGTATTTATATATGTAAGATAGAATCTAATAAAGTCAAAATTAGCATTATTTAATCGGTATAGATATGTGACAATAGATACAAGGGCGGGACGTTCATGTTCTACGTTAAAGAGTGCAAACGAGAATTATACCCCATATACTACGTTATCATATATAATTTACCAAAGCACAAAAGATTATAATCAAATTCATGGTTCTGGAACTGTTTCTGATCATCGGGCCGTGACCGCATGGCATCGGTGCTCTATATGGAATATCATTTTACCTTCCAATGAAAGTGTTTTGTACTCAAAGGAAACGCCTGTATGCCGATGTGAATGACATGCGTGGGATGATGAACTCGCTGTTAGTCTATTGGTACGATGAATTATTTACTGTCTCCTCGCATATAGGTAAAACAGAAATACAACACAAACGTCTTGAAAACACACACACACACACACACACACACACACACACTTCTTGCATATACGGTGAAGACACCTTTAAATGTCTGTTGTTGAAAGGAAGTTTAACAATGGAAAACCGAACGAAATGAAATCGAATTTAGGTGGCATTCATCTACGTATGAAACAATCATTCACGGCCGATATCGTGACGGTTACCGTGCAATAATGTTGGCGGCAAAACCATGCTTAAGTGTCATTAATTTATGTACGACTTGGAACATTTCCAGTGCAGAATTTATTTTATATATACACATTGATTTTTGTTTTGGTTTTAATACCAATCGACATGTAGTGATGTAGCGCCAGAAGAACTCCAGAGAGACGCTCAAGAAAAGACACATCAAATTCGAACTAAAAAGTAAAAACTCTTAAAATCTTATAGCAAAGAAATCAAGTGTTAAATATAATATAGCAAAGGTCCATTGTGCCATCACTGATGAGTATCAGAAGGACAACGCAGCTGTTTGATGCATTAAATTAATTATTTGGCGTATATATGTATACATATATATATCTAGCTCTAAATTTCTACATGTGTCGTTTGTACAAATCTTCATTCAAGCCAAGTCGTAGACTTATCACACTGACCAATTTAACATATTATATTGTTATCATCATGACATTCTTAATGGCCCGTCAACACATAAAAGGCCATTAGTGCCATCAACCGGTAAAACACACAGCGATCCAAAAAGAAGTAACATTAAACAAAGCAAAAGGTAGAAGACAAATGCTAAAAATCTTGAACTGGTACATTAACACAAAATATTAAAATGGTACGTCATATACTATTATAAAGACCAACATCAGGTAATGTAGAATTTTACAAATCTCAACAGTTTCAAAAAGGGTTTTAAGATATGTAATGTTACGATAAAAACATGCTCGAGTAGACAGAAGGTCAATGCAGTCCAATAAGTTTTACAAAAAGATTCAATCCATTTGAGGATTATTGATGGTTTGATGACAAATGTATCAACTTCCGTTGTTTTAAGCACTGAACTGTTGTCTGTTTACCCCATTGATCACAATAAAGCCATGCAAATATTTGACAGAACCTCAATAATATCTCATGTCCCTGCAAATATGACGACAAATCTGTAACACTTAAAATGATATTTATTGCTGCAATCACTCTTTTTTCACAAACGCTTCCATACTCAAACAAACCCTAGATACTTTACCGGTTTTTATGGCGAATAATTTTGATCAATAAAAGTTTTATCTGTGGAAAAAATCATATATATGCATCGTCTGTCTCGCAACAGTAACATAACATGGCAATTTATTGCAAGTTTCGATGTGGTGTTTTATTGCGACAAATTAAATTCAAAATATTAGCATATTTGACATAATTATTAAAATAGATGAAATTTCTGTGCACGTTACTGCATGTTATGTTTATTTGAAACAGATTTCCATAATACCATGAAAACTAAATATTGAAATCATTTTCCATATGAGCTTTTCACGGGTTGGAAGACATAAACACCGAAAGTATTACAAAAATGGTGTTTCTTCCGCGAAATGGTTGAATGATAATCAAACATAGAATTTACTGTATACAAGGGTGAGACAGGAGGTCATATATCAAAAGTGAGCTTTTTCTCTCTGCTACAACAATGACAACGGAGAAACTCTAATTAAAGCCAGTATGTAATCGATTTTCGTTCTTTTCATTCTATTGAAATATTGTGTTTGACAAAAACACCAAATGAATATTTCTGAAATGCACAAGGATATCAAAACACAAAGAAACGGGGATTTTTGTATAGTATTGATAATATCTAGAGAAATGCAATATAGTTCAAATTGCAAATAACCACGAACAAGAAATGGATTTGTGCATTCGGAAACCATGCTAATATTATTGTAAAATAGACACACAATTGCAGAGAGGTCGGATTTTAAAAGCGTGTAAGGATACTCTGGAAATTGTTGAAAGAGATAAAACAAAAAAAATCATTGGGACATTGTTAGTAAGTGAAATCAAACATTGGAAAATATGTCTGTACAAGATATAGACGGAG
Organism: Ylistrum balloti; assembly: GCF_031769215.1. Classification (NCBI taxonomy): domain Eukaryota; kingdom Metazoa; phylum Mollusca; class Bivalvia; order Pectinida; family Pectinidae; genus Ylistrum; species Ylistrum balloti. The sequence goes on along the minus strand of NW_026782152.1, from coordinate 842,136 downwards.
AACGTAACACAATTCATTTCTGGTATTGGAAAACATAGTAGGAATGAAATTTTGGATATTACTAAATGAATGACATCTACGTCTAATATTATGAGTGTATAAAAATAACTAATGCAGTTCATATACTTCTTTCTAGAAATTATAAAAGGCACATTGTGTTGAATACATCATATAATATTTCTATGAAATCAATGTTTGACTAAACTGTTACGTAGATGCTAACAAGCTCACGGTAGTACCGGATAAAATGATTTACTTATCGAATTCTTTTCTTAGGCGAAAGATATATGCGTTGACAAACAATGCGTTCGGAAAGGTCAAAGGACTCATAACATCTGTTGTTCTGGTATTTATTGATTTCATAGAGTAGGTAACCGAATTTTCCATTCAACTATTTCTCCCGGTCACCAGGTCATCAGCTTGCTTGCTTGTTTGTGGTTTTGTGTCCTCGCAAAAGCTAAGGTCACGTGAAAACCGGTATCTACAGAAAATGGAGCCACGCATGTTAGCTTTCCTAGTGCAATCCCACTGAAGTATCTTAATCAATTCATCCGTTTTAGGCCTATAACATCACCAAAGGGTCCTTGAGAAAGATTCAGTTTAATTCATCATTTGGTCCTACTCTCATTCTTCATTTGTGTAGAAAGATGTTAATGATTTGGATGTCTGTTGTACAGTCTTCGAGACTGTAGGTGGTAGACGCTGCTAGTTGATTTTTTATCCCAGGGGTTAACTGTAACCTTTATGTTGCTATGTCACATCTTAATAAATTCGCATAGTAACAAGTTTCTGAAGATACTTGTTCTTTTCTAATTATCAGATATATAAAGATTGCTATTTTTAAATCATGCGGTTAGTGTACTTCCCCATATTGATTTTGACGTTTCTGTTTTTTTTCCAAATTTCGTTTTCTATAATCGCCCCCCACCCCCAAGCATAAATATTTAGGACCTTGGCATCATTAACGAGTTTTAGAAGAGCGAAACGGCTTTATAATGCATGATTCAATATTTGGCTTTACTGTATCTAAGTTCAAATTTGAAATGAAAGTTGCTATTCACTTTTGTGTTTTCTGAACAATCATCTTACAGTACTTCTCTTCTACCTAGTCTAAAACTGTATAATGTCATGCGCTGGGGCTCGCTAATTGTGTAGCGGTGGTCTGCGACTCAAATGTTAAACAAAACAAACAGGCTCGTTAAATTTGGGATAAGAACAACTGTTAGTACGGAATAAAATTACTGATTAAGCTAAACCAATGTACTTCTATTACAAACCGTAATTCTATTAGTTTGGTTTCAACTCTGCTAAATTACGTTCAAAATTAGAATACCGGTCGATAGGCTCGGCTTATTGTGCTGAGTTCGCAGGATAATTTGTGGATGTACTATCGTCGGGACCCTCAAGGATTCTCATTTCTAACCAACATAGGGAGAACCTGAGCACTTGCAGCTAAATAACCTCGTACTCTTGATCATTTTAAGTTACTTGTTCGGTATATTACAACGTACTTATATTGTAATCAAGCCCCAGGCTATTCGTCCTACCATTTTCAGTTACGTAATGCACCCAAAAAAATATGAATGCGTTCCTCGGTCATCGTTTAGTTTATTTTTATGTAATCACTGTTTTAATTGAAAGCAAATGATTTCATTCAAATACTGCCATCTTTATTGAAAATAGATTGTGTAATGAATCATATGATCAGTTGTTGTTTTATTATCCTTACGTAAATAAATTACATGTTTTTTGTCATTGTATTCGGGGATCAACATTTTCGGGGGCGGGGGTGGGGTTGGGGTTGTTGCATTTTTTTATATATAGCAATATGAGACCAATTGTAACCATTTCCTTCCGTACCTCAAGACTGTCATTGATACAGATAAATCAAAATCTGATGAAGAGATTACCCAGAAAGCCTTGGTGTGATATGAAAGCTTTTATTTTGTCATTTACGGTTTGAAATTATATTTTTAAAGGAAAATAACCTTGTACACAAAAACAAAAATGATACTATACTCAGAAATAAAACTGATACCTATAACAAGTACACGTCCATTGACGCCATCTTTAAATCACAGGAAGAGTCTTTAATTATTATAATCCGGCGAGTATTTGTCGGTTAAACCATACAGATAAGGATTTCAACGTAATGTTGTTCTATGAAGCTGCCTTTGTAATTACGCCGTATGTATTACCGAGGTAACTAAGTCCATCTGGTTATGCTAACCATATATAGCTCCTAAATCATCTGATTTACTTCTTTTTGTTTGAGATTAATCCGCCTAATCTTCTCTGACTTATTGGTTTGGGTTAATTAGAGTGGGTAGCAATTCAGCGTGAACAGATAATTACATTGTGGTATGCCGACAAAAGACCACGGGAAGTGACCTGGAAATCGAAGCAAGCGTGGTTGCCAGACTTCGATTTTGAATTAAATACAAGTAGTTTAGGTTTCCATAGTCGATGCAGTGATACCACTGGTATATTTGTACCTAGCTTCATTGCATACTAGCCAGACTCTGAAGAGTCTACCACCAACCGTATCGGAAGACACTTGTGCCTTTTCACCATAGTAACAATTATTGGTTTCCGGGTCATTCACGTACAAAATGGGCATCGAATCATGGTTTAATGGCAAATGAGACTTGAACAATGACATATTGTATCGATCAGGCATCCCTATGACATGCAACATAGGTAACAAAGTGATCTCCTGCTACTTGTCAGTTACCTGCTTGATGTAACCATATATTTCCTTCGTGTGCGAGTGCTTTGTCATAGATTTAAAGAAAAATTGTCTATTTGATGCCGTCTCATCTCTGACCTTTTTGTCCAAACTTTCTGGGCAGTAATGACTTTTTCTATGTTAATGGCCGTTACTAGTGAAATAATAATAAGTACATTTTCGCAACAGCTTAGAAATATGATGATGGTGTAGATAGCTGACGGGACTACTTAGTAAAGCTTTTATAGTGTCTTCACTCACAAATGGCAAAACCTGGAAATGGAAGCATAACACCCTGTCATATACGGACAATTTCTAGGTGTTTATTTTGATGAATTACTAAACAGTTACATGGATTTCGTTCATCAGTCTAATCGTTGTTGAATACTTGCTTTGGAATCAAACAAGGAAACTGGGAGAATACGTTTCATATTGTGTTCACTTGTATAAATGAGAAATTTAATTACTAAGAAAGGCACACGGATTGTGACAAATCTCGTAAAGTTTCAAATTTCCAGCGGGCTTGACGCTAGAAATAATTTTATCTCAGCCTCAAATTTGAATATGCCGTGTTAGTTTCTAAAAGTCGCCCGTATTGCAGGTTTTCCAATTGATAAAATATAAAGAAGTATCGGGAAAATAAAAAAATTTCTAGTATAGAATACAGGAAAAATATAACTATAAAATCATTCTATATAACATTTTTTATCATTTCAGTAAGGACGTATGATGAGTATTAGCCAATCGTGGCCACAGTATGGGATGTGACGTCAGCAAGAGTGTTGAAGTGAATGACGTCAACACTGCTGAAGACGAGGCTGCCGACTTCTCTGACAACCAAATTGACACGATACGGAGCACTTGGCCAATCTTGTCACGTGACATGGTTGGCTTCGGAGAAAAGGTGTTCCTTCGGATATTTCTGGAGGAACCTAGGATCAAAACGGTTTTCAAGAATTTTTCGTAAGTGTACAGTTTAAGCTTCAGTGGAATATGATATAGGCAATACATCAATGAAAGAATATCTTTAATAAGGAATATTAGTATTTATCAGTTAAGGATATACTGACGCATCGTGTGTTTTTTCTTATATAGAATATACTTCATAGCATAGCTGTTTATTATTTGAAATAAGTGTAAGTTAAACAGGGAACTTTATAAGACACGTTCCGGTCACCCTCTTAACAAATTGTTAAGCAACTTACATAAACAAGAGGCCATTGACCTCTTTGGACTCTGGCAACTTGTTGATTTCACAGTGCAGTATTTTCTGTCACAAAGTTAAGCCTCTATTCTTTTTAATTAACAAAATTAGGTCAATGTCAAGTTAAAGCTGTTTTGGATTTTTTATCGAAAAAAAAGTTGTGAAGTTAACACAATATTCTCTCTATGTGATGGAATACCAAACATTAAGTCAAAATACACACGTGTTCTTACCTTGAAAATATTTGTTGACCTGTCCTTTGGCTCTAGTGATGCGATAACAACAAACTATGTACGATTTGTCTTGTGGGGGTATGGCGTAAACAATCAATGGGTTCAATTTAAAAGACATGAAATTAAAATCAATCAGACCGAATTCTTACAACAACCATATATCATCAGTGATAGTAATAATAAACCTGGGTTCTTCCAATGGATAAATCCATATCTAGAGTCAGAACTGATAAAGACAAGTACAAGTATCTAATAAAAAATTAAATATACATTAATAAATAGGTATGGTGGCTGTGACGCCGTTGACAAATGCCAAATGAAATGCTGGAATATTATCAGTTGACCTGCTGTGTATTTTGAGCGATTAATGACACATTTCGAACCTCATGCTGTTTTGTTAGGATATTGCCTAAGTTAGTGGTTAACTTAAAATGCCATAACATTAAATAAAAAGACCAAGTATTTCGCTACATGGATTTAATCATAACTGTCACTGCTGTGAATACTCGCCTCCCTGAAAGACACATACGTTATGTAGGAAAGGTGAATACATAAGTGAATATCTCCAAACCAGACCGATCTACCATCACCAAATTTTATCAATACTCAGTTCGTTTTAGTGTATGGCGTCCTGGCAAATTACAAAAACTCATCTCGCCTGCTCTTAACAACATTGTACATCCGATGCACAAAAATTCCCTCTACGTTTGCAGTATAAACAGATGGAAAAATGTAGGATAAACAGAATCTAATAAATATGTTTATTTGGCGTATATTCAATGTTTGGAATGTGAACCGCTCGTGCTTCCTTGCACGGATTTAATTGGTTAAAAAAACTTGCAAGGTTGGAGGGTCATATTAAGACTAATTGTAGATCTATCCGTGGTCAGATTGAATTAATATGTAATAGACTGAACGCAGATGTAGTTATTCCCTACCCATGTAAGAGTGGAGAAGGAATATGCTTACACTTTAACGGTGCCTGTTGTAAGAGACGACTATTTTTCCTTTCTTACAAATTGGAAATTGCATGGACCAAATCTGATCGGTTGCTCCCATTTTGTCTCCCTAAACACCTGTCTTCATATGACCCTTTCTGTTGGCGTCGCCCTTGACAGCCATCGTCATACTAATCTTCCTGTTGATGTCTTGCTAGACAACCATCTTCGTTCTGAGTGTTAGGGATCCCTGAAGACTTTACGTCTATCTAGATAACATTCTCTGTCTGGCTGTTGGGAATCCCAGCCAACTTTATAACGTCTTTCGAGAAACCATAATCGTTCTGGCTGTTTAGGGTTCCAGATAACTTTGTAAGTGAACAGCGTACAGACCTCGTGTAAGCCTCCTTGTGATGGTGCGGTACTGAAGCCGCCTTTATAGTGCCATCACACCGAATTTCGCTGCCGAACGCTCATAGCAGGACACCCCAGTAACATAACGCTACCACAATACTGAACGTTAAGCAAGGAGGCAGCACCTTTAAAGTATGTATGTCTCGGCCACCGGATAAAACTCGTAGTCTTCCTCTCAAGGGCGAACGCTTAGCTAAAGGACGGAAGGGAGTTTGTGTCAAAGTAGAGAAAGATCAATAGAAATGAGTGAATTTATAAATATCCCGAGTTGTGTCGCCTCTCACGATCATATAACGGGGACAGCAGGTACACTTCTTACGCCCTACCTGCAGGGCAACAGCACCCAGTACCGTCGTAAAATCGTTATACTGATCATAGACAAGATTACTCAAATATACATCCTGGGTCAAAATAATCAATTGCCTCTTACAAATGCAAAATGCTTACACAATGTTAGCAATATCTCAAAAGCAAAGCTCAATTAATTTCAAACAGCGCGGGCGTTAAAATAAAATAAAAACGATTTTTCTACGTAGGTCTTGAAAGCGTGATGGAAAAATACGAAAGGGTGATTTAGATAGACATACACTGGTGTTTCGTTTGTATGAAAACTTTCCTAACTAAAGACACTTAAAATACAATAATGGCGTTTAATAACCTGAATACAGAGAAAGCAGACCGTCGGACAGTAAATGACATGTATATCCCGCCAAACGCTTTCAAGACATATAGACCTATATGCTTAATTGTGTGAGTATTGTGCCCTGAAGGAAAAGGCAGCTAGTTATCCTTATATTGATGTGTCCAGTTCATGCGAAACATATGGAAGCTGTCTTCAAATGAAAGGACACAGGACAATATTATTGTCATCTTCTTAACGGTCCATCAACGCAGAAACGGTCATAAATGACCAGTAACTGTTTGACTATAAAGATCTACAAGGAAAAACATACAAAAATCATTGAAAGAAAGATGTCGAAATCGTTCCTTTAACGAAGTGGATATAGTGAACTGTGTTGTAAGAGAACAAAGCAATATACATAAAAACAAGCTAGCAAGCAAAGTATCATGTATTTGTAAATGTGACATTCGTCTCCTTTTTCCTATACATTTCAACCTGATATAAAGATTGAATCCATAGTGCACCTCCAAACAGTTCGTTTATTTTTTGATGTCCTTGCGAGAGGCTTGGACATAGACATTTTAAGACTATGTCAGCGGATGACTGGGCTACTTAAGAACGTTTTTATAGTGTCATCACACTGAAATACCATAGCCTAGCAAAGAATAACGCCAAATCCGACCACATTATAACCGAAGTGTTATACGATCAGCATAGTACACGGTTCTTCAATTTAGATTAATGGTTTATTAAAGCGGGTTGTTGTTTTTTTAACTTTCCAACACCATGTTTAGGTAATTTGAAGATGGTGAATGAGGCGAAGTGATAGATCAGTCAACTTCCTGTTCATATCGCTTGTACACTGGCATTTTATTGTGAATAGGTTGATCAGTTTATGAAGTCTTGTGTAGCCAAGTCTGTGTCGAGCGCCAAAGACACTACTACCCTTTTTACAATCTATTTGATATATCAAAGCTGGGTGAGAGAACCAATTATCCTCCTAAATGCCAAACATAGGGCAATGTTAAGGATAAAACAAGTGGTTAGAAAGTGATATATGTAAAAATCCCAAATTTAGTCGTTCAAGCGACCATTCAAAAGACAGTGGGTATAATTTCATTGTAAAAACACCATATACATGACCGCATGTGCAGTCCTTCAAAAAGACAGCGTCATGGCTAATAATTCACTTACAGTTGGCATTTTCAAAATGATGTGAATTGCAATAACGTCCTTCTTCGCCGCTGTGGCTAATTCAAGATTGAATGTGCTTCTGTCTCTTTTTCTAATATGTCAAAATGACATTTTCATATCGAATTAACTAACATTCGAGGATGTTCAGACACTTATATATGCGGGTTAATACCGTGATCGGCCGCTTCGAGTAACTGCAGCATGATATCTTTACTTACGAAAGTCAAATAACGATAAATGTTTGAACTTAATCAATTTATTTTTCTTAATAATTCATGTGACGTGATCAAAGAAGGGGCTTAATTTCCTCGTTGCTAGGTAAAGATGGTTGATAATTCTATTATTTTAAGAAAAGAGGAAAATAGACATGAAGCTTTGGAAAACGAGAGGATTAAACAAGTTCAAATGATTAACTTATGCTTCAGTTGGAAAAAGAAGCTATGGTGAAAACCATTCATGAAGTAATAGATGATCTAATTGCAAAATGTTCAACGAGACCTCAATTTGATTAAAATATGGCAGACGATAACAAATGAAAGAAGAATATGACCTCATGTTGCGAAGATACGAGAGTCGTAAAGCTATTTGGAAGGGAAGACATTGAATATTGAAAACAAATAATTGTATTAGCAAGAAAAAACAATACAAGATAACTTCATTAATTCCCACTTCTTTGAAGATTTACACTTTCTCTATATTTACCTTACCAAAACAATGAACGCCTTCAACCTCCCAACCGCCCTACTTTTTTACTCTTTATCCCTTCCATTGCTGACTCCCCTGGTATTACAGTCCCTGTACACGACATTGGTCGAAAACACATAGAAAGGTCATTGTACTTTTTGTTCATTTTGAGTAACGTCCTTTTAAGAGCTTGAGTCATTTAAGGACGGTTTTCGGTGAATTATGCATTTAATGTATGGGATTTTGTGTAAGCCTCATTGTGACAGTACGCAAATGAAGCTGACTTAATAGTGGTGCGATACTGAAATATGTCTGTATACCAAAACCCCTTTCTTAAAACGACGATCTCTCAGCTTACGATCAAAAGTAAAGAGCATTGAGTATCTACGTTATCCAGATAGTCATTTGTTTTTTACGTCTCTTAATACACTGTAAACTCATTAATTTTCACGTGGATTAGTTTTCATTGATTTGATGGCTAATCTTAGTCCACGAATTCATATGTCCATTAAATAGTATGAGCTATTTTATAATTGTAACTGTCCTGGAAATAGGAATTTTTATTGAAAAAAATTAACAAAATTGAGATTCAGGAAAATATATGGTTTGACGGTATGTTTAGACACTTGCTTCGAGTGGTTTATCGACGAGTTCTAGATGTATTAATACATCGACCCTCCAATACATTGCAGTTAAGTAAATGGTTAAAATGAAGTAGAATAGTGGCAAGGTTATGCACACGAATTTATTAGATATATATGAAAATTATGAAATGCTGCATTATCGAGCTACTGGTCAACCTTTGGTATTTGTAAGGGCCCCAGAATTTTATTTTTGAGGTGAAAACTATATTTCTGTTATTCTTTTCGTACATTCTGGAACAGGTTCATACGCACTTAAATCAATGTCGACCTTAACATGGGTGTGAAAAATTGCCTTCGATAATTTGTACTGAGATAACATATTGATCAATCAGCGGGTGTCCTAACCCACACAATGCCGTTACTGTACCGTGAATATATATGTATATGTTGATGAAAGGAACTACGAGTATAATCGATAAGAGAGCAAGACTAACGGGATTATAGTTAACTGAAGCATCAGGATTAAGGTTTAGGCTACTCTTGTATTCCATCCTGCACCAATCTCGTTTTTTTCTTAAATCTATTGGTAACTATCCGGTTGAAATTATTAAAGCTAAAATTTTTCAGAATCTCAAAATGTCTATTTCGCAGATAATGTGGGTGTCTAATTCTATTGAAGCTTTGTTGTACTTAATGATTATTCACCCATACCTAACGTAGGTCTATCATCTTCATCTAGTACCAGTATTGTTGATTCTATGAAGTGACAAAAACATTTCTTTACAAAAAATGAACATTCACATTTAACTATGGACACGCGTAATAGTTGTTTTACAACCTCGGTGTCCTATAAGTATGGCGTAGAACTTGTACTTATCGTCTTTAAAACCACGTACCTATTTATAGGACGGTAAACAAACCAACTAGACAGCCTGGGCCCATTCCTATACCTCACTTTTTCATGACCTAAGGCTAGAGACAACACTGCTAAGTTCAATGACTGAATCCAAAGTTACTTAAGGACTTATTGTCCAAGGATGACCGTTTCTCCTTATCACTTCGAATACTATTGACTAAAACTCCCATGCCATTATATGGTTATTAAGGTCACGAAAATGATAAAAGACAGTCCGAGATTTGTTTTAAATTCGTTATCCTGCCAATTATACACTGAGTGTCTTCTCTTTCATAATTCCAAACCAGTGACCTAACAGTTAAGTAAATTTTCTCAATTGCTGTTTAGTTTTTTCATTAAAAAACCACAAAATCAAAACGCGTGACTAATTTATCAATCCCCCTCCAAAGACACTACAACATGTCAGGGTTTTTTACGAGAAACTATCGTAAGCATCAGTTGTGTCCTACTTTCCTTAATTACCTCTGACAGGGAAATTGTTTATATAATCCATATTGAAAACACCCATTTTAATCTTGAGGTAACTAACAAATGTACTTTTATCAAATCAGCCTCAGGACAACCATGATTTGAAAATAAGATTTTAATTACCTTTAGCACCCTTGTGGATTCTTTGTGTAAAACAAAAAGCAAAGTATTCCAAAGGGAAACTTACCATGTCATTCTGTATTTTTCAGATATATGGACGAAAACAACCTGAAACAGTCAAAAATATTTCTTGATCACGTGACGAAGTTCATGCAGGTGGTCGATTCAGTTGTGGATAGTTTGGAAAAACCTAAAACTGAAATTCAACAGACTTTGCTGATGCTTGGCGCACGACACGCCACTTTCGACGGTTTTGACATTGAATATTTCGCTGTGTATATAAAAGTGCTGATGAGCGTCTGGGAGACAGCAATTGGAGAGGAATTCATTCCGGAAGTGCGGGAAAGTTGGAATATAGTGTTTACTTACATTGTCCGATATCTCTGTCAAGGTTACGAACTTTATGTGCTGGAAAGTGAACATGAAAAATCGTGCAATGGTAATTCAAGTGTAACATAACATCTACTGTGAAGCATCATCATTTTCAACTGCACATGTCAAGTTCAAAATCGTAGACATGCTAAACAAAACGGAATGCAAATATCGAAAATATTTTATTTTTGAGAAATGCTGAAAAATAATCATGATATTAAAAAAACACCGCATTACTATGTCGAGAAGCATACCAATTTTTAGTAACTGATTCTTGTATGAATCATGAATCTAGTCTTTGATTGGAATGTTATGTGTGTCGAAATCTTCAATCACATGTAGTGGAATTGTATAAAGTTTCTTCTACGAATTCAATCGATTTGTTATCTGTTCCGTTTGTTGTTGTTTTGTTTTGTCTGTTTTTCCTTGTTGTTATAAACTGATGCTGTTGAATGAAAAGTATTCCAATTCGGATGTCACTGGCATATCTGGTCTGTTCAGTTGAAATGTATCGTTTCATGAAATGCCGTTTTTCCATAACACTAGATTGTTAAGATGGTTACACAACGTAGTTAGTATAACCCATTCCTTTATATGTTAGCATACATTCTGTTCCTTTGTTCCTATAAACCGCGGTCCTATATAACCGTGATCAGGACACGCTGGGAAAACGAATCTAATAAACAATCACAACTAAGCTAACTCAACATTAATTACAGACATAAATTCTTTATTGTTTACTTTAAGATATTTGATATGTTCAAACGTTTCAAACAATGCATCCTAAATTACATATAACCATAAGCATATATTTGAAAATCACATAACTGCTTTATACGATTCAATACACAATGCATAATAAGAATGATCATGAAATTAATTTTCATTCATATTAATTTTACAATATATGAATACAGTTTTAAAATCAATTAAAGCATAAACTCTCCACTCAAACACCTTTGATATTTACATCCGTGTTTATTATCAGTGTTTTCCGCTTTATTTCAATCAAATATACAAGTGAACGATCATCAAGCAAAAAGCTGCATTGCTCTTCAAAGCTCGGTTCTAAATCATATGACAATACTTGTATTTAAAACAGCATCTATTATTTTATCACGACATCGGTATAAACTTGGGTATTGTGATATAACTAAATCCACCATCTTATCACGACTGGGGTATAAACTTGGACATTGTCTTATAACACCAACTATCATTTCATCAAGGCTGATGTTTAAACCTGGACATTCTGATATAACGTCATCGATCCTTTCATCGTGGCTTGGGTATAAACCTGAACATTTGTGTATAACACCATCCACCATTTAATCACGGCTTGGTTATAACCCTTAAAATTCTAAATTGCAGTATTACGCTTTTGATGGATACAATGGACATTGTCTTGTTATTTTAGGACAAGAGGTCATATTTGTGACCTGTTTTTATCATTTCTTCGATACATTCAGCCTCGCATAAAAACAAAAACAAGTCAGCCAACAGAAGAGCACAGATAGTAACAATGAGTATGCTTTAGTCCGTTAGAGGATCTTACCAATAAACTCGAAGTTGTTAACCAGAAACCCGATCGTTTTTTTTTATTCCGTCCTCTGTATATTAAAGCTACTTGGATTTCTTTAAATTCCTCGTACCAGTTATTCCACTTGAGTAAACAATACCACAATAAGACTTAATTGATAGCTCGAAGAATATTAGTTGGTAATTTGGACAAAGGTTTGGTCGAACACCTAGACTAGCAAATAACAAAACGTTGTTTATATAGATAAATGTGAAGTTTTAGAAACGGGGGAGGTCCGTATCCATATCACGAATAGGCATTCCATATGATTGTAATAGCGAAGCATGTATTTCTGTGAAAAGATTGCATAATGAAAAAAATGTTTTTATTATTATTATTATTATTACTATTACTATTAGGCAATCCTAATCCTTTTTGTGTGCAGGAAATTTGATGAAGTCTAAAGACAGGGACCAAGTCATTTGACGTCTTACCTGCAGGTCAAGTGATATACCTGACGTGTAAATCGAGTAAAAGTGACCTGTATTTTTGTCAACAATTTATATTTCAGTCTGCTTATGCTTTCAAGAATAATGATTTAACCCACTCCGAAATTGAATCCAACTAGTTATGTACACCGACGAAACGTACGTGTTGTTAATTTCTCAGTATGATGAAGGCACACGGATAAACAGAATTTGACACAATTTGAAAAAAAAATGTCACCAAAGTAATAGCAGCGCAGCAATCGTAAGCCGATCAATGAACCATGATAAAATAGATATATCTGATAATTTTGGAATAACCTTGATAACATGTCTATATATTGAATCGTATCACTATTCGAATGAATTCAAGATTTGGTAGCATTCATTCCTAGGTGAGGATATATGTACTCTGCCATCCCTTCCGGTTCCTATACTTGCGTGCTTTTGTGTCTAAGTTATTGGCCTGTTCTGGTACTCCACTACAGTGTTTGTTTTGGAAGGAACTTGATTTCTGTCACTCCACCACAGTGTTTGTCCTGAAGGAACCTGATTTCTGTCTGCCTCGCTGTCCAAGGAATCTATCACTTGTCGCTTCATTTCAATTTTGTGCATGTTAATAACTATAAATTATCATTTGGGTCTAATATATGAATGTGTTTCATAACATCAAAGTCAGTCACATATTATTTTCAATACCAAAAAACTCTTTTCAAAACTTAAATCCTCTAAATGCTAGAAGAAGAAAATAGAAATACAAAAATCAAATTTGATACCTTTAGAAGCTCTCAAATTGGACTTTTTCTTTTTGTTTTGTTTTGAACGTTAACAACAAAGTAGGAAACGAAACATATTTTCTTGTATTTTACAGCTTGAATACCCATCATATATTGACGATGGATATAAAATGAAAATGTTTGTTCTATAAATCATCCCACGGGTTCAACAGTACTAAAATCATTACTAAATGTCTCTACGACATTTGCTTCTAAATGTCACGAAAATTATGACCGACATATCGGTATTTTAAAACCGGGTTAGCTAGCCGACATTTTGTTAAAGCAGGCGTAGCATGTGTATGTCCAAACAAAGATGGTCACCATTTTCTATTTTATCTCTATGACAGCCTGTCTTTCTTGTGTTCAGTTAGTGTCGACAAGAAAATCTCCATCGGCAACAGAAGTAAGTACACATTAAGGACATTTACAATGTTATATCATCGCTAATGTCCAGGTTCCTGTGATGAACCTTTGTATAGACAAGGTGAATTATCCGAATCAAAACTGTTAGAGTGTGGAGATAAATATGCTTTGTAAATTGTTATAAAATAATATGAACCATTCTATTATGACATTAAAACGAAGAAAAACATTTAATAGAATACACATGTGTAAATGAACTTCAAAAGGTTTATTGGAACCCCCAGTCCTTTTTCATTTACATTTTATGAAACTAGGCGCATAAAATCGTGCAATAATTGCCAATTAATTATAAATATAAAAAGGCTTTTATCTGTACATGCGTTTGTGTTTTTTAATTGCTTACCATGTCAATACTAAATGAATTAGGATAAGGCATTGTTACTTGAGAACGACAAATTCTGGTTTTCATAGATAAAAAATCTTTTTCAGCTTGACTTACTATGGAGCAAATATGGAGACGTCAGAAGCCAGTTGGCTGTGCTTGAATCCGAAAGATCAGCTGAAAGGGATAAGGTATTCCAGATGTATTTCACCGATTTTATAAGGTGTTTTGATCATGTAGTTTCAAATTGCAACGCCTACTATGATATTTCATTACATGATACTTTTAATTGACAAATGCTAGATTTATTTTTAGACCAGAGAGGTGCATGTTTATATTAGTATACACAACACGGAAACTACACTATAATTAAGACAATCACTACAAAATTCAAGAACCTACCTTCTTCACTAACAAGAAGCCAGACTACAAACATTGCTTTTATTTTCATTGAATTCAAATAATTGTTGCCTTCTCCAAACATTGATTGATTCGCTGTTTCAGATTCAAAGTTAACCTTGTAAATGATTGTACAAAACCCACAAGTGATTAACACTTTATATGCTATACTTAAAGGGCAACAACCATTACTATGATGTTCAACAGCCAATGACAACCAAATGAACAATACCTTTCAATGCACATATCAATATAAGAAAAACACTGCATCATACAGCTGTCTTCCTTTCTTGTTGGAACACCAAGTCAAATCGTTGTTAGTATACTAATTAATAAATTGATATGTCTTTTTTCTGACCTTATCCTGTATACACTAAGAGCTAAGATGTAAATTTTATAGTCTAGATAATCTAGTGTCTACAATTAATATCTTTTTGTCTTAGTTGGTATGACTACCAGCGTAATCTAGATGGTTATAGATATATATATATATATATATATATATATATATTTGTTAGATCGAAAATATTCAGCGCCGACTGATTGCATTGGAAGAAGCTGTAACTGACATGGAAGGGGAAATAATTCAGATAACAGATGACTTGAAGAGTATAGCGGCATCAAACACGGCTCAGGACGACGGAACTAATGTAAATACAACACTCTGTCTTATTGTATCTTTTCAGGAGTCTCCATAAAAATCTTTCTTCGAATTCGCGTATAAAATGATTCCAATCCAATTTTTGCAAGTACTCTATTCATTTCGTCATTTCGCTTCCCATTTTAATCCTAAAATATAAGTTCTTATTGTATAAGAAATTAGATTACTTTAACTGGTAATCAATATATTATAACGGATATGGATATTGTACAAAAGATACAGATGATAAGCGCCTTTCAATACAAATTCAAAGTTTGATACAGTAGAACCAAATTAACGAACATAAAATAGCTGATTCGTCTTTGTATGAATCGTCATTGATACTAAAGGCATTAATTTCGATGATGGAAATCGTTGATTGAAAAGAATGTCAAAATTTAGAATGGCATGAGCACTTCTTCTATGATTCAATATATGACTCACTATTGTCGATAAATATCAACTGACTAGACATTGACTCACGCATTCAAATATCTGTAATATATAGAATATGTATTAAAGATGAATAAGTCGTGTACCAAGTACGTGCTATGAATACAATGGAGCTTGCATGGAAATAATGCTTATTAATTTCTAAAACGTTTAATGTCCAGATTGACATTTCAGTTTGCGTTTTATTATTATTTTCATTACAGGCGACGGAACCTGCGAACTGGGAACCATTTCCATTTGCCCTGAGAAGAGGATCTATTCAAATGAATGCGTCCTACATTGTCCTTGCTGTTGACATAGAAACCAGCCGACCCTTCTCATACCTTTGGTTTGAGAACCGGGTTCCTATTCTAGGTAATGTCCAAACAGTTCCTTGTTATGTGGATAGATGAAGCTCGTTCAACTCTTTAATAAGCAGTAGATGCTAAAATCAAAATTTTTTTGACGTTATCAGAACTTGAGAGTCGGCAAGCATGAAATAGAGGGGAAGTACAAATAGATTTTCTTAGTTTTTTGACTCCGTATCCAATACTAGATGTAGAAGCAAAACAAAATACTATTTCTTTTTATTTGTAAATTAATATAAATGCATGACCATGTAAAAGTAATTTAATCGATTATTGCACTTGCATTCAAAGTGTTAAAATCTGTAAGTCACATTTACATTCGAAATGTGTTGGATATATTTAACTTTTCAGTTCACCGGTTGATGGCCCTAATGACCTTTCATGTGTTAGCATGCCGATAGTAATTATAATAATAATACAAGATATCACTTTGATGGGTCATTCGCTTTCCTCTTGTATAGTAACAATCTAATTGATAGTAATAAAACGGTTGAACGGTGACTCCGAGTTCTGAACGTCTGATGACGGAATTTCACGCTATACCTTCTGCATGTATGTACACGGAGCTTCATTCCTCTTAATTATATACATATAGCTACCCCGTTACTGGCCCTTTCAACATTTGTTCACGAATGCGTTATTTAAATAATTGAATGGTCTGGGGAACCTTTTAACCAGCTTCTTTGTATTGTTTCTGAAATTAATGGGCTCTGTATACATCATACGGTGAAATTTGCTGTTCTCGAATAATACATGAATGTCGTTCAATATCGGCACAATTGAGATATGCCATGTGTGGGAACCTTCAAAAAATAATATTGTGATAATTTTGAATATGTGAAGATGTCAGGTGTACTTATTTGTCAGTGAAAATGTGCCCGGCTCTATGTATTTATCCAACCCTTCGCATATAATCTATGACCAGTCAGTGACCTAGTTCCAGATTCCACAATGTGCTTTATTTAGACAGATTAATTTGTCATTAGAAGGGGGTATTTCCACCAATTTCACCATTTTAAATTGATCTTAGGAAAACATTTTGTTGCTGACAATAGTTGCAATGGTCATTAGAAATTTTTCAACTTGTGCAGAACATCCTTGTAAATAGATGCAATCAGTTCCATCAGATCTTTCACAATGTGTCAAATGTAGGCATTATACGCAATTAAAGCTTTTAACAACTTTGGCCATGAACCTTTCCTGCATTCCTGTGTATATTTTTAAATCGGAATTTACATTCTGCCCTGTTTGTTTCCTCCCTTGTGATCTAGACAGGACATATTTCTCACTAAGGAATATGATTTGGGACACTTCTAAAGAATCTGAGTACAGGTGTTGCACAGAAACTGTCTTGCTTCCAGTCGAAAATCCATTATCTGCATTACTGATATTCCTGACCCTTGAACTTGATCCGTGACCATTCCTAATTAACCGTTTCAACAAACCTTTCAAAGGACACGAAATATCATTAGCCATGCATGACAACACTGGCTTAAAATCCTAAAAATGGTTCCAGTGCACAAGCTAGCAATATGAAAAATTAAAGTGTATTACAAGTTATGCTTTTGGTAAAATACGAGTTACATGTAGTTTTCTTTCTCCTTTGCTTCAATCTCTTGCACATAATTCACAAGAATAGGCCATATTTTAATTGATCTTTTACAAGCACATTCTTGGGCCACTTGTAAAATTTGAGAGGCATCTTTCAACTATCATAAATCCTAGAGAACTCTTCTAAATCCTCACGTCTGGATGGTGAATTTTTGTAAGGGAAGTAAATACTTCCCGGAAAGAAATCAAGAGATAATTCATTAGTTACTGTTCCAGATTTAATGCTGTTATGAATCGCATGCAATTCACAGTCATTCTTCAACTGTTTTGTAATAAGTTTATGGAATTTCCTGTTGAAGTTTGGACCATTCCATTTGAATTTATTTTTATTAGAATTCAGTTTGGTGTAGTCTTTATTTAAATGTTCTACTATATCCTCAGCTGTAACTTGACCAAAAAACTGTGAACCAAGATAGATATGAAGACTTTCATTCACCACATGTAAAATTCTGTGTTCTTTTACTGGCTATAAAAAGAACTGGAAGCAATCGTGATACATCATCATTCGATTTGTATGAACAATGTTGAGTAATTGTGTTAATGTTCTACACAATTTATACTTTTAATGGTTCAATTCAAGTCAGCCCCAAGTGAGAAATACTTTCTTCCCAAGCCCAGGCCGAGTAATCTTAGAATCTGCGAAATATTGTGGTTATTATTCTTTACTGAGCAAATAGAATTACTGTCGGGAAACGATTGGTTTGCTGGTTGTCAGTATAATGTGACTGGAGGGAGTGTGCTGCTGTGCGCAATTATTGGTATACTTCATTGTGGTAGCACTATAATTTGGTATCGGTCCCGTACCATCAAAAGGTTTAAATGAACATAACGCAGCCTCCTTCACACGATCATTTCGCATTCATAGAAAGGCCGTCTATAAATGACAATAGCTGTTGAAAGAACGATTTGGTATGTAAAACTAAATATTCGACACCACTTTGTCTTTGCCTTAAAAGCTATTGGTTCTGTTTCCAAGCTGTGACATGTTGATGGCTATACAAGCGGCCATTCCTGACTCCAGTATGCCTCGAAACTGACATTATATAACTTTAGCTGTTTTCAGGAAAAAAGGAAACAAAACGATATGAGATACTTAACATTTTTTTCTGTCGTTTGCAGGTCATTAAGCAATCGAAATATTTTTTCTCATTTCGGCATTTCGGTTGAGATATAACAATCATTTTCTAAAAAGCCTTCAGTAATAAAACGTGTATATGCATTGGTGTGTAAATTTTCCCTTGGCATGATTAATTGAATTTTTTTTCCATTTTTATTTATCGTGCTTGGCATTCGAACGAGCAAACACTCATGTTTTAAAACAAGCTTTCGCATTGTGTTTCACCGGTTAATGGCTCTGATGACCTTTTATGTTTTGACGGATCGTTAAGAATGTAATAATAATAATAATAATGTAGGCATCAAAAGAGTTGTATTGGAGAGAAATGACAAATGAAGTTTATAAGAACTTCATAAGAGAACAAATATGTTATTCTCCAGTGATATATTGAACGTTCACTTACCCTAACCTTCACAAAATACGAAAACTAACAGATACATTGGATAACATAAAAAATAAAAAAATGTATTTTTTTTTTTTTTTTTTTTACCAGATGACGATTTGTTAACTCGTGTTGAATTCAGTGGAGGGAATATACACACTTTGGAACTCCGTGGTAACCAGTCCTCTACGATCCGGAATGGACAGAAAGTAATATCTCTCCTGGTTAAAAATCATGATATTGCCATAGCTCTCCTGTTCAATGCCGCTAAACACAGTTTTCTACGTGTTTATGATTACACAGTATCCTACAGAGGTGGACAAGTCCATTCTCAATTCAACGTTACTTCCGGTAGTTTCGAATTACGGTCAGAAATGCTTAGAAATAAAGACATCAGTTTGTCACTTGGCTTTATGGGGCTCAATGGAAACCAGACTTCTTATAAAGCAATAACAGCCGGAAGTTGGTTAGATTTGGATGGGAAACTAGCTTCTCGTGGCGGGATACTCAATGTTACCAATGGTTCTTTGCTAGGTGATACTTATAGGTTCACATACGACCTTCTTGAGATGGACCACGGAGGGTTATTATCGTGCTTTATTAATGTGAAAAGACTTGATGACGTGTTCAAAAGCGTTGAGTTCCAGATTTACGACTCGGACATTTTGCGGCATGGCGGTGCTACGTTGCCCGAGGGATCATTAGTTTACCTAAAAGACTTCTTTCCCACAGAATTCAAACTTGGCGTCGGGGATAGCAGTGTGATACAATGTGTGGCGATGGGTAATCCACCACCGAGAATGGCGATACTAAAACTTCACCGAGATGGACACGAGTCGATAACCGGATATGCGTCGGTTGTATTAAACAGAAAATACGTCACTTCAGTAATTCTCGTGATAAAACCCACCGAACCGGAAGTTGCTAACATTAGTTTTGTATGTGCTGCCACATCGAATGGAGTAGAACGCCGGCTGTCGTTACCTACAAGAATTGTTATTCCTCCTAAATTCCTGAAATACGAGGTTCTTCGAGGACCAGATGAAAATGTGGGTTTGATTTACTGAAAGTTGATTTTATAATTGAAGAAGTTTAATATTGTATCGATATTTGCTGATAGTGATGAAATGCTTTGAAGATTGTCTCATAAAACAATAAAAGAATGTGTAAATAAAATCAGGCTCTAAGCTCGGGTCTTCTGCATCTCTACCTATGTGTTATATTCTTGTTATTGTAGGTTGTGGTTAAGCTGTTTGTGAAACGTTCAGATCCCCCTAAACCCGCCGTCAGCTGTCGAGAGAATGACGACTGGGGTGACTTCATCTGGGGAAAATCCCCAATGTACACGGCCAATGAGACCTCAACAGATACCGGATATACAGTCACTTTCAATGTCAACATGGCTGCAACTTCTACTCCACCTACCAAATTTGTCTGTCAGGTCATGAGTGTCAATGGCGTCGACAGAATAATTGTACCAATTCATCTTTAACACAAAGTATTCAAAACCAGCCATGTAATATCGACTCAATGTAACTGTAATATCATCAATTTTCGCGGGAGATTTATTTTCGTTGATATGGTACGCTTTTTTAATCCACGACATCATATCTGCAAGAACTATTAGCATCAGGCTTATTGAGCTGTATTTATCAACGAAATCAAGTGGGGTTTTATTTGTAAACCCAGGAAAATTGATTATCACAAAAAAAAAAATGATTTGACAGTACTTCCCCAATGAAGCCTTGTATTTTGGTTTAGAGAAAGGATAAAGTGAATGACATTTTATTCATTTCAGAAGGAAAGTATCACATGTCTGATCATGATTGCAATAAAGGACAGAAACTAAAGCTGACTGCTTGGTACAAATGTTTCAACCTGAATTTAAGATATTTCCAAAGAGCTAATAAATAAGTTTTAAACGTAATAACATAACATCAGAATTAACATCAATTAAAATTTTGAGAAGGTTTGTTCCAGATCAAATCTACATTTTTGTTCAGTTTTTTTAAGGAGATAAAAGTAATATCGTATACAAGAGGGTCTTATTTTTTCTTTTTTGTCTTGTAGGCTGGATGGGATAAAATAATTCTTTCACAAAATAAAATTTCAGGATTTTTTTAAGGATTTTTCTCTAATATGCATCTCCATGTACAGTTGAAACAATACACTTCTGCCTGACATGAAAGGTTAACAGAGGTAAAAAGGTAACTTTCTGAATCCTCGAAAAATTCCATCTCAAGTCAACACTACCGCTGGGCGGAACAATATACATTCTCCCAAACCCAGAGAGAAATTCATCATTGTATTATCATTGTATCATCATGAATGAAATAATGAAAGGGAACAACATTTTCACAATCATTTCATCATAACAAAATATGTAACTGTGCGTGTAAACAAATAAGACAACTCGTCTTGTACTTGTTAGTGTACTGATAAGCGTAAGGGACTGCAACAAAACAAACATTAAGTCGCGAATACACAAAATGACAAATAAAGAAATCACAAACTGACTCAATCAATCAACGGGTTAACCTAGCGCTATGAATAAACTATAACGATAAACATGCGTTACTCAGTTGACGTAAACTATTAATAGCATCATTATATATAAACAAAATCGCACATAATTTACGGTAATTACACATATTCTACGATTTCACAACATATAAAACAAGTCGTCTGCTGAGCGAAACTGCTTGAGCTCGAGTATGGAAAAATAATCACTTCATGTACTTGACTTAAGATAATACATCAACAAATAAACATGCTACAACCTAACGAAACTACACATACACTTTGGTTCAACACAAACATGTTGGCGATTCAAGATAGTTCAATTAATCAACAAGTATTAACTGCGATGCTCGGCTACGATTTACAACTAGCGCGGCGATTTTCCTAATAAACATTGAACTATCTTCTACACTCTGGTAGCAGTAAACAGTTAATTTGCATTTTTCCTGAAATTATTTGTCATGTTTGAGATATACAGGTATAGCAGATTGGTTATGGAAAATACATCATTACATGTATATACATTTATAAACTATATAACAATTACATTAACAGTAGAGAGATGAAATTTGTGTAAAAAAAATAATTTCCTCTGATTTCTGACATTTGATTGTCATGGTTACCTACTGAAAAAATGCTAAAAATGCAAAAAATACTGCTAATTCCAACCCAACACTACAACTTTCTAGGAGAAATTTAATTCTAAACACCTATCTTACAATCAACAACACTGTCATGGTAACAAAGTACTTACATTTCAGCAAATTCCAACTCGGAAATTCTTCATAACATGACCACATGTGAACACTATGAAAATTTCACTTCCTGTAAAGCTAGTTTTTGGTGCGTAGACACAGATTCGAGACTGCCCAAATAGTAATCTCCAACACAAAGCTAAAATATTATCCTGAAAAAAATGAAACCCCACATTGTCCACTTTAACATGACAGGACCAATTTTAGCAAGGATTTTTTTTTCATTTTTAATTAAAACCTTTATAATGGGGTAATCTAATGAGCAAAAAAATCACCCATGGCCACACCGAGAAACCGAGAAACTGTGTACTGCTACCAGAAGAGTTCTAATAAAAACCAAGAACGATAACTCTATACTACAATTAATTACAAACTACCTGGACCAAACTCTAGATAGTTGTCCAAGGGAGATAACTCTTATTAAGTTACTGACAAAACTTTCACTAAACAGTGATTCAGCTAAATACAAAAATGTCGTTTAGTAGTAAATCACAATTTTATTCCATGGTTATTAACCCTATCAAATTTCAAAAATATAGGTTAGAAATCGAAAAACTTGTCAGGAGAGAAAACAATGCTGACAAAAAAACAAAAACAAAACAAAGGTGAATAACTCTTCCATAAAATTCCTCAATCAAAATGCCGTTCAGGAAAACTATATTTATGTCATAGTTCTTAAATCTATACAATTTGAAAACAGATCACATGGCAAAATTAAGATTACGAAACAACTTTATCAAATACATTGTAAAATTGAATTAAATTGCCATTCAGGAAAACACCGCTCCGTAACACCGGGAAACCGTTCTTAAATTACCATACGTATTTATAGAACGTTCAGACATACAGATCAAACCATCTTCATGTCATTGTGATTAAGCTAATTAAGATTGAAAGCTTAGAGAGATCTCCGACACACAAAACAGTTAATACAGTTAACGACGCATGGACGGGCAACACCATACCATTAAACGACCCGTTAAAATGTTGACGTACGTATAAAAACAATGACACTTACTTCTTCCAAAAAGCGAATTAACAGCAAATCTGGTATTAGTATATAATTGTTATTTTCCTTGCGGAAACGGACAACAATTGATGGATATAGAAAGGTTGTTAAAATAAATAATATTATACTATCAAACCAATATAAAAACATAAATAGATAAATAAAAGAGCGACATGATCAAAATACCGATTTGCATGTGCAAAGCATAGACAACCCAACTGAAATTTGCAGTTAATATACTCAAGGGATAAAGAAACGCAGGGTAAACTTTGAAGATGATTCTAAGCAAGACGTTGAGCATAATGTTCAATATTTTAAAGTAACAAACTGCAAAATCAACAATTTGTATCTGTAAGTGATTAAGAGCTAATTGAAGAGAATTGAAAGAGAGCTCTGAAATCGAAATGGACTGATTGTGGGAACAGGCCAAGCATTATCCTGCTGGAATGTGAGGTTGTTTTGCTGCAATAATGGGACAACATGGGGTCGGCTGATCTCATCCTAGCGGAAGCTAAATTACTCACGAACACAACCAGTGGTGATTTAACTCCATGTCAGATTCCTCCCCACACTTCCTCAGCCGATCCACCCTCAAACATATCTCTACTGCAGTCGGCAGAACGTTCTCCACGACGTCGGTATACACGACGTCGACCGTCTGCTCGAAACGGGGTGAGCCGGGACTCATCAGTAAACTAGACCAGCCTCCACTGCCACAATCTGAATATTCTGGGGGCATGTGCCGCCACCCAAGCCATACGACGCTGGCGACAGCAACAGTAAGGGGCAGACCTTCAAACGTATGATGTGCCAGCAACCCGCCCAGTTTCCATTAGACGTCTAACAAGACAATCTATAGTGCAAATATGAACACCGAAATGTCTGGCAATCTATATTTACCTTTGACTTTGCATAATCATCACAATTGCCCTCTGAACTTCCGTCAGCCGTGCCATTGTTTAATGCTATCAGAAGTTAATCAAAATATTAGAAAATGATATGTCTCTATGAAGACTACCAAATGGTTTGAAGAGCAATGTAACTTAATGTCAGAACACTGCTGTGCACGAAAATTTCCCGTTTCGTGCTTCCCGGAAGACATCTTCACGCAATACAAGAATACATCATTTGGTACAGGACCACGTGCACTGTACCCTAGAGAGTTACTTGACCGATTTTCATTGTTTTTTGACATCGTGTTCACAGGATATTGCAAATAAAGTTACCCTCCGTATCTTTATCCTTTTAAGTATATAATAAGTGATATCATGTTGTACAAATGACAATTTCCCCTTCAACACGCACTAGTGAGCGTTATGGTATAGCGGGCAGATAAACAAGCTGCATTTATGAAAAGCTGTGGAATGAAAAATGACATTTTCATAAATCGTACATCAAATGAAAACGAATTTAAAACCTTTTCTCTCTCTTGGAGTATTATTCGTGCAAATATTGTACTCTATATTTCAATGCAATCTTTGAATGTGTGACGGTACAATACTGGTAGGTAACACATTTTACTACACATGGGGAAAAAATAAACAAAACATTTTGCACGAGTACCGACTAGCAAGGCATTAGACACTACAGGAAGATGTATTTATAACCGAAATCATTCACAGACGATGATTATGTCTTTCAATAACAGGAAACAAATGCAACACTATGTTGTTTACAAAAACGGAAAATAATTTCAGTAACCGATTTACTTTCGAAGGAATTTAAATTACATACGAAATGTCAACACCTCAATTTTGTAATTGTGTTTAAAATAGCATGAACGTTTAACATTTTGAGTTGGGTTTGACTGAAGGCATTTTCATGATTTCGTTACGAATGAGTGGTTCTGTTTAGATGGAGTATGTTTACAACATGGCCTACAGGATTGCACTGGCCAGTTTACTGGTCATCGCACTGCACGTAACCCCGCTGACGTCCAGTAAAACCGCTGTCATTCAAGGGGAGGTAAGTCATCGCAGAAGAAGTCATATTCTATACAACGTGCTAAATATCTAGAGAAAAAACAAAGTGAAATATATCAAATCATTATTTGTAATAACATTGTTACACAGATGGTTCAAGTTTTCTTTTCCATGTCGATATTATCAAACTAAAAAGTGTTTGTTTTCTATATTTAGAGTTTATCTCAATCATTAAGGTGATGCGATATCAGTTATAAATATAAATAACATTAATGTGTTTTGTTTTGTCCGCATATTATTTAGCAAATATTCTAGTGTTTATGATCACTTCGCTCTCTGCACCCCTGGAACATGTCATGGCAAAATTGAAGGTTCTATTGGCGACACCTTGTGGACAAGACAATATAACTAATTTGATCCTTTGATGTACATCAACGAATCTCGCATGATCGTATATTGTAATGGCTTTGGTTGGGTGTCGCTCCTTTGTAATTTTCGGAAGGAGCGCATCAGTCATTGATTGGTCAGGTTTTCTTCTCCTGGAACCAATCAAATTATTTCGTTTGTGCTTTCCATTTTAACTATTACACGTTCTAGAGGTGCAGAGCGCGGGATTGTTAGTAACCCCTGTAGTATCAAAGAATGCGGATTTGTTTGAAATGTTAAATAATATCGTATTTGTTTATAAAAAGATCAATGATATATGGACGAAGTACGGAGAAGTCAAGTCTGGATTGGACGCATTAGAGTCCCAGGTGGAACCAAGGAAAACCCAGGTAAACATGTCCACTTCCTAAGTCCTTGGATAACCCTACAGATAAAACGTCGTGTTCATATAGTTACGTATTACTGATGCAAGGACATAAGTATGTTTGAGGTTTTACGTTCTCAAAACAGCCAGGACATATCAGCTATATTGTGAAACGTGTTTGTCCATCGCCAGTATAATGTAACCGTATGAAATTTTCAGGGTCCCATCGACAGTGTACTTCAGTGTGATAGCACTATAAAGTCGGAGTCAGTTTCGCACTATCATAAAAAAGGTTTACACATATATCGCAGCCTCCCACAAACACACATACAAAACACATGTACTCATTTCGCATACATGGGAAGACCAATTCTTTATGATCTTAGATGTTGATAAGACGTTAAACAATATAAAACTTTCCCCAAACTCCACTTTCTCATCTCTGAGGACACTATCACCTGATCTCTGACGTCACAATGCCAAGGCCTCTATCTTTACGAATAGGAAGCCGTCCCATGCATGTGTTAAGCTCCGATATATTGTTATTGTTTTACCAGTAAAGATGTTCAGTATCCGATTGCTATGTAAACATAAGAATAACTGACATTATTGTAATAATAATATTAAACTTTTTTTCATTTACAGATTGAGAACATAGAGATGTCGATGACTGAGCTCGAACAATCATTAACTTCAATTCGAAAGGATGTTTCTCGCTTGAAGTCATCGGTGAGACGAATAAAAAAGAAGAGTTCTAATTCTAAATGACAGCTGCACTCGGCATGGATAAACGTTCACGACTCTTACGCAGACCTTTGCTACCAGTCTCTGCCTTAATTTCTCACATGACATATTTTGAATTCCGTTTCCTTAATCTAAAGCTTTTAAAAGCAAACCATGTACAGGTTACGGACATCTCAATCAAGAGGGATCGTCTAAAAGAAATACGCCTAAATTGAAATAAATGATATATGTATGGAAACACCTACATCTGAATTAGTTTTTTTTCATCAATAGGGTTGTTTTACCGTATATCTATACTTATATTCATAACTACAGGTGACATTCACCTGTGTGTCTTTTTAGGACATTCTTTTTCTAGTCGTTCCTGTAAAGATGTCCTGGCAGTTGATTAATTGCCACTGCGCATTTGTATAACGACACCATATGGAGACGACTTTCTGATTATTTGAGAAAGGATTTCTTACCGTCATGATTTTAACCTGGGCCCGTATTCATGAAATCATGTTCAAGCTCAAGCATAGATTTTGTGCTCAAGCAAATTTTTTTTATAATTCGCATAAATCATATAAAATAATACAAATGTCAATTATAAACGTTGAATATAACTTTGACCTGGAGTCCTTTTTTTAAATCTTTGGCAAAATCAGTCTTATATATTAATTTTTAACTTAAACAAGACATAAGGCTTGAGCACAAAATTCGTGCTTGAGCATGAGAACGGTTTTTTGCGTGGTTATTTTAGGACTGATCCCTTAAGCGATGGTTTTGCGTAGTTATTTCAGGACTGATCGAAAAACAAAATTGCTGCCATGCCACTATTTTGGTTTTCACAGTGTAGTCTGGAGAAGTAATGAATGGTCATTCTAATATTACATATGTAGGTACTACTTAATGCATTGATATGCACTGCAAATCTTGGGATTGATCGGGAAAACGAAATGGATGGCAGGCGGCCATCTTGGATTTTAACTATGAATGTTTATCCAGTTTTCTTATGAAGTTCTGATGGACCTTTTTCAAATTTCGTATTTAGGTTTTCAACGGTTTCCCTTTGTACACTTGATTTCGGGAATTATTAGAAAAGGTAACCAACGAGGATTTTCACAATGCAATTTTGTTATCGCTCTTTCTCAGCCTAAACTGGTTGGATAAATATTACATTTTACAGAACTGATCAAATGACGGTCGGGCAATAATTACGAGTACCGAATACATGTTTATGCAAGGTATACTTAAAAAATGTTTCGGTTTAGAAGAAAACAGTTTTTACCGTGTGCAGAAAGTTTAGGTCACCATGAGAATATTTTGATATCAATTGAAATAAATTTAAGGTACTACCAATGACATCGCGAGCGTGCGACCATTATGACATCAGTTTTGTGGGGATAAAAACGGGAATGGTTTGCCGTTAAAATGGATGAACCGTATGACGAAGTACACTTTCGATATTGATTGTTAGTTTGATTGAAATCAAGTTATGATTGGTATAAAACAGCAATATAGAATAGTTCTTACAACATAATTAGTAAAAGATTTGAGTGTAAAGATTCGATGACTACACTTTCACTTTCATCAGACAAATGACCAGCGTGGAGCATACTAGCACTGACGTAAGGTGTGTACGAGATGGTACGGATATTCCTATGTACACTAAGGTCGAAAATAGTGTGACGAGATGGTAAACAGATTAAAGACCAAAATATGCACTACATGGTAACCATGTACTGTAGTCAATTCGGCAACACTATGTTTAACACTTGGTCTAAATGTGCGATAGTCTTTGGCCCCAATTGTCCCTATTAAGTACTGGCCCGCTGCGGCGTATCCAGATGGCTTCCTTAACCAACCGTCTGAAAAAGGTTGTTTTCCCTGTCGACTATTTTGTTTTAATTTTCCCAGTCAACGATATGATTTTGCCATGTGGAATAATCTGTAAGTGAAGATTTATTGATCTTGGTATTCCGCGTCTTTCTGATGTTCATTGAGTCGAACCCCGAATCTCCTGCCTGTTTCTCCGTTATATGATGCGTCGCAGTTTTTGCATCCGATTTCGTATACACATTCTCCTAAAATTTCTTTAAATGACCAAGTGTTAAACAAGAACCTCTATTCTATTGACATTATCAACCTAAAGAAAATGTAAAAAAAACCCCAGCAATTTGTCTAGAGAATATAAATATAAACGCTGAACTGTTATGCTATGGCATTTATGGTGTTTCTGAATGACAGAGCTTTGCTAGCAAATATATAATTGGCTGCAAAACGCAGTAATGCTCAGTGTTATTGTTATGGTTAATTTTTCATTGACTGATACAATACTTAATTCAGTTTTGAAACATTAGTTCTCAACACTATAGCCAATCGTTGATCTAACAGCAGTCAATGCGGTCCAGCGGAAGTTCCGCGACATTATGACGTCAAATGTTCTTTAATATTATGACGTCATAATACCTTGTTTCTATGTATGCTTAAAGCATTTCGCAAAAGCAGCTTTGTACATTTCTCCGCAAATCATGGGATGCACATACACAAGGACGATCGAGTTTGAAGAAAAACCAAAGAGAGGCCGATTGAGGGCGCTGTTTGGAAGGGATCACAAACGTAACAAGGTAATTAGAAAACAAAATGCTCACAACAGTTGTAATTTTGTCAGACAGGAAGCTCTAGCAGACAAGGTATTATGGAGACGCTCTGAAGCGATGTAGTCAAAATATGTTAAACGTTTCGACAAAACAATAGGAATCCATTTCATATCTGGACTTTATCCAATTTGTGTATTCCATTTCCACGACGCCAAAATTTCAACAGTATACTTTGTCAAATATCTGAAGTACATTTATATATATGTCATTATCTTCTATATAATGTAACCTCAATAGACCGAATACGTCGGTTTCATTGATTTTTTATAGAATTCCTCTTTCATTTTAACTATGTAAGAAAGTATTACGTACTTATCAAATCATTTATAAAAGTCCAGTCACATTATTCCAGACTTTCATTCCCACTACAGGTTCAAACCATTCATATTAGGAATCCTGTTGGAGTTCCAGTCAGTGAGGGCACACCCATGTTAGGTTTGTCACGGAAGACAGAGCAGACTGTGCTTATGCAGCTGAGAGAGGAGGGGATCATTCCTAATAAGGGATCAGGAGGCGTGTCATTCACTGTAGAAATAAATGAGGAAATTCCAGACAAGTCAACCTCAAATGACGCCTATAATCAACTACCTGGAGTTCCACAATACACACAAAATAAGATAAAATCAGTCTCCTTGCCTCCTCGAAAGTTACCTCCCCTTACCACCAGAAGTGTTGTTAAACTGCCTTCCAAAACACGAGAAGCAGACGCAGATGTTTTGAGGGGCGAAGAACTACGACGGAAAGGAAAAATGGCTCGACTGTCTGATCACCGACGAGAATTGGCGGCAGTCAAAAGAGAGGAAAGACAAGCAGAAAAACGGAAGCGACTGGAAGCAAAGATGATGAAAAAACTATCACATGAGAACGACAAAATTGAAAAGGTGAAGGTGGATGAAAAACTGGAAAGGGCACGGATCTACAGAGAATTGAAGGCAGAAGAAAGACGGGAGAAAATCTGTAAGAAATTGGCTAGAATTCCAAGTACAGAGAAACCACAGAGGATATCAACAGAAGAGAAATTAGAGCGTGCTCGAAAGAACAGAGAAAAACGAATTGAAGGAATGAGGGAGAAATGGGAAAAGAAAGAGAGAAAGATCGAAGCAATTAAAAGAAGCAGAAGCGTCAGCACACCTTTACCATCGTCATTTAAATTAGAAATTTAGACGGCGAGGGTTAAGACAAAAAGAAGAAGAAGAAGAAGATGATGATGATGATGATGATGATGATGATGATGATGATGATGATGATGATGATGATGATTTAATAAACTTGAATTGCTTTCTTTACAACCGCTGTTTTTTTTTATTTGTTATTTGTGTTCATAAGAATTATCCTTTTTATGAAACAAAAGGCCAAGAAGATCTCTTTCCTAACTTTGGTATTAATTCAAATGTATGGTTAAAAACGGAATTGGAGAAAGATTCGGTAAACCTCCTATTAGTGAAGGGAAATAACTCCTACAAATTGATTTTACTAAGTTAAAACGATAAATCAAGAAATAGATATTCTGACGTTGGAATTCATAATTGGCATTATATACGAGAGCATCAGGTCGGTGCTGAGACCAGTATATTCATGTTGGCTTATAAGGAAACTGATTTGAGATTGTTTTAGAAGTATTTTCGTTGACTGACTCCTCAATGCTTGTCTCTGTGACTAATTCCTTTGACGTCTATCATATCTCCTCTCATTCCCATGTGATGCTGAGATGGTAAACTCCATATACGGCACTGGAGTACACTGAATCTGATAAATAATGTTTTCACCATTTGATGTCACCTGGCCTGAAGGGCCAAGTAAGATATAGGGATACCGCTGCGTCCGGCGTCCGTCATCCCTCGTCCGGCGTCCGGCGTTCGGCGTCCGTCGTCCGTCGTCTATCAATTTTTCCTAAAAAACTACAACTAGTCATGAACGAGTGTGCGGATTTTAATCAAATTTGGTCTGAAAATAAATATGAATTTAAATTTCTCACTATAGTACTAACATTCTTTCAGAAACTTACACAAGTGTACAAGGAACTTCTATTGTTGATAAATTGTTTATGTTTTCAAAAATTCAAACCTATATTAAAATACAAACTATATAAGCCATTAAAACACACATTTTTCACTATCCTGTGTTTTCTTTGTTTCTAATGAATTCATTTACTTCTATAGAGCACGATCGTATTCATAAATAAAAGAATACATCACTGAATTCATAAAGGGAGATTACTCGTACCGTCTTTGCACTTGTCTTCGTCAACTGAAGGTAAGATTGATGAGTGCAAAATGAATATATTTTTAGTTCTACCAGCGGCGTACCGTGACCTGATTATATATGGGTACGCAAACTTGGAGCGCCGAAGGCGCAACCACGCTAAGGGGGTCCGGGGGCATGCTCCCCCGGAAAATTTTAAAATCTATATGCTTCAAAACGGCTTTTTCTGCATTTTGAGACAGATATACAATACCTTCTCGTGTTAAATTTTTGATACAAATTGGAGCTTAATTACAAATTTTAAATATGCGGACCAATTTATGTGTACGCACTTGCGTTTTTGCGTATAGGGCGGTACGCCACTGTCGACGCTTTTTTTTTTCTTGCAATGTGTTTGTAAATAATGTCCAGAGATGACACAGTGCTTTTTAATAGTCAATTTATACAAACCACTATTACCAATCATGGCGCATTTATATCTTATTTACATATAAATATCAAAATAAGTCATTTACAGATCATTCCTAACTTCCTCTACATGTACACTTCCCCCCGTGCCTCTTTAAATTTCATACCCTCGCGACAAAAATCTTCAAAGATATACTGATCTGTTCGTACGTTCGTGTACCAAACGGCGTCACTGCTCTATATATTGTATCTTTAATTCAAGTGTCACGACATATTAAACACGTGTCCACAACTATCACATTGTGTGCGAGTTCGCATTTCAACATTCTGCAGTTAAAAACCAGGTCACCGTTACTATAAATAGAAAATGAATTTTGGATGTCAGCACTCTACAGCCAGCATTCCTTTTCCGAAAGATCTGATATTTCACAGACGTGTTCACAAACATTCTTCTGTACAACATAATGAAATAATTTTAGTATATAACAAACATTTTTCAGTGCAGGCCTACTCATGGAACAGGCCAAATCATTTTACATTTCCATTTACACCTAGCATTTTGTACAACTTGACGGGCGCTATGGTGTTCGTATAGTCCGAGATTCCTTGTTATTATTTTTTTAATGAAAAAAAAATAGCAAAAAAACAAAAACAAAAACAAAAACAAAAAACAAACAAACAAACAAACAAACAAAAAACAAAAACAAACAAAAAACAACAGAAAACAAAAATTTAGAGGAATTTAATCTTGACATAGTAAGGTCTACCAATGATTGGATGATGAAAGGAAATAGTATCATCACATTAACAATTTATAATTAGTACATCATTCATGTATATTTATAATCTGCTCTTAATTTGAGAACGTTACAATACTTAAATTGGTTTAACCAAGAATAACATTGCAATGTCATCGATGTATCAGAAGACGCTTACCCTTCAATATCACCTGGTCCCATTCTCCTTGTACGCTTCCAAGGACATCCCTACTTTTGGATTTAAAATTAAAATTTTGTTAACGTCGTTATGTTGTTTTCATCTGTCCATGCACCTTCCGACGAAACATTGACAAATATCAGTACTATGATGCCAACGACTTTGTTTTTTATGTTATTTATAGAATAGAGAACATTGCATACAAGTTCTAATATCAATAGCCAAAAAAAAGGCACATTCACGTACAATGGTGAAAAGAATTTGATCCGAGTTAAGATCTACATCGGGCGATATTTTGAGATGAAAAAATCTTTCGTTATATTCCGTGATATTCGATATAATTAAACATACCCGTACCTTAATTACCGATAATTACCTGTAATTTCTACGCCTGTATTAGATTAATAGATATCACAAGGATATGTTATCTGTACAGGTCTATCATTAGAAATATCTATTGCACGGTGTGGGTCCATTTATTGTTAATGTCGCTCCTGTCGACCGAATTCCAAAGTCCAATTAAGTTGTTGACACTTGCCTTTCTGACACCTGTGTTCGACACACGTCAAACCAGAACTTTAATTTTCTTAGCAAATACTGTTCTTGTGCAAATACACGTTTGGTATTTATATTGATGAAGTCTTACCGAGAATCGTTCAGGTTGGTCAGCATGTCTATTTACATCTCAGCATCGCACTGGACTTGAACTTGAAGAAAGTTTCATCCCTTACAAGACAGCGATGCCGTCACTTAATTCAGCATTCAGGACGTACGTGGAAGATCTGCAACCACATGCTTAAAAAGTTCCCCTTGATCTTAACAAACCTGTTTCTGTTTCCGTTCCTAGGAATTAACACGGAAGATACTTGAATTGTAAACAAAGAGCCACAAAACAGAGCATTAAACCTTCGAGCCAAACTCATTGTTGGTTTGGAAACCCAAGTAGAAATATCATATCGACCATTTAATGATGTAGATCTTCATTGTTCAACGTATACAAATCAGAAAAGTTTCCGAGGTGTAACCCAGAAAAAAATCTGACAAACAGTAAATTTTGTAATTCTGATGTTTGTTTTTATTGTAGTGAAATATTAAGAATGAAATATTGTCAAGAGTAAAAACCACTTATGTGGTATTAGCCATGTGTATAAAGTTTTGCCAACAAAAGAAGAATTGGAATCTTGCAAAAACCACAACTTTTGGGCTGGCTTTAATACTTGACTTGTAGGTTGGTTGAATGGTTTTCAAGTTGTGGTCCGGGACAGGTCCTCGAACATACGGACGAAGCCCGATTTCTTATCTCCAAGTTGTAGGTTGGTTGAATGGTTTTCAAGTTGTGGCCCGGGAAAGGTCCTCGAACATACGGACGAAGCCCGATTTCTTATCTCCAAGTTGTAGGTTGGTTGAATGGTTTTGAAGTTGTGGCCCGGAAAAGCTCATCGAACAGTCGGACGAAGAACGATTTCTTATCTCCAAGTCCACTTGATAAATAATAAGAGACGATGTATGTTTTATTGTATTTGGTTTAAGGTAATACGCAGAATATTTAAGTTATTCGTAACTCGAAAATTTTGTTGCAATTATGTCAACTAGCCTTACTGTGTATTCATTTTTTACTTTTTTTTTTTAATTTCATATTTGATAACTACATGTTCGTCGATGCGAATTGTTCTTATTTTAAATCTTGGTCTCACGTGTTTCTTTAGAATACATGTGATCAGAAATTAATTGGAGAGAAAAAATGTTATGAAAGAAATATTGAGCGTAGATCAAAGATACACTGAGGTCTGTAATTTATACTTTGGTAGCAAACACATTCAAAGACAAAACCAAATTTAATGTGTCTTTTAAATACCCGGGAGATTTTGCTTTAAAGTAACAAAAATACCTCATGTAAGAAGGTAAAGTAACTTTTAATTGTTACGTTTAAAGAAAAAAAACATCTTTGAAAACCAAACATTCTGATCAGCTGACTGACCTTTATGACCTTCATGTCATTAATATATACATGAAGAATATGTCAGTATATAAAATACCCATAAACCAATAAATGATATCGACGGCTGCATTGTAAAGTTAATAACAGGCTCGCATGTTTTCGTGTTTACGAAGGAGTGTGAAGAGTAAATTGTATGTTATTTACCTGTAACGAAATTGTCGATTAAATGTTTCAGATTTTAAATGCTTATTTGAAGGTTATGATGACCAGGTGTTTGTGTGTATATATTTATAGAACTATCAGGGTCTTGGTTTAATTAGAGCACAACTCGCTTTTGATGTCTGATTTTTTTTCAGTTAACGTAATAAACCCAGCCCTAATATAACTTCTCTAAGTGGAACAAAATGGGGCCATGATCAACATTTAAAAATTCAAGCAACATTTCTGATTAGAAATCTTTTAACTGTTCCCGAGTAAAAACCGTAATGTGCAATTTTATCAGTGTGAAAAGAATTTTTCCGCAACACAAATTAAAGTCTTTTTTAGGACATTTAACGTCATAGTGCATGTGTAACTTAAGTATGAGATGATACACAGCAAAGGGAATTTCGTGTTAGAAACGAAATTTAAAAGACGAAGATAATCTGAAATATTGGGAATGACATCACTAGAACTCTGACGTCAAGACATTCCAAAGATAATTATGCATAATGTATGGTATATCTTAGCCTTGTAATAATTCATTCTTTGTAGAATGTGATAAATCAGTTAATGTACTTTAAACACAGACTACTTCTACCTATGGCTAACTTTCACCCATTTCAACCTTTTGCTAAAGCTGAAATATTTGTTCCTATGGTATAAGGGCGAGTTTGATACTAGGCGAATTTCTAACATTCTCTTGGAAGAGCGAAAATAACCTCGAACGAATGTTTCCACGTACATAAAAAAATCCATGAAAGGTCACTGTAGTGTTATCTTCGGTATTGAAAAAGACGTTTTGACGTATATGGTACTTTTCGTGTCCTAGTTTACCTCACCAATTTCACTTAATACGAAAACTTTCGTGTTGAAAGAATGCCGGTTTTGATACAGGACTTTCTAAACGCTTCTCACTAACTTTGACCGTACATATTAATATAATTTCTTGTCCAGGTTCCAGTTTCATAAATCTTGCTTAACTTACGTAATTTTCCTGAACTTAAAATTGCCCGGAGGAAAGCATTTTATAAGTTAAGGAAATTTCCTTAAATCTGAGTTTTTAACTTACGTAATGTTTTTTCTATGGTAGCAAAGATT
Source organism: Ylistrum balloti (assembly GCF_031769215.1). Lineage (NCBI taxonomy): Eukaryota > Metazoa > Mollusca > Bivalvia > Pectinida > Pectinidae > Ylistrum > Ylistrum balloti. The sequence goes on along the minus strand of NW_026782152.1, from coordinate 806,055 downwards.
TCCTTGGATTAAGGAGATTCGTGAAACTGGGGCCAGTATTAGAATATACTTCAAACATTTTGTAATCCGGATTTTCATTAGTTTAAACTTCATATGTAATTTTTGAAACGAGTCTGAGAATTTCTTAATTTTACCGATGAAAAATTTTGTGACGGGTTTCACATTTCAATATTTTTTAATGACATTATCAATTATTCAGGCAAATAATAAGGAAACGGACATTTTCACGTCAAAGTTGAAAATCTATGAAAGAAAAAATAATTTGATCTCAAATTAACAGCTCTGTGTTTAATATAACTGCAATGCTACAAACTTCAAAAAGTTTGTAAAAGTGTTCAGATGTCTCGCCTTCCTTGAGATACTTGTCACAGCGATGTTTAGACGTCACCAGACTATTTTAATGTTTAAGGAAAGAAATAAAATACCCCCGAACTGTTAATTTGTTGATCTTCCTCAACATTCATATGGCAAGTCATTTTATAAACCTGTGTATTTCGAGTGTTTGAATTGAACAGGAAACTAACAAAATAGTAAGTTAAGCTTATGGTACGTTTAAGAACTTAAATATACATATTGACAAAACAGATGGACATTTTCGGGTTAATATTGACCGTATTGAGATCGATATCAAAAGTGTATTGATTGTTCGAGTTTGCTTGGCTAACACGTTGAATACATACGTGTTCAAGTCACACACAATGATCATCACAGGTATCGTCACCACTTCAGCTGGAAAATGAAGTGTGGGTCTTTGTATTTAGCTCCTACCTTGATGTACTTACCTTAGAAAGACAGTCGAGGTCCCAATTGAGGTCAATTTGGCCAGGTAAACTACCGTCATATCATCAATACTTATATATTCAACCATTTGGGTCGAAGAAACCAAAGTCTATGTTTTTCGACCATGTTACCAGGAATCGTCCAAACATTTGTGTATGACCTGGATTGTAGTTGTGAAGGATATGTCATTCTGTATAGGTTAAATGTTGACTTTGTGTATAGAATCATCATTGTGTCCGAGTTTTTTTCCCATTTCGTCATCGGAAATTCCATTCATAATTTGTATATTGTTCGCTTAATCTGTCTGGTATGAGTTATATACAGAGTTTAAATCCTTGGTTGACGACACAATTGACAAATATATGGACTTTTGTTGAAGTGGATATGTTGTTTTATGAACCCCTCTTAGTTAATAACCGACATGAAGATCATCTAGTCTAGAGGAGACTAAAATGTAGCAGCATAATATATATATTGAAACGATATTTATTTACCGTTTAAAGACAATTTTGATATATGGATATCGGTAGAAATGTTTTAAAGCGACCTTAACGTCCTTCAATTGTTCAATATACACTACACAATGTTAAAACAAACACCGACAGCACTCGTACATGTACTTAAGATTAACAAAAAAGTGTTGTATTTTGAATGTCTTTTATTACTGATAAAAATATAGTTTATCAATATCACAGTTTACAACGATATTTTTATGGATTGTAGATTCTAAATTCTTGCATTCTTAATGAGAAGAAAGAGCCGTCTTGCAAAAGACTAATATCACTCATCACCAACTACACTTGAGAACACATTTTCCCGGTTATATCCTACATTCAAACCAAGGTTACATTGATGATTGTTTCGCGACGGTACACTACAATATACAATCACGGAAGTAAGCAGATGAGGACTATGTAAACCAGTCCTACAATATATCACACTTGTTCTTTAACCTCGGGTATACTGTTATCCCCGTTCATAGACCATGAATTAGTGATTGTCTGTAGAATATTATTTCGTGAATGCAGACGACGCAATCGTTCTTGCCGGATCAGTTCTACAGGATCCGTGCTTTGTTCTTCAACAAGTTTAGTGAGTGCTCTTTTTCGCGCCATTTTAGAGAACGCCAGCGCAGCTCGAACCACTGCTGTCACCGTAACTATTTTCTTTTGTGGTACGGGTGCAGTGTCTGCCGCTACATATTGGCGCCATTTGCTCGGTCGTCTCTGTCCGTCAGAACCAATAGAGTATATGTCACTCATACTGCTGTACATACCGGAGAGACGGTCAGACTGAGAAAGAGAGCTAGTAGTACTTGTGCGTCGTTGCCGTGACGTCAGACGTTGCGTGGAATTAAGTGTTGCTGTAGACGTCACATCATCACTATGGTTACGATTTGCATCTTTCACTTCATGAGACGTTCCATCATCAACTATTGTGAGCACTTTGTCTTCTGCGATCCCCGTAAGGACTCGATTGACCTTTCGCCGTGACCTTGGATACCTACTGTCTACCATATCACCATTGTCACTATGGATTGGCACCTGGTCAGTCATTTTGAGTTGACCATTGACAGGATAGGATTGAGAAATATCGTCATTTTTTGTCATTAAATTCACTTTATCCACACCGTCCGTTTCATCCTGGATTTGACCCAAGTTTCTGTATATTTCATTTGAATCGTTATTTTCTAAAGTATCCGGTTCTATGTTTCCGTCGAGTTCCATCTCATTTTCTGTTTCGTTAAACACTGTTCCCTGTTGACAGTCATCAACGCCATTTTCCTCCGGCTTCTCCGTATTGTTCGTCACGCCATCTTCACCATAGATGATGGTAACAGACGAGCTGATATAGGTACCCTTTAACTTATCTTCCACTTCCGGCATAAGAGCTCTCATCCTATCAGATATGGTTCTTGGACTGGGGTTAGAACTACTTTCGTCACCTTCGCTTTGAGACATTTCGTCGATATGTTCATACTCAACTTGTTCCATAGAGACACTAGTCTCTGATAACCGTTCCTGCTTAGCACCAGGTTCGATCAAGTAGTTGTTCATAAGTGTTTTCGCCGGTTTTTCAACAATTTCGCCACCTTCAAAGTTCGCATTGACCAAATTTCGCCGTTTTTCATTGACCTGTGTTTTCGAATACGCGGTTGCGGGTCTAATTGATGCACCTCTTAATGACTTTCTTTTCGTATGTGTCGTCACTGAAGCTGTATGCGGCCTGAATCGCAAACTTTTCTTTTCTTGCCTACCTAAATCGCTGTCAGACCGCACCTGACGTGTCGTCTTTAATTTCAACACGTCAGAGGTGGATGGTATTCGTATTTTATGAATTGATTCTCTATAGTCTTGAAATATTTGTTTTTCTAGTTCCTCTGGATCCACGTTTACCACACTGTCCGCCTGTTGTGCTAACGTTGAAGGATGTCCATTTCCGTTTGTAAATACGTCATCGTCTAGAACTTTCACCTCGGTGTAACCACCGAATGATGATGTAGATCGGTAGTGACCTTTCGCACTTTGTGCTCTCTTGGGAAGTTTGTGTCCTTCAGACGAAGAATGATGCCGGTATTTTCCACTGATTTTAGCAAGTTCCGAAGCTGACTGATGCATAAACTTCTCTACCTGTTTTTCGTTTTCGCGCCATTCCAACAGTCTTCGTTCACTCAAACGAAGTCCAGTCCGATAGTTAGGTGCACTTTGATAGTCCGTGTCGTTTTCGTTACGTGGCGGAACTCCTTGATCACTTACACCGGAAGTACGACGCACCATGGTGAGGTCCTTGACAACAGCTCTTTTCTCGCGATCTATGTCATGTGTCACATACATTTGTTCTTTCTCCATGGTTTTAAGTAGAAGATCTAATCGAGATTTCTCCATTCGGTTTTTCCGGTCCGCCCAGAAAAGCTTCTCGTTGGATGAAGAGGCAGGCATGGCTGTTATCTGTAACGAAACAATATGGCTTTTGTTAAGATCTCATTAACGGCCCAATAAACACACAAGGCATCACTAGTCACGTGTGAATAGACAATGAAGAACTGACTGATAATCGGTTACCGACAAGTCCCTTGGATAGTGTGACACACACGTGACTAATTTACAGTAAGATACAGCAGAGTCAAACAATGAATAAAACTGCATTATACATTTGTTTTATCCATCTGGAACTCGTCAGTGATGTTAATGGCCTATATTTTAAAGTATGTGAGGCCACAATATTTTACATACAGTGATATATTAATCACATGACTGTCACTAATAACTCGTTTGTATTGAAAGCTGTGACTAAGAACTTTCATATATAAAACGACTATCACAAGCGACTAGGATATATATAAAAAAAACCTGTGACAAAAAACTCGGGATATATCGAAAATGTGACAAACAACTCGGATATTTAGAAACTGTCTACACGAATATATAGAAACTAACTAACGTATATAGATATTGTTGTAATCGTTGTACTGTTAGGTATAAATCAGCTTTGCAAGCAATTTGGATATATAGGACCCATGGATTGCCATTGAATAATGTACCAACACTGTGACGTAATGAAATATGTAAATTGCATCTAATTGACAACTCGGATATGTAGACACTTCAACTAACTTACTAACTTGTTATTTTAATGTATCATGCAAACGTTTGTGTGGATACAGTTCATATTACCGCCCTTAATGTTAAATCTATTTCTTTTGACCACACATATCCTATTTAATATTGTAACATTCAGTATTGTCTCTGCGTTTGACCGATGAACATGTAAAAGAAGAAATCGCTCCGAAAGAAGGGTTTCAAAAATAAAATTTGTGCTGAATATAGAATTAAAGAACATGTCTGAATGTCCAGTCGATAACATCCTTCTTCTGAAAACAAAACTTAAACTAATGAAAATATATTCTAATAAAGCAAGGTTAAGATTCCAATTCAAGGTAATCAACTCCTGAATGATTTGGCTGGGGCGGAAAGCCGAGGGAAAATATTTGACTTTCACGGATAATAATATATTTATTTCCTTGTGGCTATCCCGAAAATGTTTATGACACAATCTCAAACGAGGAATGTAAGCCATTGACAGTTTGTCTACAAAAACATGTAAAGTCCTTTAATTTCTAGAGCTCAGTTTACGTGTTTACAAAAGTTACTATTTTATGGACATTTGATTCCATGGAAAGCTCAATTAATTTCGTAATTTTAACTGTTTATAAACATACGAATTCGAGGCTTAAGGGTACAGACGATAGCAATGAACACAGCTTCCCCAATAAAATTAGTTATTTTACAGCATGTTGCGTCAAAACACGAGGCTTAATATGTAGGTCAAAAATCTCGGTCAAGGGCACACATAAAACATTAAACCTAAATGTTTAGTATTTTCTGGTGTAAAGCCAATTACGGAATTTATTTGATATGATTTTTTTTGCCCGCGGATCGAAAGATCAGGTGCATATTATTTTTGTGATGTATGTTTGTTAGTCTATTGTCAACTTCAACCTTGCCCATAACTATTGTACCGTAACAGGTGGGGGTTTCATATTTGGGATGTGTTCCTTATGACAAGACCCTTCTGATCCTACCGTAATTTGTTATCGTGTGCCCTTGTTGTGACTTTCGACCTACAGTTGAAAAAAATAACATTAGCCATCACTATTGAACAACTATAACGGTCAAATCAATACTGCAATGAAGACGTGTTTCACAAAGTGTGCATGCAGTTTTAACGTCCCATTTCAGAATTTTGTTACAACCGGGACATAGTGGTTTATAAACACATTTTGTTTTCTATTGCTAAACAGCCCATCAACAATAAGTCATAAGGGCCAAACACCAGAAAAGGCGCTCGCAAAAAGAAACACATAACACTTGCTCTGAAGAGAAAAGGAAAACAGACAACATTTAAAATCATCCTAGCATCATCAAAGATTGTACAAATACAAAAGCGAATATCAGCTCTTAGTAGAACACCTCACCTACGTCGATTAACGATTATTTTTTTTCCAATCTGAATGGGACCATTAACTGCATTGTTGAATATTACAACCATCGTGAAGACTACGATCATATCGAGAATCAATATTGTCTTTAAAACCTGTGTCTACTTTTAGAATTATCACAACACTTTATTTTCACAGCTCGTAAATTAATTGATTAAGTCTTCATAAGGCGTTATCTCATTGCTTACATTTCACCTGTGTTTACACTATTATCTGCCTCAGAGAAAAATTTGTCAACTGAAAAAAAATATGAAGTTGTTCAAATATGTTCCCAAATATGCATATTAAATAATTCAATTTGTCATACACTGTTTTGTGTTTTCAGTAGTATTCCGTTGTTCAGAGGTTTTCATTTCTGTTTTCATATTTCAATATTATCAACTTTTACAACTTGAGTCGTTAAGATGACTTGTTCCAATAAAACCTCACCTACAGAGAGGGCGCAATGCGTCGCTATTTCACATTAGTAATGAATCACAGGTCTGTCCAGATCAATCAGAAAGTCGTTCAATACATCCGGACCACCTGGAACAGACAAATAACAGAATGACATTATAAGGAAATAAATGTTATGGTTTTGTTCGTCATGTGCTTTTTTTTCATTGTTAAACGTCATATCAACAGCTAGGGTCATTCAAGGACGGCCTCGCGGTGCGTGCAGGATGAGGACATTTGTTGAATGTGTTTTGGGCAGGCTATGATATGTTCGTGTAGTCTACTTATGATGGTGCAGAACTGAAGTCGAATTCATAGCGTTACCATACTGAAGTATACTGTGGTCGGCCATAAGGACATCCCATCCAGTAAAAGTAACACATTTCATTGACGTAATGCGGAATGTAAAGCATTATTTTGGAACTACAACATTGCATATTTGCTTGTTGCGTTTAACTTCACGTGGACAGCTAGTATAATTCTGAGGCGGGATTTCTTTGTAGTCATATTTCAAGTTGAGTGAAGTGCCTTGCCCAAGGACACAGCCACGATATCACATACCGATCCGTTTCTCAGCTTCCTATGAAGAACAAACCACCAAGGGTAGGGAGCGCTCTTCAAATAAAATTTTATTGGACCAATAAACGATATGACCACTCCACAACGTTAGTTAACTAAAGACAGTTTACAACGAGTAAATCAGATTTATTGACTGTTATTTTCAAAAGACAATCTGTAACTTCAAAATGTTCATTATAAAATTGCATTTTTATCTAATCGCTTTATTGCACCAAAATGAATGCAACAGTGTTATATCTTTAAGAGTAAATCTCAAAAGCTATTGAATCAAAATAATTGTCCTACATGTTTAGCAATTCTGTGTAACAAGTTACAATATCTATTGGGAGTTTGAAAGAACAAGTCAGTGTAAGACTTTAAATGTCCAATCTATACACATTGAGTATAGTTTAAGTGTTATCATTCAGTGGTAGTCAGAGTTGTAACAGGCTTTGTACTATAAAAGAGATTAATACAAGGACAGTGTTTTCTGAGGCTTGAGTCGGGACATTTAAATTCTACGTAGCTTCGAGATAATATCTTACATTATGTTTAAAATGAAGGAAGAATCGGGCTAATACTCGATTGTGTCACTCTCCCTGAACTTTTCTATCGATACATTAACACAGCTTTATCAAGCTCATACACGTGTTTACATTTCAGTGTTAAGGGAAACCCTGTATACATACAATGGTATGGGACTTTATTAATTTCAAACGCTATCTCGTTATCACTGTCCAAACATATTTGCATGCAAATGCTAATTAATTAAATGGACTGAAGAACTTTCAGATTATTTTGATTAAATCTTTCTGGAACAAAACGACATTTTCTGTAGACGTTTGTTTCACTTGCTGAGTCATTGGCATTCGGGGATGTTCTGATATATAAACATATTGTGTAGCGCTTATCTAGATTGTAGTTCTGTCCTTTACAGCTAGATTGGAGGTGAGGTTACCAGTCACGCAGTGCAAATTTTAAAAACTCTTTTAATTGTTTTCTTTACGTTACACATTTTTTAAATGTAAACTTTCTAAACGTATGGATCTTGTAAAATACACATTGAATGCTAGAACCAATGTATAGTAAATTACAGTATAGTCCAACATCCTCGAAACTGAAAATGATATTTTACTCCAAAGTATGATGAATTCTAAAGAAATCAAGGAAATATCGACAAATTTGTAATATTGAAACCAAAGTGGAGGAAAGCTTTACACGAAAAAAATATCGAAAATGTACAAGAAGGTTTACGAAAGAGAAAGGTTTAGGTTTAGCATGACGGAGTGTTAATGTACTGTGTAACACGAATGTGAAATTTCATTGTGATAACACTGTAATCCGGCATTTGGATGGATCGATATACGAGTTTAGCTAGAGTGAAAATTCCACATATAACCATCCATACTATTGGTATACATTTTAAGATATATACCTGATAATTTCACGACTCATCGACAACTTTGTAATTGGTTGGTGAGACTATTCAACGTTCTGTCAACACATGGTCTTGAAGGACAGTGCTAGGTTGAATGGCGACAAATACCATTCGAAGTTAATGTCATGTCGCAAGCACCTTTTCGCTATGCATTAAAAACATGTAAAGGTTGAATAACAAAGGAAAGTTTTCACTCCTCTTATATTTCATAGAAGCAGTTTAACTTTGCTTCTTCCGTTATTCAGTCAACCAATCAGCTTTTTGAAAAAACAATTCAAAAGGCGCTGCATATGGAGTTGCTTTTAGGTTATTGCAAAACAAGTTATTGCCATAAAGCATTTGATTTTTTATTCAAACTCACTATTATATAACATTATCTAGAGTTTTGATTTTGTCCGTGATTGACATATAAATGAAATAAAACTCTAGCTTTATAATGGGACTGTTATGGTAAACACGACAGCCCAATTTGTGACCCCAAATCGATTTGTCTTTGCATTATGAACGTAGCAGAGATAGGACCTATCACATGGAAAAGTCCATCAGAGAGAACAATTGTATTAATTACAACAGACATTTTACAAATAGACAAATTCACGGCCACTAGAACGGAAGCGTTCTATTGTCTTCGAACATTTGCCTACTTCATAACAATTAAGAAAATCGATATATCATTTAAAAAATACATTTTTAAAAAACAATTTGAATTCAAGCCTATTTGTTTGTATGACGTTGCTATGCAGTGATACATCCATTTGTTCATGTAACAATATACATAATATCATGTTAAAAAATTAGATTCAACATTAGTTCAATTTGAAATGGAAATATTCGATTTCATAACAAAAATCGTTCAGCATTATTAACACTAACTAGTAAAACACGGACACGTTGAACTGTCAATGTAGCTAATAGTTTACATTACTACTTATCATGGTATAACTTGTATTGATTTTGGTCAGTGTAATTAGTACCATTTGACCAGGATAATTGTTTTAACTTTAAATGACTCCAGGTTTGCTGATAAAAAACATTTAGATTTCCTTGCACGGAAAACGCTCACCAAAATGTCAATATACTGAAAAATCATATATTTCCGTGGTATTTAAAAAAGTATCAGTTCTCGGATTAAAACAGCTCAATAGATCTACTTATACATATTTTCACAAACGTGGTCATATGAATTCTTGGATTACCCATGGAATAGAAAAAATAAATCCCCCTTGAAAATAAATGATTTTACAGTATACTGAGAATATAAGAATGTTGAGGGGAAAAAGCAAACCAAAACTCAAATGAAGTCATCCTTAACATGTCATTTCAACAGTAGGTATTGCCCTACCCAGGGGACTAGGTATCAACATTGATATGCCTGTTTTAAAAGAAACGACAAAACCAGTCCTAGTTATCATGAGAGAGAGAGAGAGAGAGAGAGAGAGAGAGAGAGAGAGAGAGAGAGAGAGAGAGAGAGAGAGAGAGAGAGAGAGAGAGAGAGAGAGAGAGAGAGAGAGAGAGAGAGAGAGAGAGAGAGAGAGAGAGAGAGAGAGAGAGAGAGAGTTGTAATATTTAAAAATTATTAAATTATTATTATGAGTATAGTCTTAACAGTTCATCGACACAATAATGAGCAAAGCTATGGCGGTGAATAAAACCCAAATGCAAAGGACATCAAATGAATACTTAGTTTAAAAGACAATCAAAATACTTATATATATAGCAAACAAATTGACCACGGTAAGATATATGTTGTGGTACAAATCAACTATGTGAACTGTAACATAGCTTACTGCACATCGCTAAACTGCATTATACACTTCGACGCGTTCAGTAAGCAATCAATTAAACATGAAAAAGCACATTTCAATCTTTTCAATCATAATTTGCTTCTACTAGCAACACTTAACACTTAAGTTTTAACTGGGAGAAGGCAATTAAGGCGAAACCAGATAATGCTGGCATAACATTATATATATAGTCTGCTTAGATGATATCGATACCCACCATATTCCTCGATTTAAAGTGCAAAACAAAGTGAATAGGTAGTTCACGTCTGTAGGCATATCGATTTCGGTGATAAGATGGAGTTTTAAAAAGGTATACTGTTCATATATCTTTCTATTGATTCGTTTTGTATTACATGGTCATATGAGAACGGGTGTCAAGAGAGACTCCAAGGGAGGAAAGCAATGCACAGAAAGATCAGACAGTACAGAAAGTTAGGAACTTATTACTAATAAAAACAACAATACAAAGTGTGCAGAATCTCAGATAGAAATACCCCCTCAGGTGGAAAAGAGTGATCTTTCGCCTTGACCGATAGCTGACGTGATGCTGTGTTGTGAACATGAATCTGTCTAGAGTAGGTAACTTTCACGCGATCTGAACAAGCACGGACACACAAAGTGATTACTACATACCTCAACAAAATAGTCGCTTTTATGAACAGGTAATACTTATGCCCTGTGTCATTTGTTTTGAATGTTTTCAGGAGGCTGCGATATCTTCATGTAACACTCGAAGTGATATTGCGCAACTGGTTTGACTTTAAAACCAGAACGAGCGATAGAAAAGTCCAATTCTATTCCAACTTTTATTTGAGCAGAAATTAAGAACTTACTCACCCTTTCTTCGAGACATGTTAACGATATTCTTCATTTGTTTAGGGCCTTTTTGTCTTTGCAACAGCCTAGATCATATGGGAACGATTGTCTGGGTACTTCAATAAAAGATAATACAGAAAGATAGAGTAGACAGGTATGAAAGAAGAGACAAGGGAGAGCAGATTTGTCTGTAGGGGGCCTATAACTAATAGCCTCTTACGGCATGTATTGAGATATTTATCACACTTTAAGGTATCATTTCTTATTTGATATATATTGTGTTATCTCTTTGAATGCACAGGATAAGGAAAAAACTCACAAGTACTATTTGAACAGATGAGAATATAATAGTTTCTTGCCGAAACCTTGTCATCAAGCATTTTAATTGCCTGTTCAGTTTGCTCAAGGTCAATATTCATATTTGCACATATAACTTGTATGGAGTGGGACACCTTCGAAGATAATTGTCCACAGTTTCACAAGATTTAAAATAAGATTTTAATTCATTTCTCACCATGCCTAAGGTAAGAATTTATGCTTTTAAAATGCCCTACGTACACATTTAAGACCTTGAACTAATATGGAAACCTTAATATAAATTAATCTGTATTTTTATAATGCATTATAAGTTTATTTTCATGACAGTGGTAGAATAGTCAAATAAGTATCATAATAACGCTTTAGTAAATTTCGATAGAGTATTGGCTTCATGTAATCTCAATTTTAATCACGCAATACTGCAGTATTCATTTTATTTCTTATTTTGCTACAATGATTTGGCAAATGAAGAAATTATTACAATGTATATTTTTTCATGTTTAAATTATTATTGTTATTCATATGCGTTTAATGTTTTTTATTTCAGCATTTATGCTACAGCGTTACTTAACCGTATGTGAAAGGCTTGGGACAGAAAACAACACACATTAAATGTAACTGCTCTTCAGAAAAGGACATTGTTGATACAGCATATCTAACTGAGCTTCTACCTGACCACCCTGATCTCGGCCTGAACCGGAAAATTTGGGAAGGGTGAGGGGGCGGTTTCGTGTTTTTTATTCTCTGTGAAAACCTGAAAAAGAGGAACTGAACAAAATAGAAACCTGTCGAATTTTACCTTTATTCATCGGCTAAATTTTACATAGGAATTACTTTAAACAGAATGTGAAAACAAGCCAACCTCTACAGTTCATAAAATGTGCCTATACAGTTGTAAAGTGTACCTATGTTTAGGTAGAAAAAAACACCTTATGTTGTATCTAAATACAAGTTTGTTGTATTCGGAAATTTACTTTCATTCTTTCAAAAAGGCGGTAGGTTATGTTGAACCCATCCCGCCTCCACCAATTTCGCCAGTACATGACGTGACATCTAAACAAAATTTTATATCACATTTGTCACATGGCTTTTTCATTTCGTTTTGTAGAGTTTGGGTCCACAAATCAACAATACAGATAAAAGTTTAAAACCCATAAGGATTTTATCTCACGTAATGTAAAAAGGAAAGGTCGCAGAATCGAGCGATTAGTGAAGGGACCGACTTTGTCAAGAAATCATTCAAACGTGTTACTTCCAATGCTTAAAGTTTTTGTGCATCATGGAACATTACATAATCCATTCTTACATGTGGTGAGCTCGTCATCATATTTAAAAATTAGAACACCTCTATTACCAACTTATCGTTGCGATCGGTAATTTCGATAACTATACTCAAGTATTTAAATTTATTTTTGAATCACGGAGCATTACATTATGTAATCATATATTAGCCATTCAGTATTTATAAGTTTAAAGTTCCACATTTATTTTACAAATACTGTGTAAATTTGGCCTGCAATTTCGGATTTTAATGACGATAATTACCTAAATGATAACGTTTTTAAATTTGTTTGTAGATATTAAAAATACGATGCCTTGAATACTTTAGCAAAGTAGATTTATGGTTTGTGCATTGCTAGCCTGAAAAACTCAACTAGTTCTATTAGGGTATTATAATAGTTTACGAGTCTTAACGTTGCGTGTTATTTCTCCGTAACGTCTCATATTATCTTACTTGGAACCAATCAATAAGATTTTGCGTTATTCAGCAAAAATAATGTAATGATTATAAAACAGTGTTAACTCGTTTGTTAGAAGTCCCCAGAACAACTTAATTAAAATAAAGATGGTATTGAAACCAGATGTTACTCTGTAATAAAGCAGGTATAGTCTGACTAATTTAACATACTTATATTTACAATATATTTTCTTCAGGTTATTGTTGATGTCAATGCAATGCATCTGCTAGTTATAGAACGTGGGACTTCTGTTTTTCTAGTCTTACACTCAACCGATGGAGCTACAGGCATGTTCTCTGGATTAATTGATTGATTGATTAAGACCTTTCGTGTCACTGACAAGAACTAGATAATATCTTTAAAGGACGAAACAGCAGTATGATGCAGTTTGATTATTATTCATTCCATAGAAACTTCTATGTAATAATTTTTTAAAATATTTTTAGTCATTCATATTTAGATTAGGATTTAATACACGTAACTTTAAATATGTACGTAAGGCAACATGTCATGTTATTCTTCAAGGCGATTTTTTTCGCAATGCATTTAGGTGCCTTAGTCCCATGATAATATCAATTTCATTATTTTCACATATTTGAACATTTGAAGAGAACGTCAAGTACAAGTGTAAAACGTGCCGGTATAATATATGAATTAAAACGTGGGTGCAGGTTATGGTAAACTTTGGATACTAATAGTCAACCAGCAATGTCATCGAACAATACAGTCCAACACATTTTTATACTTACTCTCTTAGATATTGTTACACAGTGTTGGTATCCCTGAAGTTGTCTTCTTCTGAAATAGTCCCATTTGTTAGCATATCCACTTACAGACAAAACATTTTCCTTTGCAAGTATCAAGCAGGTATTTCAAAATAGGATCCACACATATTCCATCCATTTTGAAATTAACACTTTCCCTTCAGTGGTAGAGTTTTAATTTTTCACTAAATAAAGGTTCAATTTATTTTTTTTAAATGTTCCATATTGATTACAAATCGTAGGCCATGACAGACACTATTTACATACTGCGTGTAACACACTTCTAAATATGACTATGATATGGTGCTCATTGATCTTTCAATGTGTTTAAAAACCTACCCTCAGTAGACTTCAGTATGTAATGTTTTTAATTGGTCGTGTATGGCATGGTAGTCACGGCGCGCACATATACACAACGTAAAGCTGTGATCACATAATTAAACAACTTGCCACAACCAGTTAGTAATATAGCTCTCTGATCCAGATCGAATTGTCATTGTCCTCCAATGTTTGTATTTCTCCCCGAACGTGGACCAATAGGCTTACAAAGTGTTGCCCACTCGTTAGAGGGGAAATGCCGAAAGCTACCGGTCTATACATTTGGTCAATATTTGTGCGCCGTTGAGATTACAAATGCCCTAATATTCGATCAAATATTTTTAAAGACAGCAGGAATTGATTGTTGGAAAAAATGCCGACAACCCATTAGAAACTACAATGTTTTCTATTCATAAAGATTTGAACCATATATTGTGTGAGAGCTATCTAGTGGTACGTACACAATCTATCTTAATACACATTCTGTATCTTTTGTACTCACCGAATTCCTTTTAAGATAAGTGTAACATTGTATAAAGCATGTTTAATTACGAACAACAAAACAGCACGGTAGGCATTCAAATGAATATTATTCGTCACAGAAATTTTACTACTCTTCGGAAGTTATGTGGAGCTATCGCCACGAGTTAACAAACAAACGCAATATGAACGAAATAGATATGCGACAAACATTTCAATGGCTAAATATTTCAACATTCAATCTCGGCGATTTTAAAGCTATTCATAAAATTGTTATGGATTTAAAACTTCTAAACTCAAGTTGTAAGATACATGATATTTAGGTCATACAATGTAGTTATCCAAAAAAGATTTTTTGCATTTAGCGATGTTCGAAAATCAGACGTTTAATAACAATGAATTCCATCCTAGCATGGGGTTGGCTGCCCAAAGGAGATTTATAATATAATTCATTTTTTCTTTGTTGTTAAAACAAATAAACAAAATGCCGCTGCCCCAATCAGGTAGGTTATTTTTCAATACTTGTTTTGTTATTGTTCTGATTATGATCAAGATATAGTGTAAAGTACCCGCAAAGGGATACTTTTCATGAGAAATGTATGTAATTTTCCAATGAAATGCTGCTTTCACTATTCATCAAATTCAACAACTTTTGGGAGTATCGTGCAGATTTAGCCAGGCACGAACGCCGGAGCAAGGGAAGAGAACGTTTAGGTGTGACAGCGAAAATGCCTCTAAATTGTCCAACCATCTGGAGACAGATCACACCGGTATGTCATCTGTGAAAAAGAGTTACAAAGAAAAGAATGAGATATTTTGATGATGTGATATCAAGTGATCGTATGTCGCTACCATGTTGTTTCACATTTTCGAAAACCAGATTTCTCAAAATTGGAACCGAAATGGATTTGATTCCCGCACATAAAGTATGGACAATTTGATACATGATCTTGTGCTAGTAAACGCGAGACCGCATGGCGTTTGATTTTTCTGGCGATTTAATGCCTTTGAAACAGTCATGTTCATGAGGAATTGAAAGAAAACAAAAATAATTCTAAAATAGCATTATCCTTGTCAATTACATTGACACCAGATTTAGTTTGTAATGCTGCATGATAATTCCGATGACGTGCAGTGTACTATTTCCTTGCTAAAAGATGTATTCAATGACAAAATTGGGAATTCGATCTCAGAGGTAAAGATGACATAATTAAGGCAAACGGCAAGTGAACATCTAAACTGGGAACCCGAACCTATAAATGAAACCGAGACAAGCCATAATTTGATAATCCATTTTTAATATTTTAATAAGACCAGGTGTTTCAGAAGGACGCCTGTCATGTGAATCTTGGTCAATCCAAGTAAGTAAAACAACGCTCTTAAATGAGAACAAGGTATACAACAACAAAACCAACAGCCAAACTAACTTCAAATCGCACAAGAATTAGAGAGGTTCGCCCGACAGTTGACGACTTCTTGCATGGAAATCATGATAATGGGGGCAGGCCCTACATATGCTACATGCATCCAATTCTGGTGGGTATATATGATCGACGTGATAAAAAAAATGTAATTTAAAGACAAGATGTCATCATTTTTTCTAAAAGTGAAATTAAATGACTTTACGAGGTCGTTGTGACCTATTCTGATAGTTCACCGATTGATTTTTAAACAAGTGAAAACAAAAACAAGTCAGCCAACAGAGGGGCACAGTTATTTTCCATAGCTATGCCAAGAGCCTAATGGAAGATCTTACCACCAAGATGTTTTCAACCATAAGCTATCATTTCTTATGATTTCGTCCTCCGTATATTTCTTCTTTAATTAGGACGTGTTTTTTCAGGAAATATAATTAAGTATAGTTCACAACCATTGATTTGTACTGCCGTTCATCTTTTATAACAATTACAAGAAAACGAACACCGATTATGTCAGAAGAAGAAAAAAATTCTCTTTAGAAAAGACAAAGATTCCAGGAACAGGGTTACATTAGTCATTCAGTCATTCAGTCATACAATGAGTACAACACGTACCATTGATGCCCTACCTGCCGGGGCAAACTATCACCACAATGAAAAGACATGACCAGGATACGGCAGTATGCATACCCGATCGGTCAACTGATACCGACTACAAGATAAGTAGTCCCTACCTATCATTTAATGATGCGCGTCGAGTAGAAACCGGTACCAATTTAATACTGGTTTTCTCGGTTTGTAGCTTTGTCTGGGTTGAGGTACAAAATCCACAGCCTTCCTTACCGTGGGTATGCATCTACAGAGACTGAAACCGAAGCATTGCCGTTAAAGGCATTCTAAAGGAAAATAAATTCATAAGGAAAAAGGAATATGGAAGGGATACAAAATGTCATCAACTCATAATAAACAGTCAATCATCCATCATACTTTTTAATTCAATTAAATAGAAGCACGGTTTGAAATATAGATATGCACTCTATAAATTTCTAAAATTATCAGAGATATGAGAATTACAACATATACTAAATTATAGGACACTTCCCCATTTCTCATCTAAATACAATGTAATACCATTTCTTTCGATTACATTGGATTTCCTTCAGTCGCCTCTTAGATTTAACATTTAGGCCCCTAGCATTACTGCCTTGTCGTAGAATGGCGAAACTGCTAGAAGATGCAGTTAAATTCATTGTTTGTATTTTACATAAATTTATATGACATGATGCTATTCATTTGCGTGTCGTTTACACAATCATTCATTTACAAAGTATGAAGTTATAGCAAATATTTACAGTGATTGCCTATGGGATGGAACAAAAATCAAACGGATTTTTTCTGATATGTCATAGATTCGGACAAATAGACTTTGATGAGGCTCAATTATCACGCTTAGCTAATATTGACCATGTTTTTTTTATCTACAATTGTTACATGAAAGAGCTCTAATGGTATATTGTTGTTGTAGCAGTTTCTGTGTATATAAGTACAAACGTTATATTGATCCGCGTAAGATAGATTTTTTGATGTGGAAGATAGTTGATCAGAGACGATTTTTATGTAAGCACGTCTAATCATTATTTGTTCATTTCAGGCACACCGCTAAAATGTTCCCTTATAAGAACTAGGGACAGATTCCATAAGCTTCCTCGCAAGGGCGTATTAACAACTAATGACCAAACGCGAGGCAGTGTCAAGGCAATAGCAGAAGGCTTTGATTCCATAATTCTCTTGACTTTCTCTACCATTTTATCCGACTGTGCTCCGTATAGTGTCATACGAGTCTTTTCAATGTGCAATAGTTTAAACATTCATTTCCTTTAATACCTCGAACTTTGCTCCATGATCCAAGTGTAATTGCATCTTGAAAGAACCTATTTTAGCGTTTTGATTGCGTATTTGATTAGAACAAAATTCTTAATCCTTGGGTGTCCCTCATGTATTGAGAATCATGACATTGAATGATGCACGTAGTATACTCTAAAATGAATGTTTATTGTTAAGCACGTGCATATCAAGAATACTTTCTTTTTCACATAAGATTACTTAAGATTTCTTAAAGCTATATCAAGATAGAATATGGTCAAGGATTTGGCAAGGCTCAGTATTGCTCATCAACAAAAAAAGAAAAAAATAATAAAAAATTATACTATTTCAAAATTCATGATACATTCTCTGAAATAGATAGGGACACTAATTACAACACTACTAAATATATATATACAAGTTGTAATCAATATCCTGAAGGTCATTACATTCATTAAGATCAGTCACACGAGTAAACCGTAATGTTGATAGGTCTATCAAGTATACATAAATAGACACCTGATATGTCTATAAAGAAACTGGTATCATTTTATGTTGTTGTGGAAGGTAGATCTGAAAATACATATTATGATATGTATCCTTTGTGACAAAGTTTCAGTGCAACACTATACTAATATCTACCGAACTTTAATAGATATGATAAATAGGTCATTATGGTACAGTATGAATAACAAACACGGATAGAAAATACAAACTTATACCATATGGTAGTCACGTGATAGTAAGTATGCTGGCCTCGTTATTAAATCATGTATATATTTTGGTGTCGGCCTTTGTGTTTGAAACGTTCATGTAGTGAGGTGTGTACAATGTAGTAAAAGCAGACGGAGACATTAAAAAAGATTTAGTAAGTTAATAATTTATTTAACCTACAGGGTAAATAAATCATTTACTGTGTTTCAGAGATGTGATTTTTTTTCGTAGCTATGACTGCGAATGTCGAGACCAACTCATCTTGACATGAACAATCTATAAAACGTGTCGAATATAAGACGAAAATAGGTCCTACTCGAAAGTAAGCCTAGTATTCCTTAATGAAAATTGAAATGAGCCGCATCTTATTTACCTGGTGGATGTCGTCGATGAAAAAGACACAAAGTATTCCTGAACACCTGGTTTTATTTTCATTGTATTTTTTTTCAATAAATAAAATAGATAAATAAATGAATGAACAAATAAATAAAAATGCCAGGAATGCGCAGTGTTAAAGAGAGGCGTCAAAAACACTCCTTTAAAGAAATCTTTTTAGATAATCGCCTTCGTAATAATTCAAGTGAAAAAAAATGTAAAGGTGTTGTAGGAAGACTTCCGTTTTTTTCACATCAATATTGATAACGTAATACACAGAAAATGTGATCCTGTCCATATTGATAACGTCATATACAGAAAATGTGACCCTGCCGATACTGATAACGACATTCATGTGATGACGTTGATGGCGTCAATTCGTTATCCTCATCCCAAATTGTGAAGCTACTCATCTTTGTGGTTCTGTGTAGTGAAAAAATGGACTGGATGTATCCTCCAGGCTCCAGGCAGGTTTTATAGACAAGACTATGTAAAATTCGAATTACTATTTATCGGTGATTTGTTCATATTGATGTACAGACGCGAGCCAAAAGTGAAGATAAGTTCAAGATGGTGGCGGCATTTGAGCAAATGAGACTTTTCTGCTTGTCTTAATTACACTTAGGATCCGCTTTGGAATATAATAATACAGGTTTCAAATAAATTCACTTCAATCTCTATCCAGATGCTCTGAATCTGTAACAAATTTGATATAGTAGTTTCTTTCGTCCCTCCTTTTAAGAATGATCAGATAATAACTGATAGGCGGTCATCTTGGATTTTGAATATCAAAGTTTTTTTTAATGTTATTTCCCATAAAGTACTTGATGGATCTTCTGCAGATTCAATATCTCAGTTCCCCTTTGTCCCTAATTTCGCCGTATTGAATCAGAAGAAATGGCTGACAGACTTGGATGGTGACAATGAAAGTTTGTTATCACGAGTTACAGAGAAATTTTGGATGTATCTTTCACAAATTCCATACTATGCTTACCCTCATCAATGTGCCGTTTTGATTTTTGGACCACTCCAAATTACAAACAGATGACAATATTAGACTCGGCAGTTAAAGATTTTTATCGCCATTTCATGAGAATAATATTCATATTTCATGTAATTAAGAATTAAAGATAAAAATCGGTAGAAAAAAAGCTACAATTCTTGAAGAACAAAAATTTATATATGCACCCAAAAATGGTCGCCATCAAGACTCCTCTTGGAAAATAAGAAATACTGTTGCATGAATCTTCAGAATATTTATAAATATGAAACAAACAGTATATATTTACCCATGAAGACCTTCGAGACAGTCGCTTACACAAATAGACGAACATTTAGTTTCTTAAACTGATGCAAAGTGAATGACGAATGTTTTACCCTCACTTCCCGAACCATTACACACCTGACACGATATATCAAGAAACCGAAATAGCCTTGAAGCCCTTCCCTCTGTCCAATTACCTGACATTTTGTGGTGGTGTTGAGTCTTTCTGTCATCCCTTTTAAGCAGCAAACGCAACATCATCAACAAGCTGTCGACTGTACCTTGGTCAAATGGATGATTCATTCTCCAATCCTGATTTTGCCTTCAAAGTGCAACCCATCTTCTCTTTTTCTTCGTTTCTTCCTACTGGTCTTACGGCGTGATTGTTTGTCTTCTGCGTTTTTGAAGGCGAAGAATAGTAGACACTGTTGCTTTCCCATGATTCCTATTGGTCTGAAATGTCTTATTCAAGTTTGTACTTGTAACTCCCTACAATACCCTTTCAGCAAATATAAAATAACAATTGAAAGTCTTCTCTTTCCCTTAAAGAATTTCTTTCTTTAAGATAAATATCCAGGTTTCTGCAGCGCCAATGGTACCATGGCTCTTTCCACTTCCAAGTAAGAATTCTGTCCCCAAAAGGACAACGCTCATGCACGTTTTTAACAATGTCCTGATAATGGTTATTAATAATATCTGCATGGATACTAGTAAAAATCTCTAATTTGATGATTTACAATCATCTTTCTGAAGTGGTTAGTAAACACTGATTGTTTTCATTAAGAAGTTTTTACTTCGTTCACGAAATTTTCTTCTCTAGAGCTGATGTCTGTATAAAGGCAGAGAGGCGCACCTTAATTGTTTGATCTTAAATGTTACCATGGCAATGCAATATAAAACATGTTCATCCAAGAGGTTTCATGCTTTATTTATTTTAATGAATTCTTTTCTGAAGAGTGAGAGAATATGAACGCCAATTACTGACCAAACAACCATTGATAAGTAAATGAAACAATATCATAGGGATTCAAAAAATTTATTTAGTCGGCCAGCCTAAAAGCAGAAAACGTACTAACATCTCTCAACACCGATGAACCGCGAGTTGCTACCTCGACCCACACTGAATCATTTATGTCCAAATGCATGATTACTGTGGCAGCGGATGAAGAGTAGCTGTCATAAGCAACCATCATACCCATAAAATCGCCATTCTTCACTAGGGACGTTTGGGCAACGGATCCGGGTCCAGTTGGACCAATTGTCCAAGTAAAGTGATAGATTCCTTCCAAGCGACATTTGTATTTCCCTTCTGATACGTTGTAGTGACTGTGAAATGTCGGAAAATCGGCTGTCACGGTGTCAAATAGTAATATTTGCTTGTCTTGAGTTGAATTAAAATCGCGGGAAAGAATTGCGTGGAAAGCGAACACTAGAGGTCCTGTAATAAGAGGAACGATAATAATTCATTGTGATGAAAAATCTTTTCACAAAACGAGAACAATATATAAAAATTGAAAGATTTACTAGCAAACCACTACAAAGAAGAATTAGAATAAGACCAGGTGTCACGGAAAGGTATGTGTCTTCTACGTCAAAGACGACAACCATCATGTAAAACTTTGGAAATCAAAGTGTGCAGCCTTTCAAAAGTACACATGCACTCGCATCCCATACATGCAGAGGCCTTGCTTAACAGACAGCAGCAAACCAATCAACTTAGCAATGCCACATTCCAAAACTAGAATTGACAACCTGCGGACGCAAAGGGCTCGATATACACCAAAAACTTCATACAAAATACAGTAGATATAGAGTAGATTTAATCATAATCCAAACTCAATTCCGATAAAACTAGGGCAAAATAAAATATGAACAAAAGAAAGATTAACAAGGAGACTCCTGAAAAAGCACAAGATGAATAAGACCAAGCGTTCCTGAAGAGTAAGCGTTTTCTTCATCGACCAAACCCGCCATGTAAGCCTTAGTCAATCCAAGTAAGTAATATCACGTTCTCAAATGAGAACAAGGTATACAACAACGGAACCAACAGGTAAAGTAACAAGCATCTAACACGTCCGGCTTCACATTACACAAAGAAATAAAACATTCTCAATGAGATCACTATGTCGACCATTTAACTTCCCCATAGTTTTCATCAACCTGCATCTTTTGAAACCTCGTGTCAATAGTTTATCCGTCACTTGACTGGCCCTTGAATATCGAATCAACTGTGGCATGTTAATACCATAGATTTAAGATGCAGCGATATTACTATACAAAAATGGAAAATTCACAGCAGGGAAATCGAAATCACGTTTATCATACGTCTTGTTTTAGGAAAAGATCGAAATAAGCAGCTGATGTAGAAGAGTGAGCCATGTCTTTCATTTTCAGTTCTGGTGGGTACAATGTACGTTATAAATACATTTCTTGTTATTCAAAGACAAGGCGTCATACATATAACTGAAAGTGAAATTAAACAATTGAAAATTGATTTTGGCATACCCTAGTACCTCTATTGACAAAATTAGGTAAAAATCAGACAATATTCAAATTTCGACCAATCAGAGGTCACAATTTGCCTCAGCATAGTTATGATAGTAAAACATATACCGTGATGTTTGGCATCCACTAAAGTCGATATAAACCAAATTCTGTCATGATCGGGCATTAACTAATTTTCAACTAATCAGAGACACCATTTGTCTTTCAGTGATATTTGTGACGGACAGACGGACGCACTGGCAGAAAAAGCTGGTTCGTTGCATTGGTATAATGAGAACAGTACTAACAAAGGAACAATCGAACATACTAACGAGCACATCGCTTTCGTATTGCACAGCGAAAGAGAAAAATTCCAAATAAGATCATTATGACTAGCCTACTACATCAACCTGCATACATACATCAGGAAATTGTAATATCGTAGATAAGTGCCTGGCCATGAAATTGAACTTTGAAAAATTCCCAGAAAGATCCTGTATTACATTTATGTGTAGCAGAAGGAACGGAACAAAAATGATTAAATAGGCCTATTGCTAGAGCTGTATCTACATAATATTGTCAAGATATTTAGGCTGACGAGACTAAAATCCCTAATTAGACTGATGGGTGTAGTTACCTGATCGTGTATCCCTGGCTAAGGTGCTGGCGTTTTGGGAAAGCTGAAGTTCAGCAAGTGACTTTCCCAAAGCAAGACGTTCTTTACGTTCACTGATATATAAACTTTCCAAACGCTGGATCTCCTTGTGATCTTCTTGTCGAAGTACTGACAGTCGCTCCACCTGACGTTTCAGATTTTCGAAGTCTGTATCTTTTGAATGATTTTCATGCACATCATTTGCGCAAACCAAAGCGATAAAAATTGTTAAAATGATAAAATACATTATTGTGTTATTAAAATGCGAATGTGCTTTGAGAAAATGCCGAAGTAATATTACCTTTCGATTGCCACATAAGCGTTGATAAACGAGTCACGTGTGAATGTTTTTCTTATCAGCAGAGGTCGATTGAATGGAGAGTTCATTTGTCCCGATTTATTATATTGATAAAGGTAATATTTTTAGACAATACATGTACTCATCTTGGACTCACCTTAAATGACCATAGCTGGCGGTTTAGCAAAATATATGTTCTTGTTTTACACAAAGCCATAGTCGATACCTTTGATAATGATCCAGCATTGCATTTTATTTTGCAGGTAGGCCGTTATAACTGTGTCTGGAGTCCTTGGGACTTCAATCGAAAAGATGGCGACCAAATTTAACAACAATGGAAAATACCGAAATTTCATCAGAATCTTAACTCCTTCGTCAAAACCAAGGCGAAATATTAACAAAAAAAAGATAACTGAAAAAGTGTAAGGAGAATAAGACTAGGTGTTCCGGAAAGGTTAGCGTCTTCTCGTCTTTCACGACATCCGTCATGCAAATCCTGGTCAATCCAAGTAAGTTATGTCACGTTATCAATTAGAACATGGTAAACAACATCGGAAACAACAGGCATTTTAAACGATCACTAAATACGCCCAACTTTATATTACACAAAGATATGGAATATTTCCCTTGAGATCATTATGTTGACTATAACACTTTTCTGTAAACCGTGTTGAGAAGAAGCCCTTGCATATCAAATCAACCATGCATTGATTTAAGTAAATTTCAACATCTTACCCGGTACCTTTGCTGTTTTCTTTTGACTTACTCCATCTTCTCTCAGACAACTTCCATTGTGATCGTTTTGAATGGGTCAATGTGTTTGATGTTCAACACACATTGTGCATTGTCTCCATATCATTTATCAACTTTTGCATCGATCAACGATTGATAGAATTTAGTGGAATTAGTAGAATCTAGCCCTTACCACAAGAGCTTTAAACTTGTATGTTGTGCAAATCTAATAATCAGAACTGTTGTTTACAACCCGGCATATCCATACTGAATTTAAAAAGTCGAGGAGATATCCTGCTAACCTGTAAAACAGAAGCCCCCTGAATGTTGATGGAATTTATACAGCATAACAACAACCCATTTTTTTTTTTTAATTTTCTGGTGAAAGTCTTGTTACAGAAGTCATTTCTATTATCAATGCCTCTGCTCGGATTCGCACCCGTGACATCAGGCTTGCTAGTCTTGCGCTTGTCCTGAGATCTCTCTCAGTTTCAAACAGATTTCTTTCAAACTTCGTATGCTTAAGTAATTAATCACCATAACATGACATGAAGTTGTTTTCCTTAACAGCAGTTTTATTTAACTGTTTTTGGAAGAGTTACTGCCCTTGTTGATTTAATAATGTTATCCGAAGATCATACTTCTCAGTTTTCAAATGACTTCTTTCAAACTTGGAAGACCTATAATTCCTACACAGCAGGTTGATTCAACAATTTGTTGCTCTTTGTCTTGTATGGAGTTCTTCTCACCAGTTTCTCTGAAACTGGGTAGGCTTTATAACCATTACATGAAATAGTGTTATCATTACTGGCATTGTAATTTTACAATTTTAGAAAGAGTTATTGCCCTTTGTTTTTTTATTTTGTCCAGATATTTCCTCCTTCAGTTCCACCAATTTATTTAAACTTCGTGGGCTTTAAAACCACAACATGAGATTGTGTTCTTGTAAATAACAGTTTGATTCCACAATATTTCAAAACGTTATTTGCCTTATTCCTTTTCAGCATTTTAATCTTGTACAGAGATTTCTTTCAGGTCTCCCTCACAAATTGAAAACTTGGTATGCTTACAATTCTCATTAAAAAATAAAGCACTGTTTTCCCTCGACATTTTGATCTATTATGACCATATCCATACTTGTGTTTTTGAAACAACAAATCCTAAATAATTCTTTGACATGGGATATGCGTCTCCTGTTCCACCCTGTGGTTCTAGCCTGTTCTTCCTTGCAGAGTTTAAGGCTATACCCTACAAATTTTAGTGACCACTGCTGGAAAATTTTGTAGACTACAAACACCATTTTTTATCAGTATACAATATTTTATTATATAAATCACAAACCATTTTACAAGAAAATATATATGATTTAAAAACAAGTAAATTTATCTCGGAAAGGTACATGTAATTCTGCATTTTTTAAAAGATTGAAAGGAGCATCATGGAACCTCCATGATTAAAATACTTAATTTTGAACAAGATCTGTAATACTGTCAACATTTACATGTACATACTTATACCCTAAAATCTCGAAAGTTAGTCATGGACCTCCATGCAAGGAAACATATCTTGAAAGAAAGATATTTACAAGAAGAAGCAAATCAAGCTAAAAAATAAAAATATTTCTATTGTGACAAATCTGATCATTATACGGAATGTAATGCAGTATTTTGTTGTGGTATGGAATCATTATACTTTACTTTCATTATTAATTATAAATAAATTAATGGAAGGCAATTCAATATTTCAAAAATTTGGGAAAGTCACTGCACTTAATTTGCAGCTCAAAATATTTAAATAAGATGGTCTTGAAAATTTGCCTGTCCTGAATATAAACCATTAAATTGTTATTTAAAAAAATATATATTTTTAAAATTTTAGGGTATGATGATTTAAATAAACACATGATCACTGTTAAATTAATATGAGTATTTATACTATAATTTTTAACATTTACACAATACAGTTTTACACCATATATTCTGACATTGTCACGAGTCATTTGGTATCTTCTGTCATCACGTTCTGCCGTCATCAAATGGGACATTTCTGTAATGAGACAACATTAATAGTAACTGCATGTAGACCTAGTGTTGACATCACATATAGCACAATTATGCTCATATATAAATATATATTTAAACTTTTTGTCGTGATGTGTGGCAGGGAAGGAATTTTTCAAATTATAATTTCAGTTATTGTGGTTCCATGCAATAATGTTACAGAAATGAGTTCTTGATCAAACTTAAAAATTATACAAATTCTTGCCATAACAAAAATCATGAAGGAATAATTAAACACTAGTTCAATTGTTAGAGGAGAAACAAACACATTGTACAGCAATTCAAATTTTAAATTCAAATGGATACTGAATTTGGAAAATGTATAGATTAAATAAGTACAAGTACCTGTAATCCCATTCGCTTATGCCCCAGCCATGTACGCCATTCACATTGTAGGTACACATTCGTTCATGTATTTTGGCATCTCGGCCCTCACCAATGTAGAAGATTGGAGCTTCTACTTCTGTACAAGTCACATTGTATTCTTTCTCTCCTGTATATAATGCATAAAAAATCTGATTTGATCAAATTTGATTATAAATATTGTCAATCTAACAGTATATCATGTAAAGAAATGTTTATTAAATCATGGAATTACTTAGCTGTATTACATTGAGAAAGGTTTACATTTTGATCAATGGTTAAGATCAAACATAGAACTTTTGCTTAAAGATACAGTAATTTGATTATCAATATGCTATTGACCTTTACAATAAAATATAACATGCTTTATTCCCAAACTATTCAACAAGAGGTTTTAAGAATTCTGATCTCCTACTTTGATGTATTTCTTTTTGTGTGCATCTGAAATCATTAAAAACCAGCATGATTTTTTGCCTCGTTAATGATACAATTGATGACTATTTCCTGAGATCTATAATCAGAATATAGGATTCTGGAATTTCACAGCATACTTCTACCAAACAATCCATGAAATGAGTTCAATACAATCTGTTTTTGTTCTGTTTTGTTTTTTGTTAATTACCTCACAAACTTTGTGAAATTACACTTGCAAAATTAAGCTGGTTAATTGTAGCTGATGTCAACAGCCATTTCAAATACACAAAAATATCATTTTTTCAATTGCTCTTGGATTGCTACTTTATATTAGTGTGAATCACTAAAAAAAATTCAGTAAATTCTATAGTACAGCAAATTCATAATATCTCTAAATTATTAATTGGATATACATTAATTATTCATTTACACAATTAATCAATTAATTAATTATTTTTCACCTGATCATTACTTCATGAAATATCACGTGTAAGGTACAATTCCCCGCCATGGGAATTTTGAAAAGTTGGCGAGTATGATATGATATCTGGATTGATTGGTCCCCAAAGAGTTCTTGTACACTGCTATTCACTTTGATTTCGCAAATACTTAATTTAGCGAACTTATCTCTCGAGACATACTTGCGAAAGGATGAATTCGTAAACACAGATCTAGAAATGACTTTAATTTCCAAAAAATGACGGGCCGTTAAAAATGATATGGACTCTTTTATCGGTAACTGAATCAGTATGGATGTCATCAAGAAATATTTGTGTACAAATAATCGCAAGGGATTTGAGTTCGCAATTAACCTTCCTTATAATATTGTACTATAAATTACTTTATTTCGTGAAAAATTAATCTTGCACAAAATAAAGTAATTTATAGTACAATATGTTATGTGTCATGTGATCTTCTATACTGTAAACAAGAACTGCTTGAGAAGTAAATAATCCAGAGACCACACTGTCCTTAAATAACAATCCAGGAGTAGGTTGAATAATCATTTTCTTTTTATTTATTTTATAATTATATATATTTATCACCTTGACTATATATATATATATATATATATATATATTTACATATTTATTATTCATAATATAGGATGACACCTACCTGCCATGAATTTGAAAGACAGCTGTTTTGGAGGGTTCCCATCTTCACCATGATCACCTAACTGGAACTCTGAAGAGGACACGGATTCCTTGGTACCATCAGGGTGGATCACATAACCAATAGTAAGACTGAAACATACACAGATGACAACATAGATTTACTATTTCGAATTCATTGAACAGAGAGACAACATTTTCAGATAAAAGATACAAGGAATCTGGTTTGACAATTCCTACATGGGGTGTTCGGTCTTTCTCAGAATGCTGACCATGAGAGAATCAGATCATCCTGTGATATATTGGTTGTGTCCTTGGGAAGCATACTATACATTAATTGCTATAGACAACATGAGATGGGCTTCCTGTGTGTAGTCTTTGCGGTAATCACCACTTAACAAGGGGATCCTCCCCATCCCTCAATTTAGCCTTACTAGTAACTTCAGTGAACAAACAGGAAGAGTATGTGTACTACCTAAGATATGTGACATAACTGGTCAAGGTGATGAATTTTACCTGTACTTATATTGATGTGATTTATCTTACCTAGTCATGGTGATAGGCATGGATATACAGCCAACACATATAGCTGTCTTGTCTGCCAGCATAGCGTAGCTGATGGCATACCTATGGAAGTACCGCCAATCACGGATATTTCCTGTAAAAAAAATATCAATTTTTTTTGAGTTTATCAAACAAACATGCACTATAATATAATTGTATATATCAAACTGAAGTGACTTACAAGAAACAAGGATTGCCTTCCCTTACAAATAACATATTATGGTTTTAAATTTTACAGGCAATTTAATGGAACAATAATATACCCGTGATATATACATTGATTAACCTAGCAGATGTAAGTCTGCCAGAGTTGTTTCCCTTGTCTATGCTACCTGTGCATATGGCGAGTTTATGGTTTCAGGAAAATCCTGTTTAGATTTTGGAATTTATGATAATCTGGTTTAAAAAAATGGTTGCTATTATGAATTTCACCCACCAGACAGAATTTTAGCTTCATGTATATATACATATCTTTCTAAAGTTATGAGAGTACCAATTGAAAAAAACTCATAAGATATAAATCCTCACAAAACTACCAACCAACCCAATGATAATAAGATAACTGACACTTTCTCTATACATGTAGCTCATCACAAATACTGTAAGGTTATAGATATGAACTACAAGTGGTATGTGAAGAAGGAAAGAAGTCTTATATTGCATGTACATTTACCAATGGAAGAGACAAGAGAATTTGACCTATACCACAGGAGCTTCATTGCTTCCTGTATTTGACTATTCAGTATACATTACACAAACTTACCATAAGAATGGTCCCTGGCTCCTTGAACTTTAATTGTCTTTTCTCCTACACCTGCTATATCAACGACGCCCGATATTTCTCCAAACTGTTCGTAATGTGTTTGATGAACACTGAAAGAAATTTGTTTTCACTATTTTTTTTTGGATTAAGGATCCTATGTGATGTATTCTGTACCTGTACAGAGAGTGATTAAGACACCTGACACGTGGAAAAGATATCTACAGAATACTGAATGCTTTTCTCTTTAATATCATCTACAATGAGTTTCATTGTAATGACAAGAAATCACTGCCGTAGTTGGTCAAAACTATGAAATATATAGTCACTGTAAAAGTTACATCATCACTAGTAACAATATCAATTGAATTTATTCTAACCTATCCATGATTTCATCAATAACTGGAATAATTTATGAACAAAAAGATTATTTTCATAAAATAAATGTTGATACCTTGAATTATGCCAATTTCTAAAAGAAAATTAATGAAAATTTGATGAGAAGGTGGGCACTATATTTCATTATTTTCACAAAATCAAGTTTTGTCCAAACTTGGAGGCAAGGTTTCTAACCAGTTTGTATCATCAAATGCATAGGGCTAATGGACCCAACATACAAAGTCTGAGGGCTGGCATATTGCAGGGCAATGGGATAGCATTTGTTTGTCATTCTAATGAACAGGAATATATATGGGCGGTCTTATTACCAGGCATGGACTTCTGACCAGATATGAATTAGCAGTCTTGCTTACCTTTTCAGAACATCAAAATAATTTCTAGACCATTTTTCTTTAGCTATAGAGTCCGCCATAACATTTGGGTGGAGATCGGTGTCAAAATCGAAGTATGGAGTGAAGGCTGTCCAGGTGAGGTCAAAGGTCACATCTAATTCGTCATGAGTTTCATGATTTCTGAAATAAGTACAAAAACATGGAGTTACAATAATTTTGTTTCCTTAAGACATCCTCTATTCTCAAAGGGGCAACATTAATAACAAATGAATACATGTTGTATTTCGTTTTTCTATTTTTTTTCATATTAATTGACATCATTTCTGTAAAAATAAAATTTCCTCCCACAAATTAAAAAATCAACCTTTTTATATTTAAATTAGGAACATAATGCAAGCAGCTGGTCAAATAAATACTTGAGGAATTAATGAAAGATTAATAAGTCTGAATTCTTTAATGAACTGCTCCCCCCACCCCCACCCCTCTTGGACCTCATCACTGCATGAAGCTACAAAGAGAGAAAGGTGCCTTTCTGATACATAACGGTAAGTCCTCTAAGATTTGTCCTGTGAGTATGTAGCACCTAAGAATTGCATTTTGAATCACATAACTTCATTTTAATAACTCAATCAAATTTACAAGGTCCATGATGAGGATTTTATGTGACAAATTATGTTGATCCCTCATTCGAACGAAAAGCTGGCATGATTACCAAACCGTATACATTTTGATTTTTTCTGCTCTATCTGTATTACATAGTTTATAACAATGACAAACCCTAAAGACTACACTTACCCACCTTAGTTTGCCTTTGTAAGATATCTTCCAGGTTTTCATTGGATCAACTGGCTCCAGTTTCAGTCCTCCAGCAGCAAAGGCCTGTGGATCTGTGCCCTGGAGTTTGGTGTCTGGTTTGGATGGAATCTCCAGCAGACCAACACCAGGAAGCTATATATATCACACAGACGAAAGAAAATGAAATCTTAAGCTCCACATTCAACAAGAAGTAAAACAGCATACAGACCTGGGGCCAAACACCTAATTACACTGCATCATACAACTGTTTCATCCTTATAAGGAAATGTCATATCAGTATATCTAATTCTTAATTTGAATTCAAATGTGTTATTTACTTGTGTGTATTTGGTAATATCCTCTAGAGCAAAGTGAAATCAAAAAGGTTTTATATGAAGTAGGAGAGATCTTGAGCGGACACTTACTCTGAGGTAGAGCACGGTCTGGACCACATTGTTCTGTCTCCTAGCAGTGGCTGCCACCATGTACTGTCCATCCTTGTTCCCTCCATTAAAGTAAACAGCATCAACGGCCTGTCAGTAAAAATTTATAGAAATATATTATATCATCAACCATGTGTAACATTATAAAGCTCATAATTTGTAAATATTAGTTGATTAATACCATATACACTGTAGTTATCTTGATTATTCATTGTCAGTAAGATATACATATATGTATAGATGTTTAATATGTTTAATTTTCATTTCTGCTGAATGGGTTTTAGTGTAGCTGAACTTGACTGCAAGGGTCAAATATTGGCGACCATGCAGGTGTAAATTCCCAGGTTAACTTTACTGGTAGAGTGTCTGTCTAGAGTTTCGATAGTCTAAAATTTCAATCCAAGTCTTAACTCTAATCATTCGTTTTTTCACTCCTGTTACAATATAATAGAGTTCATGATTCTATGAACTAAAAATTACTTAAGAAGGGAGTGACAACTATTATTTGATAAGAGTCTTCTTGAGTCTATAAAGGTTGATTTCATGTTTTTGTGATAGACAAATGACAATTTATATTTAGTGACTACAAGAAACCCATGTCCATGACCATTTCTATCATAACCAGAAACCATATCAGTTTTAAACCAACAAGCCTTTTATGTACAAAACTGCAAACTGTTGCTTAATAATGGATGTAAAGCAGAAATATTTAGGTTATCCATTCTCATTCACTTGAGGCTATAAAGTACATATGAACCCTGAATCAACAGTTTTTTTCCTTTATGTTTTG
This sequence comes from Ylistrum balloti, assembly GCF_031769215.1. Taxonomy (NCBI): domain Eukaryota; kingdom Metazoa; phylum Mollusca; class Bivalvia; order Pectinida; family Pectinidae; genus Ylistrum; species Ylistrum balloti. The sequence goes on along the minus strand of NW_026782152.1, from coordinate 773,788 downwards.
TTTTTGTTTTTTGTTTTTTTTTTTGTTGTGTTTTTGGGCTTTCATTCTTCACAAATTAATATCCAGAGATCCAGACCCAGAGATCCTACACAACAGTAAGATTACTCTGTATAATATGCACATTAATGTATTTGTATGTCATGGATTGATACACTGTAGTCAAGCAGAACCCTTGAGTACATTATAAATACATTAGTATACATGTACATTAGTACATTATAAATACATCTACAATGTAGACATTACAGACACTACAATGTATAAATCATGTACGTTATATAATTATTAAATACACCTGAACGTACATGTTTAAATCATGCATGTACATCATTTTGTACATTGTCAAATTTATTAAAGCAGGGACTGTATTATACGTCCCTGGTTAAAAGGCATATAAGCTTATAACATTGTATCCCTGCATCTGGGGTAACACAAAAACATAATGGGGATATGACATAGATCTACATCAAAGTAAGTGGATATGTCTGGAGTAGACATATAGTTGGGTACTACCTTTGGTTGATCTATGGGCAGTGTCTGAACTTTCTCCATATCTGTGACATTGGACCTGGACCTAACACCATATCCAGCATTCTCACCGGTCGCTGTGCTCATTTTCGCGTTCTTCCTCCTTCTTAATTTTAGCACAAATAAAAGAAAGTGGTATTTGAAAGGATACCACTTGTTTCGCTGTGTATAAATTCCACATTTCGGTGGTGGATCTGATTTTACTAACCAGCCTACGACCAGAATTACCAAAATTGCTCCAATGACATACAGTATCATGATGATAATTCAAGAGTTACCTCCCCTGCAGTGGAGCTCGTCAGAAATGTCAGACGATCGTTAAAGATAATGGGTCTGAAGTACAAACATAGCAGAACGGTGGTTTTAGAGGCCTACCGAATTATGATCCACACACTGCCACAAGGATTAAGATTATTCCTTACAAACATAGAAAGTATCATTTAAGTCCAATGCATTTTGGTGTACTGTGTTCAACGGATCCCGGCTGTTTTGTAATGAGGCATAGGGTAAAATACTGATAAAACGACGGATCGCCATTACAAGTTTTTGGACGTTTTAGGTTGGGTGCGCACCTTCATCATCATCATTATTTCTTGATTTCCTCCAAATATTGAAAGAGTAATTACAATGACAAATATTGTAAATTTAGGTGAAAATTAAAGAAAAAAAGTGCAAGAATATATGTATATAAATATTGCACAATGAATGTGAATAACCAATCCATCAATAATGGAGATTTCTAGCAGAACACATCAAACATTAGATAGGAGATGGCCTTTACTGAAAAGTCATATTGTAGGCCTTTTCAGAAAACATTAGACAATCTTTAATAAAAAATGTAAACAAAGATGAATCGTCATGAAATGATTCATAAATGTCCTCACTGGGGGCACCCAACAGAGACGCTATCTGGACATCTCTGTCCGCCTGGTCAAGTGATACATACACATTAACTGGATATTTGTCCACAAAACTGGTAAAAAGATTATCTCGCAGAGACATTAATATGGGCTCTTTGCAGTCAAGTAAACAATGGGCGACTGCGTCTTCAAAAGTGCCTTTACATCGAGCACATAAAAGTTCACAAGTAGGAGGGACAATCCACATTTTTGCATGTCCTGTTAAAATTTGGATGGCGTTTAGAAAATGACCAAATTACTGCAGGAACCATATTAGGATGAAGAATTTTGAATCTATGAAATTCTAACGAACTGTTTATACATAAACGCCAGTCATCAGATTCTTTACACAGAAGGACATTCTTTACAAGATATTTCCAGCTAAGTTTGGGTGGAAATTTCCCAGAATTAAGAAAATCAAGTAAGATGCCTCGGAAGTTGTAGTTGTGTAAAGCATCCCAAACTTCGTTGATGAAACCTTTCTTAGCGTTATTTACCCCAAGATGTTTTTCATGTAAACGCAACAAAAAGAGTTGTTTTGAAGTACAAGTTGTTTTGATATTACAAAAGCCCCGAAAAAACGAAGCTTACATTGCTCTACGTAAAGATATATAGAAGGCAAACCTAACATTCCCAATGCTACATCAGACCTAGTAAGAAGTGGGAAATTTTGTATTCATTTTGCACATAAATAATGGACTGATTCTAGGCGATGCTAATCAGCGTTGGAGAGAGAGTTCCAGAGCTCACAACCAAACATACCTCTAGGGAGAATAACAGACAAATAAAGATGGACTCCAGTCAAGGGATTGATACTAGGACCAAATAAATTACAATTTAGCAGAGCAAAACACTGACCTCGCAATTTGTGGATAACATCGTCAACATCAGACCGACCTGGTTTAAATTTATTCAAATTAATACCCACGTGTTTTACATTTGTGCTTTCATTAACAACATTGTCACCTAGATACCAAGTACGATACGATGTGATGATGCCGTTATTGGCATAAAGAATGTGTCCATAATTTATGAAACTACTTTCATGCGACATGTTAAATCATTACACTAACAAGACGTTGACATCCATGTAATTTTTAAAAAGGAAATAAAGGAAATACCAACATGTCAACGAAATCTTGTTTTAAATTATGAAACTATGATAAGATATGAACAAAAGAAATATTTACATAGAGGCTCGAAACCTCCTGAAAAAGGACAACGGAAATAAGACCAGAGGCTCTGGTAGGATAACCGTTGTTTGGGTTCATCAACGACATTCGAAAATACGGACCTTAAAGTACTTGTATCATCAATAAAGAAACTTATAAAAAATAAGTTTCAAATCGCCAAAGTTTGGACTGTATGGAAATTTCTCTTAGCAGTGTATAGAGTCCATGGTTACACCAAGTAAAATGGTACCAGTTAACCTACACTTCACAGTTTAATATACATATATATTGACATGGGATACCGACACATCCAGTGGATCGAAAATATGAGGAAAATAACGTAAATATCAAGCTGTAATGATGTATTCTTAAAACTGATCATCACAGGTATAATCTAATCATTGTTTACTACTGTACAGTAAAACTAATTACATTGTAACTAGTAAATTACAAGTCGTTACATCCTGTAATTACCCATATCCCGTGTCTCATTATTGGCTTGGGGCCCCTGGGCTTACGTCAGGTTAGATGCAGAATAAATAAAGGCTTTTAATTCCTAGACTTATAATACGACCAAGAGTTCCGGAATGGAGAGCGTTTTAACTTCACCTATGACACACTCTGTTCGAGTAAAAATCCAAGAATGGATGATTACAACACATTTCCTACGTCACGTGACCATAAACAAACTTGATGACACTCGTCTTATCAAACAGATGATAAAAAAAAACTTTTGTAAATTTGACCCCTGTGACGTTGAATTGAGGACCAAGATGAATTTATCTAACCAAACTTAAACATTCTACCATGCTGCAGTCTGAATGACATATCCAGAAGTTGTTTAACTGCCAAACTATGTAGGTTGTTTATTGTTTGTATACATTTTTGTCGGATTTTTTTATCACCCGTTTCTTTTGATATACGATAATGTCATGCACGTCGGTTGTTTTCGTTATTTAGTGTTAAATTGTTTTACTTCAGCAGAAGTCGCGTGATGATGCCGTTTCTTGGTAAAAGGAAGTGAATATGACCTAGGCTAGCTACTTTTCTCGTTTTTTAAGGGATGGATGGCAAACAGCAGCACCAAACGACCGAAAAAATATCATTTGGATTTTGAACATTTGATTAAAGACTGTGATTCTCAACTGATATAGATTAGCATGTAATATAAATGGCGTACCGTCTTCGTAAGTTAAAAGCAACACAACTTTGAAATATCTGAGAGTGAAATATGGTAACTTGACACTGTCCAACCCAGACAATAATACAACAGAGAACACGATCAGTTGTTTGATTTGTTTTATTTCACAATATTTCAACAACAGAAAGACATATAACAGAGAACCAACAAATTTTTTATACAGTAAACGTTCTTATTATCACCCTCCACTGTAAATATACTGTAAATATTCTAAAACACCTCTCCAAGGTAATGCCTTATAATGTAAACATTCTCATAAACACACTTCCATGCTAACTACTTTCTGCTGTAAACATTCTCATGAGCACCTCTCCATGCTTATTTCTTTCTGCTGTAAACACTATTATTAACAATTCTCCATGCTTACCACTTTCAGCTGTAAACATTCTCATGAACACCCCTCCATGCTAACTACTTTCTGCTGTAAACATTCTCATGAACATCTCTCCATGCTTACCACTTTCTGCTGTAAACATTCTAATGAGCACCTCTCCATGCTTATTTCTTTCTGCTGTAAACACTATTATTAACAACTCTCCATGCTTACCACTTTCTGCTGTAAACATTCTCATGAACACCTCTCCATGCTTACTGTTTTCTGCTGTAAACATTCTCATTGACATCTCTCCATGTCAACTACTAAGTAACTTCTGCTGTAAACATTCTCATTAACACCTCTCCATGCTTATTTCTTTCTGCTGTAAACATTCTCATGAACAACTCTTCATGCTTACTACTTTCTGCTGTAAACATTCTCATGAACACCTCACCATGCTAACTACTTTCTGCTGTAAACATCCTCATGAACATCTCTCCATGCTTACCACTTTCTGCTGTAAACATTCTAATGAGCACCTCTCCATGCTTATTTCTTTTTGCTGTAAACACTATTATTAACAACTCTCCATGCTTACCACTTTCTGCTGTAAACATTCTCATGAACGCCTCTCCATGTCAACTATTAAGTCACTTCTGCTGTAAACATTCTCATGAACACCTCTCCATGCTTATTTCTTTCTGCTGTAAACATTCTCATGAACAACTCTTCATGCTTACTACTTTCTGCTGTAAACATTCTCATAAACACCTCTCCATGCCAACTACTAAGTAACTTCTGCCGTAAACATTCTCATGAACACCTCACCATGCTTACTACTTTCTGCTGTAAACATTCTCATGAACACCTCTCCATGCTTACTACTTTCTGCTGTAAACATTCTCATGAGCACCTCTCCATGCCTACTACTTTCTGCTGTAAACATTATCATAAACACCTCTCCATGCTTATTTCTTTCTGCTGTAAACAGTATTATTAACAACTCTCCATGCTAACTACTTTCTGCTGTAAACATTCTCATGAACGCCTCTCCATGTCAACTATTAAGTCACTTATGCTATAAACATTATCATAAACACCTCTCCATGCTTACTACTTTCTGCTGTAAACATTCTCATGAACACCTCTCCATGCCAAGTACTAAGTAACTTCTGCTGTAAACATTCTCATGAACAGCTCTCCATTCTTACCACTTTCTGCTGTAAACATTCTCGTGAGCACCTGTCCATGCTTACTACGTTCTGCTGTAAACATTCTCAAGAACTGTCTCATTAACACCTCTCCATGCTTACTGTTTTCTGCTGTAAACATTCTTGTGAACAACCTTCCATGTTACATTTAATTACAATGTAACTTCTGCTGTAAACATTATCATCAACAGCTCTCCTGGCTAACTTCTTTCTGTTGTAAACATTCTCATAAGCACACCTAAATGCTAACTTTTTGTGCTGTAAACATTCCCATAAACATCCCTCCACTAACTACTTTCTGCTTTAAACATTGCAAACATACAAATTGCACTGTAAATATAGCTAGTTCATGACATAAACATTCTTAAAACATCCATAACAGTAAAGAGTTGATTTAAATACTGTAAATGTTTTCATAAACATCTGTCCAGTCGATACTATCTGTTTGTAAATGCTCGTGCAAGCAAAAGCAATATTTGTTGTAAACATTCTAAAAATCCCTCCTCCACTGTGATAACTTCCTGCTGTAAACATGGTTATGAATATTTCAGTGAACATTTTACACTGTAAATCAAACACCCCTGAGAAATAAACAGTGGATATTCTCATGAAAATCTGTTTAAAACTGAATTCCTTACAGCAGTTTTTCCTTGAAAAAAAGGGGAGAGAGAAAACAAAACCCAGACTGTAGTGTAAACTACACTCTCATCAAGACTCTAATAATTTACCAAACAAAGACAGACCATAAATATCCTTATAAAATCTTTTCTTTCCGTATTTTATCCTGCAACTAATTTCTCAACTTGCACCGTAATAAAAGGATGTTTTGTCATATTTGTTACATCAACCTTACAATTTACCTGGAAAAAACTATATTTTATAGTTACATATTTCTTTAATTATGATAATTGGAGATATTGTCTTGTGCTGTTATGGTTGTATCCTTTACCCCAACTGCTCTGAATGGCATGTGATGGGCCTTCCATATGTTGTTCACTGAGGTAGCCACCAGACGATATTAGGAGCGCATGTCTTATAATGACCCTGGCAACAAACATACAACACAGCAGAAACACATTTCTCGATGGTATATCATCAACTTTGAATTTGTTATTTAAAAAGTTAAAAAAAAAAAATGAACAGGCTATCTTTATTACTTGCTAACAAACTCATCATACCTGGAAACTTAAATTGCAGTGAAAATAAAAATTCTGAGCCTTAAAAATTCTCTTGATTACCAATTAATAACGATTTCATCAATACTTGTATAATTACAAAAATGTATATCCCCAATGATTTTAAGAACAAAAGTCAAGCTTCTTTATGCGATGTGGACAAATCATGATATACAATATGTACCATGTCAAAACAGCTAGAAAATGACAGCACCAAGAAAACAATTATAACTATCAAAGCATCACAATTATGATTGTCACAATAAGTAATTTCTTTTAACAAATCAATAAAAAAACTTTTGGCCTCAGTTCTGTAATTTTAGAAAGAAAACAGATCAATACATTATAGACTATACCAGTTAGTATGGCATTGAAAGTACACTGATATTCAATGAAAATCTGTTTTACATACCAAGCAATCTATTATGTCCTTATTTGGTTGTTTTTATATTGACTTAATTAAGTGACCAACATTGTGTTACACTTTAATGTAAGTATAATCAGGATCAAATTAGACAGAATGTCAGAATATTCAGTGGTCATATAAGACAAGATACCAGTATACTCAGGGATCAGACTGGACAGGATGTCAGTACAATCAGGGTCAGATTAGACAGGATGTCAGAATATTCAGTGGTCATATAAGACAGGATACCAGTATACTCAGGGATCAGACTGGACAGGATGTCAGTACAATCAGGGTCAGATTAGACAGGATGTCAAAATACTCATAAATTACATTAGACAGGATGTAAGAATACTGAGGGGCCAGAATAGAGAGGATGTTGGAATGCTCACGGGTTAGATTAGACAGAATGTCATAATACTCAAATATTATATAAAAACAGGATGTCAGAATACTGAGGGGTCAGATTTGACAGGATGTCAGAAAACTGAGGTGCCAGACTAGAGAGGATGTAAGGATACTGAGGGGTCAGATTGGACAGGTTGTCAGAATACTGAGGGGCCAGACTAGAGAGGATGTAAGGATACTGAGGGGTCAGATTGGACAGGTTGTCAGAATACTGAGGGGCCAGACTAGAGAGGTTATTAGAATACTTAGGGGTTATATCAGAAAGAATGTCAAAATACTCAGAGGTTAGATTAGACAGGATGTCAGAATAGTCAGAGGTCAGATTATACAGTATGTCAGATAAGACATGATTTTAGAATACATACATGTATACACTGGTATCAGTTACTATATATGCTATCATATTCCTGAAATGCATCCATACTACATTTTGCAGTTCTTGGTGAATTTCTGCTAAGAATCTAAGGTGATTTAATTTAAAATTAGAATCAGTGCTGTACATCATTTGTAATCTATATATAGAGAGAAAAGTACTTTGTAAAAATTGAAGTATCAATAACATTTTTGTCTTTACAATAACATTATATATACATGATTTCTAATTATGAGGAAAGTGTTCCCTATGAATAATAGAGATATATTCCCTATAATTTAGAGATCATTTTCTTAGATTAAGAGAGAATTGAAAATTTCAAGAATGAAATCTATCTATCAACATTATATATTAATTTGAAGAGATTGCAAGAATTGAAAGAAAAGTATACATTTACATTATGTAATTTCTCATGAATATACTTCTTGATCAATAAATCCTCTATTTTGGCTTTGTATTCTCAACAAGTACATTTTAACTAGAAGTATTTAGAAGTGCATCAATATACATATAAACTACAGAGGTGCTTGAAACCCAGTGTGAAGAATTACCTCCCCTTTTCTCTCTCAATGATTTCCATATCTAGTACATTTATAACTTTGTTAAGAATATATATTAGAAACACAAAGATTGCCTGAAAATTTTATTCAACATAGTACTTCCAGGGGGCCAGCACTTTACCTTAGACACAAAGTTAGGGCGTGGGCTTATTATAGGAGACTGACACATTGCCTCAGACTCAAAGTTAAAAGGTGGGGTTATTAAAGGATCCCAGGAGGCCAACACATTATCTTAGATTCAAAGTCAATAATGGGCTAATTACAAGAAATGAAAAAAAAAAATTGTTTGAAATTATTACTGAATAGCAATTAAATATGGATGGACTTATTTCCAGGAAAAGGCTTATTGCTGGATAAACAGGATAAGCATTTATTTCTCATATGCTTATTGTTGTAGCTCTATGAAAGTCACATATATTGTAATACCTTCTAACGGCCTGGAGAAATGACCAAATGGCATTCACTTACAGTACCAGTGGACAAGCACAATGACAAGTTACTTTCTTCAAAGAGTTGTCTTTCCTTACAGTGAATTGCGACATATACGGTAGTAAAAAGCTCAAGCGAAGACGAATTAAAGCATGTCAAAAAATAAACTTGAGCCTTTATGGTTTTTTAATTTTGGTCCCAAAATAATCTAAACTATATCAAACATTATCAATTTCACCTTAAATCATGATTTTTAAAAAAATCATTCTGCCATTAATTTTTTTATTTCTTTTTTCCTTCTGAAGAATTAAAAATTTGAGGTAGGAACCACATATTGATAAAAATCTTGGCCATGTCTTATGCATGTAGAGGGGCATTTCATTTCCAACTTTCCACCCTCTGATTAAAAACAAAAAAGTTTCTGGAAAAAGATATTTTTTAGAAATATCAAGAATTACATGTATTTAATTTCAGTTTTATTGAAAAACTTTTTTTAGATTGACTGTAATTCCAGGTTAGTTCCAATGAGTTATTCCAAGCACTTCCTGAAATCACAATGTGATTAAAATCTGATTTTATAAAACTAATTTTAAGATCATGTGCTGCCAATTAATTGAAATTCATGTTTTAAATTTATTAGAAATCAATATCTAAAATTTGATCCAAAATTTACTAAACTAATTCTTTCGAACAAGTGGGTGTTTAGAACTAAAAAATAATGTCTGAAGCTAAATTTTCATCTGTGTAACACTGATAAGGTGTTATTAATGAATGTCCTTTGGTTGATGTAAATGTTTTGGTGTGACAAGTTATGTGCTAGAACTATGATATTTTTTCATTGTACCCATAAAGTCATTGAAAGACACTACACAACATTGATGACTTAATGTTATACACAGAAACTGATGACATAGTACACAAAACACAACAATGTCATCTCATGGCATTATTCACACATATAAGGACGATACAAACTGCAGATGTATAGTGCTGTCACACTGCATGATATCAGATACAATACTGATGATGTCATACACAACTTTCATATGTGTCTTTTGGATACTGTGAGGCATCAAAATTTGAATTTGAAGCAGAAGATGATGAAGGCCAACCTGTTAAAACAAGGACAAAAAGAATATTCACCATAGTTATAGCATACATAAAAAAGCTGAAAAGGTTAAAGACAAATATGAAACTGATCATTTATCAAACAAGAGGCCCATAGTCCTTAACAGTCATCTGACATAAAATACAAGATTTTAAATTTTGAACTTGAGAAGAAATCGAAAATGTGTTTTCAAGATGACAGCCATGTTGGATTTCAGACCAACCCGAAATTAACAAACTTTGGTCAGGATCATGTCACGATCATTTCAAGTAAGTTTTAGCTGAATGAGACATGTAGAACTTGAGAAGAAGTTGAAGTTGTTTACGACGGACAACGCCAGACAAAAGGCGATCACAATAGGTCATAAGACCCTTTGGTCAGATGACCTAAAATGTTGAATAAATCTGCATAATGCTAACAATCTGTATTTTAAGACATTGTTTAGACATGACTTTCAGAATCAGGGTTCTGTAGAAGATGTTGGATATTTTCAATGTTGATACATTTTTTAATGCAAAAGTGGTTTAATGTGATTTGATTTGACAAACTTTACATTTCCCCCTTGAGTTTCAGAACAAAATCATCCCTACTGCAGTTGTAAAAGTTTTGACAAAGAAGTTGTTAAGCATTTTTTCATCACATATGACTTCTTCCGACCTTGAACTAGCAAAATCTTTCTTGAAACATAATTATAACATTGAAATATTTCTCTTCTGTTGGAATGATATATATACTAAATGTGAAACCATCAAGAGATCCCAGAAGGATCTTGCTGTCCATCATTGATTTGGTCTTTATTTGTTGGATATTTTCCACTTATTTTCTCTTCTCTGTTTTTGCTCTTAATGATAAGAAAATTAAACATTAATGCAGAAATATTGATAACTAGAACTGTCCCTCCTCTCCAATCAACAATAATTTTGGAGGGGTTGTCCCAACAAGATTCCTCAAAAAGGTCTTCATTTGATCACCATTGAGACTAAATGGAAACAATTTTCATTTGAAAAATCCTATCATTGTATTTATCATCCCCTAAACCCTTTTATACCAATTTTCAACTTAATCAGATAATATCTTAATTTCAACAATAAGAAGTCTACAAAGTGTTTCCTTAGTTTTGGAACACCTAATATGTCAAATTATAGGCTATAATTAGCTGTAGCATTTGATTAAGTTTAAATGAAAAGCGATAGAGCACAGACATATATCATAGGAATGTAGTATGCCAAGTTTGAGAAATATTGCATCAGGTCTTTATTAGATCTACGTAACACAATATTCCATACAGAATATCTACAAAAAGGGGTATAACTCTATTAAATATTTCTGAAATTTTACAATTTGCAAAATGGTATAACTTTAGATTGTAGTTTGTCAAGTTTTAGTTTTAGTCCCAAAATCAAGCAGTCACTAGAGACCAACTGAAGCCTTCACATGAAATTTGAGAAAGATCTATGTAGTAAGAAATAGCAATAACAAACTTTCAAAATCAAAATCAAAGATGGCCATCTGTTGGCCATTGTGCTATTCTGATCAGTCTGAAAATCATCACGGCACAACTAGGGACCACGAGGAACCGACATATAAAATTTGAGAAAGATCCATCAAGCACGTCTTAAGAAATAGCAATAATAAACTTCATTGAAAAAATCCAAGATGGCCACCTTTTGGCCATTTTGTTTTTCTGATCAGTCCCAATATCAAACAGGCACAATGAGAGACAAGGGAAACCTACATCTTGAATTTCAGAAAGATCCATCTAAAACTTCATTAGATTTAGCAATAATAAGAATTGTTTTAGGATGGATGGACAGACAAGGACCAAGGACGTAGGGCGATTGGAATAGCTGACTATCTGATGATGGAACGGTAAAAAAAAGTAAAGGATCAACTGGCAACAGCCAGATTTAAACCTCCCAATAAGTTTAATGTGTACATGTACCAGAGTGCATTACATAACTTTGCCAAAATAAATTTTAATTCGCATCATAAGATTAAGCAATATATAATAGAAGAGGCGAAGGGATTGTCTATATCCAGACAAGTGCTCAGGTTCAACATAGCTGAGAGTACAATGTAGATCATGGTGTTAGCCTGCCAAGTAAAAGTGCAAGGAAATGAACTTTGAGATAATGGGACAGTTCATTCTGCAACAAGAGAACCCAAAGGAATTGAATAATCGTTATTGGTTCTATGCAAGACTGATCTCTACATTCCCGTCTTTCACCTTTTCCTCTTTATCATTTCATCCTAGGGAATCCTACATATGAAACCTTAAAAAACGATCTAACAAGAGCTTGTTTAGAAATAGGGATAACAAACTTCAACTGTCAAAATCCGAGATGGCCGCCTGTCCGCTGGTTTGTTTCACTGATCACTCTCAAAGTCATATGGGCTTAAATAAGGACCATGGGGAACATACACACATCAAGTGTGAAGAATATCCTTCTATTACTTCAAAAGAAATAGCGATAACAAACTTAAACTGTCAAAATGATATATGGTTGCTTGTTGGCCATTTTGTTTCATTGATCGGTCTCTAAATTAAATGGGCACAACAAGGGACCATGCTGTAAACAGTTTGAGAAATATCTCTCAAGTCCTTCTCAAGAAAAAACGATAATTTCAACTGCTAAATTCCAAGATGGCAACCTGTTGGCGATTTTGTCTCAAGGATCAGTCTAAAAATTAAATGGGCTCAAGTGGGGACAGAGGGGAACCTAAAGCCGCAGTCTTACAATGGTTTCTGTAGTACTTCTCAAGAAATAATTATTAACAAGGCTTGCTAGTGGCAAGATGACATGAAGAAAGGACAAAGGAAACAAGAGGCCCATGGGCCTTAATGGTCATCTGACATAAAATACAAGATTTCAAATTTTTAACTTGAGAAGAAGTCGAAAATGTGTTTTCAAGATGACGGCCATGTTGGATTTTGGACCAACCCGAAGTTAACAAACTTTGTCAGGTTCATGTCACGAACATTTCAGGTAAGTTTCAGCTGAATGAGACATGTAGAACTTGAGAAGAAGTTGAAAATGTTTACGACGGACGACGCCGGACATTAGGCAATCGCAATAGGTCATCAGACCCTTCGGTCATATGACCTAAAAAAAGGGTAATTTGAATGCAGTCCACTACCTGATGATAGTGGGCTAAAGTAGTTACCTTTGAGATCAATTCCAAAGCAATTTAATCTGTTCAAGTCTGGATTGGATTTATTTGTTACGATTGCACTGCGTACATTGACCAGTGATGACCGCCGACTGGACACAGACTGCATATAGTTTGGATTATTGAGTAACAGTTCTTGTATCTGGTAAAGTTTGGTACTGACATCCTTCCCCACCAGGATGTGGAGAATGGCTGCCATGAAACTGTCTGAATCTAGATGTTTTCTCAGCTGTGGAATGGGCCACGTCAGTAAAAGGCTGTCATCTGCTGCTTCAATTGAAACCTGCAATGCAGAAATTCATATTACATCAATGAAAACAGCCAGAAAATATGTACGTTTGAAGAAAATTGAACTGCTAACTCAAAATTAATCATATGATAAAAAAATAATGCTAACCTTCTATGTTTGTGAGTATAAAACTTACTTTGTGTTTACACCAGATCAGGCAAGTTCACACAAATTTATCTTGGTGTTTGACTAAATCCCATGAATTCTGAACCCTATACTTTCCAACTTTGAAAAATTGGTCATTTCTTTTATACTAAATGCTCCTACAAATACAACAAATGTTGATTAAGACAGTATCTGTTTTTCTTTTATGAGTTATATGCCTTCACAGAGGGTAATTTGAATTAAAACTGCTACCAACTTATTCAACATACTTGAAAGTCTTTGTATTATCATTATAAGTCATTCTGATGAGAATTAGAGACTAAAACAAAACTCATTCAGAACACTGCTACATATCAACATCATGACCTTCAACTAATGAATGTCAACTTAAACAGGTGAAGGTCATACACATGCAGTAACATCATCTTGAACAGGTGAAGGTCACTACATACAAGCTTACAATAAGTGTTGCATGCAACTCTCGTCCCCTGCTGTCAATTAAATTTTCTAAGCAGCATTGACCTTGATAGCAATAAAAAGATGTCTCATTTTCACAATTGAAAGTCTTTCCTCCAAAACCAGTTTCTTGATGGGAAGGAAACAAAACACCAGAAGAAAATGTGGAGAAAACTTTATATGCACTCCCTTGTGATTAATATTGTATTTATCTGGGAAACAAACTAAAACACTGACATGTCAGAAAGGACCCAACTTTGTGTCTGACCTTTAAAGGTAAATTTTACCATTTAGATACATTATTAGTATACACATGAAAAGATGTAAGATTTGACCTTGACCTTTTGACACAGTGAGCTTGAATATTGGACAGTTGACTACTGGTGTTATTCTGACAAACTTTGCTTCCTGCATCTTTGATGTGAGCCCTAAAATGATGATAAATGTCTAATGCAGTAAGTGACCTCCACAGCATTCACAGTTGACCTTTTGACCCCTAACTCAACATCACCCTATATATTTTGTAATAGTATTAGATTCCATCAAGTTTCAATATAAACAGTCAACCTGATGAAAAGTTATCATCTGGAAGCAAAACTATGACAATAGAAGTCTATTTTTAGTAGCAGTAACCTTTGTAGTTGACCTTATGACCCCTAACTCAATACCACACTTTATTACTTCATTAGCTAACATCTTAGGAAGTTTCGATCCTTTCTGACGTTATCATCTGGAAACCAAAATTTGGTGATAAAAGTCTGTTTTTAGCAATAGTGATCTTTAAGGTTGACCTTTTGACCCAAAACTTAATTCCACCCTGTATTACCTAATATGCTAATAGTGTATGAAGATTCAACCAAATTCATCTTTCCTTTATGAAGTTATCATCTGGAAACCAAAATTTGATGAAAAATATCAAGTTTTAATGACAGTGACCTTTGTAGTTGACCTTTTGGCCCCAAACTCATTTCCACTCTGTATGGTCTCATAACTTAACAGTTAATGAGGATTCATTTAAATCCGTCCATCTTTTCTCAATTTATTGTCTGGAAACCAACATCCATACAGCTGGACAGACAGACAGAGACAAAACTATAGTCCCCTTTGGTTTCACCAGCAGGTGACCTTTGAACAGGTGAAGGTCATACATATATATTAATATCACTTTAAACAGATGAAGGTCATCATCATCTTGGACTGGCAAAGGTCATACAAATATAGTATCATCACCATGAAGATCATACTCATGGAGTAACATCACCTTGGACTGGCAAAGGTCATACAAATATAGTATCATCACCATGAAGATCATACTCATGGAGTAACATCACCTTGGACTGGCAAAGGTCATACAAATATAGTATCATCACCATGAAGATCATACTCATGGAGTAACATCACCTTGGACTGGCAAAGGTCATACAAATATAGTATCATCACCATGAAGATCATACTCATGGAGTAACATCACCTTGGACTGGCAAAGGTCATACAAATATAGTATCATCACCATGAAGATCATACTCATGGAGTAACATCACCTTGGACTGACAAAGGTCATACAAAGATAATAACATCATCTTGGACTATCAAAGGTCATACACCATAAAGGTCATATAAATTAGTTACAGCAATATGGTAAGGTGAAGGTCATACACACAAAGTCACATCTTACTGAACAGATGAATGTTACACAAATACAGTAGCATCAGTTATTAGAAAAAGTGAAGGTCATACACATATACATTGATATGACCTTGAACAGGTGAAGGTCAGATACAATCAATATCGTGCAGATAATTTAAGTTACGTAAAGATCAATAACTAGCTCTAGCATACAACTACCATTATGAAGCAAAGATTGTTGAAAAGTTTGCCTTGACAATGATAAATCCATTGTGTTGATAAACAGATACATATTTATTGAGGACAATTTTTTTTTATGAAGCTGATCCATAAATATCAGATAAGTATATAGGTCAAACTCTACATAACCATCATCATTTACCATCATAGAGATCCACTTATTTCTCAAAGGACTTCTTGTCTACTGTGTCACTGATTGTAAAGAAGATTCGGGATTTAATGTTATCTATATAAGACCATTTATGTCTTTTCGTAATGACATTTAATGGACAGTGTTCTTAAGGATTATGCAGCAAATTGATACAGAATAGGGACAGCCCTCCATTTTGTTTATCAATAGATTTTTATCATAGATTACAAAAATAAAGATGAAAGGCAGGCTTTATGTAAGTGACTGTCCATTACTGGCCTTTAAAATCAAATTCCCTCATCATTATTACCCAAGGAAAGTAATAGCTTTCATTATACAAAACAGATTGTTCATTATCATAAAAATGTATCTGATACTACATTTAAGTTAATTAGCTTATGACCACAGCCTAACTGTCCATTCTACACCTACATATTTCCCCGCCTTGATAAATTCTTTACTACTCACAACCTCTTTTTCTCTAAAACCCTTTTGTGTGGTCAGGTGGTATAGCTGTAGCCCACTTGCCTTTCACCTAGGTGACTGATGTTCAATTCCCCGATCGGACACAAAGATTTTTTTATCACACTGATTTTTGCTATGATTTACAGCCAAACGAAGGCTCTTTCCTTGGTCAAAAATGTGTTACAATTCCCCGATCGGACACAAAGATTTTTGGTTACACGTGTTACAGCCAAAAGAAGGCTGTCTAAAATGTGCTACTTACTACAGCATCCAAATTGATAAAGCTGTTAACTGCTGTGAAATTATTAGATTAAAATCACTTGGTCACCACAGAGGCATGAACTCTAATCCCTGCTGGGGTCACCCTCCTGACCATGTTTTCCCAAGGTTTCCTTCCACAGCACTAATACCCTTCCCAAGCTTCCATCGGGGCCAACAACAGTAATTGACATACACTATTAGTTCCTTTGACAATTATTGAATGAAATCAAGTTTATAGCCTTTTTATAACCCCCTTTTATCCATTAATTCTCTATGTAAGAGATACATTCATTCACAGTGTCATATATAGCTTTATTCTTCTCTTAGTTCCATCCACTCTATATTCTCAACCTGTTCACTACACTAACCTTCCATCCATTTTCTACTTAACGTCCATTTCCTGACTTTCCCCATACCTTTCCACACACATCCATCAGAACACACCTGAATCTTCATTAATGCCCCTACTTACCTATTTTTATAGTATATCAATTGTTCACCACTTCCACAAGTTACCTGGTACTTCTCTTTATGATTGTGACATTATAACTTTCTAGGTGTTTTTTTTCCCTTTCTTTTTTCTTTTAAAGACAAAACACCCCCTTAATACTCAACTGAAATTACCTGGCATTTTCCTGCAATAAGCCTATAGTATCAGTTTTAGTATTTTTAATCCAAGGATACCTTAGACTAAAAAGTAACCCTAGGCTTATGGCAAAATAAACATTATAGTTGTCCTTTGAAGCTATGTTGTGTTGTATTACCTTGTTTTGCTGTATCTCCCTGTTGTGCTGTATCTCCCCATTGTTCTATATCTCCCCATTGCTCTATATCTCCCCAATGTTCTATATCTCCCCATTGCTCTATATCTCCCTGTATTGCTGTATCTCCCCATTGCTCTATATCTCCCCATTGTTCTATATCTCCCCAATGTTCTATATCTCCCCATTGCTCTATATCTCCCCATTGCTCTATATCTCCCTGTATTGCTGTATCTCCCCATTGTTCTATATCTCCCCATTGCTCTATATCTCCCCATTGTCCTATATCTCCCTGTTGTGCTGTATTTCCCCATTGCTCTATATCTCCCCAATGTTCTATATTTCCCCATTGCTCTATATCTCCCCATTGTTCTATATTTCCCCATTGCTCTATATCTCCCTGTTTTTCTGTATCTCCCCATTGCTCTATATCTCCCCATTGTTCTATATCTCCCTGTTGTGCTGTATCCCCCCATTGCTCTGTATCCACTCATCACCCCAAATCCCCCTACTGCTCTTCTTTACTTACCTGGTAAGTAGTTCCTGAGTGCCCACTCAGGCGATAAGAATCATACTCAGGTGAGTCGACTAGCTGGTCAGCCTCGATGAAATGTAGAAATAACTGCTGATACAGCACTTTTAACCTACAGAAGTAAATAACAAGGATTAGGTTATATTCAGAAAGGAATATTTCATGATTTTTACAGAAATATCACTCCTTTACAATCAGACCCTTCAATTATCACAGGAAAAAAGGTGACATGATCTATAAACACAAAATTATTGTTGTATGAAATTAACATAACTGACAAATCAATTTCATTGTCAAATGTCTTGCAATATATAAGGACCTGATATTAAACTCACATATCTGTTAAATTGTTGGTAGAAATGCTTAATACATGTGACATCCTTGGACCTCTCTCCTTGGATTCAAAAGTTATTTTTACAAATTTATTTTACGACAATTTTAAGATTTTTACTTTACTATACTCTTGTTGGCAGGGATGGAAGCCTGCAAGGGGTCTTACTAATGGAATGAACATGCAGTAACCAGGGAAAACCCATGTAGTCAAACAGGAGACCCCATACCTTTCAATGTCCATTCTGGGAAACAAACCCCGGACATCTAGATGAAAGGCAAATTTATTACAACTGAACCACCTGACCATGGACCACTAATTAAAGGTTATGTGATGATCTCTTGGACTATTGAAGGACTTATCTGTCAAGAGACTAGGGGAATAAACACTGACATCTCACATCTTAAGCTTGAAATCTTTATATCTTAATTTCAAGCATATTACATGTGTCAAACAACTTTCCCCTTTCACTCTTCTTTAATTCACAAACTAAAGTGCCCATTAATTTGGTGAAAACTTGAAAAATTCCAGCTTTCAGATGTGATGATATCTTGAACTCAAAATTGACTTAATGAATTCAATGCTTTTAGTATGGTGTTAACTGTTTGTGTACTTATATGTCTAACCCCCTCAAAACGCTAAAATAAGAGTGTGCTAAATCAAATGAACAGACAGTATATTAATGACTTTGTATGTGTAGGCCTCGAAATCGGCAAATACAGGAGACCAGGTATACTTAATCATAATTCTACATGTATATTATTGAAATCCTTAATTCAAATTGGAGTTTAAATTAACAAGAAGTTCTTATCGGACTTTGGCGCCCACCATTGTTTGATCTTTATTTGTTCTTTAAAACTCCTCTTATGAAATAGTGATATTAATCTTGAACTGGTCAATCAAAGATGGTTGTCTGTCCGCGATCTTATTCTCCTGATCAGTCTCAAACTGGACTTTCCACAACTAATGACAAAGTGCAAGCTTATCTTTTAAACATTCTATCCAGTGCTTTTCAAGAAATAGTGATGACAAACTTTTATTGTCAAAATCCATATGGACTGTCTGTCAGCCATTTTGTTGTACTGATCAGACCCAATATGAGTGACCAAGGGCAACCTAAATATGAAATATGCAAATGACCCTTCTAGTCCCAGATTGCTGGCTGTTGGCCTTTTGGTTTTCGGATAGCCCCTAAATTGAACAATGTACAACAAGAGATCAATTTTGCGAGGGCAACCTACATATGAAATTGGTTCATATAGTTTTTCTTAAGACACAACTGTAACAAAAATTATGGACAGACAGACGATACAATTGTTTCCTACTTAAAGATTTGTCATTTATACTAAAGGTCTAAATTGTTGTAACCTAGGAAGCAACAGAGGAAAATCAAAATTGGTTGAAATGTCATATACCAAATGGGGATGTACACAAAACCCAAACTTCAATGAATTTCATATCTTTATATGAATGATTTCAGAAGCATGTGTGCATATACAAGACACAGCAAACTTCACGTATGATAAGTGCACAATTAGTCTCTAAACAGCGACTCCAGTCTCAAAGACTGTATAAAAGTCATCCAAGTGAAGAGCATGCACCTTTCAAGATAAATTCAGAGTGAGATAAATTCACGATAAATAACGAAACAAACTGAATCCTACAGCTGTTTGCCACTCAAAAACTCGTCAGTGATGTTAGCCATGGAGCCTAAATTGTTGTTACCTTGGCAACTCGGCAAAGCCATAAACTCTCACTCAAGTCACAGCTAATTATGGTAGTATGTGTTGCTATTTTGTATGCCTTTGCTACAAATTCTGTGGTTACTCAATCAGTATGATTTATAGCCACGTTGTCAAGTATGACATTATCCTAATATGGTGTCGAATATAATGCTGCAGAATCCTGGTCTGCTTCCAAAGGAGAACACCAAGGGGGGCAATACATAATCCAGAGTCCATGATCTAAGACATACATATATTAAAAAAATGCAACAAAAGTTCAATCAAACCTTAAAATTTTAACAAGATAGGTCAAAAACTGAGAGACATGATTTTCAGACGAGACTGAAATGCCGAAAAGTACAGAAGGCATTCACTTTTCCACAATCTGCTTAAATGTCATTAAATAGGCCACAACTACATGAATACATTATGAAGTCTACTATTTTGAGTTTCAAAGAGATCAGTTAAAAACTGCTGTTTGCCTGATTATATTCTAATAACTGTAAATTCAGTAATTTTTGAGGTAGTTTATTTTTCCTTGCTTTCGTGGGTACTCTAATCAATGGATTCAAATGTCCACCAAATTATGAAAAGTTCAGCATTTCCTTTACCTTACTACTAGTTGATTTTGTGAGTACTGTTGATCCATGAAATCAAATGCCAATGAAAATAATTTTTTTCACGGAAAACCACAAAATTTCAGCCCCACGAAAAGTAAATGATTTAACAGTATACTCTGGTATACTACAATACATAGACTAAAAGAACATACCTGCCTTTTACGAGTATTGATAGTTTACGTCCCCCCTCTGTGCAACCTTCCTTCGCATAAAATGTTCCCCTCGTCAGCACATAGAGTTCACCTTGGTCACTAATATCTCGAAACTGCTGACGTGACACTTTTAAAGGTTTAAACACTTTACTGTATAATTCTTCTAACTCACTTCTGAATCTTGTCGGAAACATTCTGTATACAAGATAAGTCAAATGTCCTGTGTTTACCAAAAAGAACAAACAATTCCAGCTTAGAACATCAGGCATACAAACGAATAATCCGGCCCATACAGAGAAAAATAAATATCCAAACCCTAAAATAAATCGTAGAAAAAATGCATGATGTTGAAAGTTTGTTGGTGTTAAGAACGATAAAACCAGGCACAGATTGGCTAACTGGAACAGTGCATGTTGAACTTCTTGCCAGTCACTACAACTGCCCAGATTATCCGGTAATCCTGTTGTGTTTGTAGAATTCATCAGAGGTGAGACATATGTAGCTGTACTTGTAGTCAAATTGGCCACAGTTTGATGTAACACCTGTGATGACACAGACTTTGAGAAGGCAGGTACTGAAGAAGTCTGCCAGCTAGACGTCACTAGTGAAGGCTCTGTTTGTCTTAACACTTTAGAAGTCAGTTCTGATAGCAAAGTAACTGTAGAGTAATTCTCAGAATTGTGAGTTGTCTCCCCTAAGGAATCTGGGGTTGTATTTAGTCTCATGGCGAGTGTGGTTTTTGAAGACAACCAAGAAATGCTGCAAAGATAAAAGAAAGCATATGACAGGACATTAAATATTGTAAACTCGCATAATTTGGTTTTAATTTAAATTTTAGAGTAAATTATGATTAATGCAATGATAAATTTGTGCTTCCATTTATAAGCAGTATAAAGAATGTGCAATAAGTGCAAATTCATTTTAGCGCAAAACTTTCAGCATGAAAAAAGAACTAACACAAAATTACCTCTAAAATATGTACATGTTTCTTTGAAAAAATAAATTTTCATTCAGTTTCTGATCTATCATTAAATCTAGCAACATACAAGAAGAAAAAAAAGACAGATCCTGAATTCCAACATTATTTTGAATTCCAACATTATTTTGAATTCCAACATTATTTTGAATTCCAACATTATTTTGAATTCCAACATTATTTTGAATTCCAACATTATTTTGTTTAAGACAAAAAAAAAAAGAATATAGATTGCACATCTGTTAATATTTCACAAGATTTCTGTGGAAGAAATAACAACTTTTCTCTTCATCATCATGACAATAATGACATCTAATAACAACTATTGAATGAAAGCCATTGAAATCATTCATCATTTCACCCGTGATTATCTCGGACTCACACGTATCAAATTTATTGCTAATCGAAGGAAATAGCATTTGCTTGGATTCAACGACAGCGAAGTCATATATTATGACACTAAAGAGTAAACATCAAGATATATATGGATGCTACAGCTACGGTTTCATAATTAAAGAAAGAGATTAAGATGCAAAACATTCCTTGAATGATATAAAATACAATACAAATGTTAAAGGCAAAAATAACACAGATTTCCTATTGTTTTCCCTTCAAAAACATATTTTCAAAGCTCTGATTTCTTTGTAAACATGCACAATGAATTTGATATACTGCAAATCCCCTTAGTATGACCAATATATATACCAAGTTTCACAATCCATTCTTAGCTCTGCCCAAAGTTATGCTCCAGACACAAAAGACAGATGGACTGACAAGGTGATGACTATATACTCCCTCCCTCCCGAAAAATTTTGGGAAACATAGAAAGTTGTCTAAGGCCCACCATATGCTATCCAAAGCAATTACCATATAGTGTCTAGCCTAACAGCACAAGCATTACAATACATGGTGATCTGTGACGCGACCTTCCTGACAAACACACACTCTCCTTCCTGATAGGGATCAAACCACACCTCTCAGATTTTACAAGTTATCGACGTGTGATTCCCCAGCCAGAAAGTTAGTTAATATGTATTTGATAACTGAATAAAAACTTCCATCCTCCCCCCCACCCCCATCCCCCCACTCCTCGAATTTCTATTCCCTTGATAAGGTGAAGTGGCTTAGAACCAAAAAACTTATATTATGCTAAACTTGTACTACAGTTTTACTGAATCCCCCTCCCCTTTTTCCCATTTCCTTTATGGTTTCCTTTGTCCCTTCAAAGGAGCAATAAGAGCTCACCCTGAGTGTTTTCTATAAACGTAACTTCAGGTGAAGATTCAGACTACATGGACAGACTCAGCTCACCCTGAGTGTTTTCTATAAACGTAACTTCAGGTGAAGATTCAGACTACATGGACAGACTCAGCTCACCCTGAGTGTTGTCTATAAACGTAACTTCAGGTGAAGATTCAGACTACATGGACAGACTCAGCTCACCCTGAGTGTTGTCTAAAAACGTAACTTCAGGTGAAGATTCAGACTACATGGACAGACTGTCCCTATCCGTGGCTGCTTAGAGTGTTTCTCTCGAAGCTGAAAGATGGACCAATCTGAGCTGATGTGGTTGTGTTCTTTGGCAAGACATTTTACTCTAATTGCTCTTAATGGCTCACGATCGTCCTCTCACATGCTGCCCTGTTAGGAAGTCACTAACTACTACAAGGAGACCCTGTCACAAAATGACCCTGGCTTTTTACAGGGCGATAAATCCAACAAACAAACAAAGCAACATGGTCCCTTCATGGAATCCTACATGTTATTTTTTATCTTAACATTTAATTAAAAAATGCTACCATATGCAACAACACTCTCATGGAAAAATCAAAGTATAATCTGTCATCAAGAGGTTTGCAATTGATTTTTTCATTTCAATATGAAAACTTGAGTAAATGTGATGTAAAGTTTTAATTTTGTTGATGTTCTCTGGGAAGGGTAACCTTTACAACTACCGCCATATCTATAATCCCGATACTTGTTTATAAAACCATCAACACTTTATCTTCCTTAAACAGAAATTAATCACATACCTTGTGTAATACTACAGATCCTAGTGAGATCATCCGAAAGGCCAGAAAATTACAGATACCTCCAGACAATTTCGATGCACCGAAGTTATCCCAATATCACCACAAATTGAATGTCTTATCAACAAAGCACAGATTCATTAAATATCTGGACAGGTCATTAAAAAGGACTCCATTAACCCCTTTTTAATGGGACATTAGGATTCCGGTGATAAAATGTCTGTATACTCAATCAATCAGGCAGGAGTTATCATCAGGATGGTCAATAAATCCAACTAAATATGTCTGGGTTATTTCACCGATTACCTGGTTAGTTATCAGCTGAAAATTCAAATGTCATTTCCAATTTGGGGAAGGCTGCGTGATAAGCTTAGAACAATAATTATACATGTAATAGTTATTACTGGCTGTACTCTGCTTGGTTATCTCAGAACTGCAGAGATGAGACATTTGCAGTTTCCCACGTACTGCAGCAGCTCAAATTCAATGTTTTGTGGCCCTAATCCCATATATAGATTACATATTCAGCAGCCACAATATCATAATCTTCAGCTACAAACTCACACTCAAATGTTCTTTATCCAGAATCTCATGATCAAATTCAATATTGTTTAGTCAGAATCTCATACTCAAATTCAATATTGTTTAGTCAGAATCTCATACTCAAACTCAATATTCTGAAGACAGAATCTCATACTCAAACTCAACATTGTGTAGTCAGAATCTCATACTCAAACTCAATATTCTGAAGACAGAATCTCATACTCAAACTCAACATTGTGTAGTCAGAATCTCATACTCAAACTCAATATCATTTAGTCAGAATCTCATACTCATATTCAATATTCCATAGCCCGAATCTCATACTCAAATTTAATACTTGTAGACAGAATTTCATAGTCCCATTTACATTCAATTTTCAGAGGCAAGAACCAATATATATTAAATATGTGTAAGTAGCAGGGATATCATACTCAAATCAAATATTCAATAGCCATGATATCATACTCAAATCAAATATTCAATAGCCATGATATCATACTCAAATCAAATATTCAATAGCCATGACATAATACTCAAATCAAATATTCAATAGCCATGATATCATACTCAAATCAAATATTCAATAGCCATGATATCATACTCAAATCAAATATTCAATAGCCATGATATCATACTCAAATCAAATATTCAATAGCCATGACATCATACGCAAATCAAATATTCAATAGCCATGACATCATACTCAAATCAAATATTCAATAGCCATGACATCATACTCAAATCAAATATTCAATAGCCATGACATCATACTCAAATAAAATATTCAATAGCCATGACATCATACGCAAATCAAATATTCAATAGCCATGACATCATACGCAAATCAAATATTCAATAGCCATGACATCATACGCAAATCAAATATTCAATAGCCATGACATCATACTCAAATAAAATATTCAATAGCCATGATATCATACTCAAATCAAATATTCAATAGCCATGACATCATACTCAAATCAAATATTCAATAGCCATGACATCATACTCAAATCAAATATTCAATAGCCATGACATCATACTCAAATCAAATATTCAATAGCCATGATATCATACTCAAATCAAATATTCAATAGCCATGATATCATACTCAAATCAAATATTCAATAGCCATGACATCATACGCAAATCAAATATTCAATAGCCATGACATCATACTCAAATCAAATATTCAATAGCCATGATATCATACTCAAATCAAATATTCAATAGCCATGATATCATACTCAAATCAAATATTCAATAGCCATGACATAATACTCAGATTGGAAATTCAGTATACAAACCCTCATACTTTAACCTCATGTTCGGTAGCCAGTTTGTCATTCATTGTTAACTTTACATTCTGCGACTAAAAACCTTATTATCTGACTGAAATTGTTTTAAAGTGATGTGTCAGCCATTTCATAAAATTGCATTATACTATATACATCTAAATGTGCCCCAAACCAGGACAATAAACTCACAATATTATATTCAATAATGTATTAATGAATGACATTAACACATAACCTTGTCCATGAAAATATACCCCAAACAGCTGAGCATCAAGTGTTTTTTATTTGATTCCAGGTCTGGCTTGCCTCTTGTGCCTAATCAGATGTACAGCCATCAGTATCTCTGTCATTCTAGTCAGAAGCTATCAGTGGTAACCTAATATCACACAAGGATAATGTACACTATTACCAGTTGTTAATGGGTCTACCAGGAATATTGGATCAACAAAATGGCCGATGCCTTTAATGTGATATATATGAAGGGTTTATTTCAGCTGACAATTCATTAATATGGAAAATCAGAGTCACATATCATCATCATGTTTTATACGATGAAAAATATATTGTAAATTCTAGCCACTAATGAGAGGATATTGGAAAATGTCGGGCTGTGTTGATCACGAGCTGCTAAACGTTTCATTGTGTTCATAATACACCTAGGGATTAACCTTACATAACGAACCAAATATCAAACATGATGTAGCGTCAATCATTTAATGGCACCCTAAATGGGTGACCTTCTCATATCATCACGGTACCTTTCAATATCACTACAAAGTGGGATATAGATCAAGATCATTGCCAAAACTTTTTAACCGCAAAGTTCTGTTTTACTTATAAACCCATTGCTTTTAACTCTAGAATGTTTGACAAAAAGTAGTGCTAGTGTAGACAGCATTTTTAGACAATGGTGTTTTCGAAGTAGTTCCCTGACTTGGCAGCTGTTTGTTAAGTTTAGTAAAAGCCAAGGTCATTTTGAGATGGATCTTCCAGTTGTCAGAGACTACCTAACTGATTAACATGTGGGAGGTCCACCACATCCAAAATAATTAAGTGTCTTGCAATGACATAACCAGGGCTGTCTGTCATTTCAGCTGCCAGAAATTCATAAACTGTTCAGAGTAAGGATCAAACTACACGCCTCAGATCTTCACATAAGCTTGCAAATTAAGCCTGATGCCAGAGTGACTGAGATATTGTGGCCTTCAGCCAAATAAGAACAGGGAAAAAACCTCAGTCTGTGGTAAATGAAAACTACTTGAATAGACAGAAATAATTTTGTGCAAGCATTTGTATAATTTTTTCAAATTTTTGTAAAAAAATTTAAAGCAATTCTGACATTTTATTTCAATTGAAAATAAATTCCTTAATTTTGTTTCAATAAGTCACAATGGTTTCCCTTCTAATTTAAATGGCAGTAAGCTACAGACTGTTAATCTGTGAATGGATTAGACACATTTGCCTCAACCATAACAGGCTTCACACCTATTATGTGTGCTAATAATACTACCAGCCTTAATATACCGACTAAAAGTCAAAAGTTACTTCCATCAGTGAGAAAATGAGTTTGACCAACAATATTACACAGAAAACTGAGTCACCTTCCCTTTAAATGTTAAAAGTTAATTGTTAATTTGTACACATTTTCAAGCTTTCACAACAACACAGAACTGAAAGAAGGTATAAATTTTCACCACCTTTTTCAACGGAACACCAGTGCATGCGTTACGTTTTACTCAATCAACAATTTGAAAATAAGACTGCTAAGTCCCTGTGTAGAAAATACAAGTTTGTGTAAACAAGAGGCCTAATGGGCCTGTATACTTCATCTTTTCCTCAGTTTATACAATCATCATTATTGAATGAGTTAATTCTACCTTATGTTCATCCAAAACATCATACTCCTTACATGTGTTTGAAGTTGAAATATTGAATGAAACTCTCCCTCTCTTATTTACCATAAATTTGCGGGTAATATGCGCAAGTACGTTTTTGGGTTCAGATTTATATTTGGGGTATTAAAGAGGTTGTAAAATGAGTGTAACCTTGAATGTAGATTAAGGTAATTTGTTTGGTTTCATTCAAACCAAATATCATGACCTTCAGGCTTTAGATTATTCAGCAAAAGAAGAAGCTTTTTTAAAGATTTTATCATATTTGAGCTATGTGACCTTCCTAGAAAGTAGAACAATATCCTTAACTTAGAAAAAACTTAGCCTTTTATTCCAACATACAACTAGCTCAAATAATTATGATACTACATTTCTTACTTACTGAGAAGTTGTTTAAAGATTTTAACTCATTTGGTCCTTCTGATCTTGAAAGTATGTCAAAGTCATTCATTCAAACACACTTGGTCACTCTTCATCCCAGGATGCAACAGGCACAATATCATGAGACTGCACCTCTTGTTTATTGGAAAAATGCTAAATAGATGTTAACAAAACTGATCGATGTGACCAAACATGCACCTTAGACTTAAGGTATCTTAGGTTCTTGAGACGAATTTGTTACAGGAAAGTATTGATCCCCGACGAATAGATAAGAGATGATGTGCCACTTAATTCAGGCAGGCAAGCTGAAAATAAGTCTATTTCATATCAAAGTTAAAAAAAATTTTTTATGATATTTTACATTAGTGAACTGAATTGTCTTAAAAATTTGAATGTTTTTCACATTATTGTCCACAGGTCTCTTAAATATTCGTTTATTAAATTCCAATACAACATTGGCTTATGACAAAAACAATATCAGTTGTTTGATCAGGCTTTGCATGATACCCAAGAATATCATGTACTATTACATTTCACATTATGTCCAGTAGAGGGCGTTGTTATTGCCCATTTGCTTTTGATGCAGTGTGAACATGCATTACGAGAGATTTGCATTCAATATTGCGGGGCTCTGGAGCACTGAATAGCAATGCACAACTATTAACAAAACAGGTCGTGAAATATAATCTATGAAATGCCTGGTTTCATTTTATGCACTTTTAGACCTAAAAGATACAGTTATGTCAGGCAAATCATCCATCTATTGAATCATTTTTATTTGGGAAGTGATAATGCCATATGTTAATTGAGATTCAACACTGATATTCAACAAACAGAATACTGTAAATGTTTTTTATTTTCTACGGTTTCAAGTTTGCATAATTAAACAAAACAACCTTGAAGCAAAAGAGATTTTAATTTGGTGTAATGAAAAGTAATGAAAAGGACAATGGATTTCAGTTTGTGAATTTTAAAGGGACTAAATGATTACATATTCATTTCATAACTAATAAAAAACATCATAACATTTAAATATCTGTTAAAATTGTGTACTTTCTGTTAATTATAATATCTTAAAGTTTGCAGAACCATTTTATTAACAACATCAAAAAATTAAAATAACATAGAAGCACCCCAACACTAATACATATCATTATCGTTCGGAGAGTGTAAACAATGTCTTTGTAAAAGCAATCTTAGATTAAGATTAATTTAAATTGGTTTATTTCGCACTGTCGTGCGTATAGCATGAAACAAGAGATCATTTTACAAAGTCAGAATTGAAACATGGCTGGCAAATTATGTTTTGGCTAATTAAATACATTTAATAATATATAGAAAGAAATCATACCAAAACAATGGGTTAAAACAAGATTTCGAAAAGTCACGTGATGAACTCGGCTTTCTCAGATCAAAACAGCGATGGGTGGTATAAACACAAGAGTGAGTGTCGACTAGCGTTAGTTTGAAGGTGATAATCTTTATCAATTTCTCTCAGAGAGTGTTACGGTTTTGTAAAGAGTCTTATTTCTAGTATTACAATGCTTGCCCGAAATCAAACGCACGGGAAAAAATAACGAAATCTAACCATTTAGTCTCTTAAAAAATATTCTTTTCTTATTTTTTTTTGTTTTGATTGAATCTAAAATTACAAGCCATGAATCTTAAAATCTTGTATGCAATGCATATTGCATGGAACTGTGATAATATCTTTAGCCCTTGAAGGATGAATTTTGTTTTGGCATGACTGTAAACTAATTAATATTCTTGCGTGCGCTTTGTCAAAATTGCTTCAGTCTATGAACAGCTCATTATACACAATGTACCTTGAATGCCTTATGACAAGCTCACCTGTCGTGGCCAAATTATGAACTGGTGTAGTATGATGAAGGGAAGCCCATGGTGAAGTGAATCGCAGTTATTTACCCATGGTTCCCAATAACATATGACACCAGAAAAAGATTCCCCCTACAGGGTTAAATGAAGAATGTGCACGTTTAATTTTGCAATGTCGGATAAGATTTTTGAAAAGTAAATTGCTGCAAAATGGCTGCATTTCTGAAACCACAAAAGTTTACAAAGCTGCAAAAGAAATTAGGCTTATAGTACAATGGTTACAAAGTTTTGAAAAATATGTACCATCTTTTTAAATACTATCTGGCTTATATCAAAAATTGTAATCTTCATAAACTGTGTCCTGTTTTCCCTGATACATATTTATATGGGAATTTGTGAATGAAAATGATACCATTTTCAAATAGCCTTACACATGACCTGTTGAATAATGGATATTCCAGTATATGGTTTGACACACTCACCTCATTGTCATACCCGGAATCAAAATAATTTTTTGTCTTGCTATCAAAATAAAATCACAAAAAATCAATTGTTGAACAGCAAAACAAGGCAATGGACAATATTGATTTTGATAGTCAATTTTTATTGTATTGTTGTGTATGTGCGTTTATTTCCAGTATGCAGTTTATTGTGAACCCACAAGATGTCTGAAGTAACAACAAAAGTTCAGAAGATATAATCAAAAGGTATGATTAATTAAATCCACAAGAATGTTATTTTTATTTCAATCTTAAAATCCTGTATATGGTTGAAATTGACGGTTCTTGACGATCTGTTTCAGTTACGATTACATGATGGCCAGGTGCTCGTAAAAAAATCTTGGTACTAGTCTGTCGTACTGGTTTAAATCACTATTTCTTATTCTTTCTGGAAGTGTGACATGTTACAACAACCAAAATTATTAACAATTAATTTTCCTGTTCTGCAGATTTTTTTCCATCCATATTGAAGCCACAGGCCCAACCGCCAACAAGAAATTCTATGGTGGAAATCAACTAGAGCGTTTGAATTGAATGACTAGGTCACCTGTATATCAAGTATGTCAGTCAAACTTTTGAATAACTGTGATCGAACGTCACCATTCCAATCTAATCAAAAGCATGCCAAACCTAATGATTTAGGAAAGGCATTAATTAGACAGATTTTATTGGACCATCACTTTCCAATCTAAACGAAAACATGCGAAAGCTAATGAGTTTGGACATTAATTGGAATGATTTATTGATCAAGGTTTTGTACCAGACTCGCTGTTAATAAGGTATCCAAAGCCGTTCTGGTCTATGAACAGGTTATTACCGACCTGCGTCCCTTAAACGCCTTAATTGTGCCAAGCTCACCTGTTGTGACCAAATCAGCCACAGAGAATGGGGCTCCCTAGGGGATTAAATGAAGACTGTGCACTTTTTAATTTTACAATAATGGTTTAAAAGTTGTTGAAGTAAATCATTGCAAAGTTGAAATTGTTAATGTTATTAGTTGCAAATATATAAAAGTAACTCCTAACTTGTTTCAACATAAATTTTGGATATTTAAACCCTGATTATGTCAGATCCACTACATCTGAGTTCCAGTCCATGGAGTGTTAACATTTTTACCTTAAATCAATTAGTTCTTGTTTATCTTTAAGCGGAGATAAGGACAAAATCCCGAAGGGTCTCGCTGTGAGAGGAAATATGAGCAAATGGGGAAAGTTGTGTGGTTGTGCATGTGAGCCCACATCTCTTCAAGTCCGATCCAGGAATCAAACCCTCAAGTTGCCCAGTTGAAAAATATAATGACATGTTATCCAAATCCAATTTCAAACTTAGATTAATGAAAGGAGGACAAAGCAAGAACAAAGGAAATTATCATGCTGTGAATCCAAATGGAAGAACAAGTTAATTAAGTCCCGAAAGGTAGGAATTTCATAAACTCTCAAGGTCAGTCAGAATATGACTTCAAGTCTCGAATAGTAGGCATCTTATAGACCCTTGGTCAATTCAATGAATATATTGTTGAGTTATATCCATTAACAGCCAGGGTCATTATAGGAAGTTCCAAGTTTGGGAGGTGGAGATGGGTTAAAGACACCATAGAAAAACCACTTCCCTGCAGATACTTTGTACCTGGTGACTGCCCTATAAACAGGCCTCAAACCCATGACCTAGAGGTGAAGGGCTCCTGATAAAAGAATAAATCCAATTCAGTTGTATTTCTTTGAATCCACCAGGCGTATAAATATACTGATGAGCATCTGACAAATCAGACTCCATGTCGAACACAGGAACAGAAAAAACTCCCAGTGACACCATAATGGTAATTATAAAATCACCCCATACAATCAACCTGTATCAAACCACCCCATACAATCAACCTGTATCTAAACTGACCCATACAATCAACCTGTATCTATACTGACCCATACAATCAACCTGTATCTAAACTGACCCATACAATCAACCTGTATCTAAACTGACCCATACAATCAACCTGTATCTAAACTGACCCATACAATCAACCTGTATCTAAACTGACCCATACAATCAACCTGTATCTAAACCCACCCCATACAATCAACCTGTATCTAAACCCACCCCATACAATCAACCTGTATCTAAACTGACCCATACAATCAACCTGTATCTAAACCCACCCCATACAATCAACCTGTATCTAAACCCACCCCATACAATCAACCTGTATCTAAACCCACCCCATACAATCAACCTGTATCTAAACTGACCAACCTGTATCTAAACACCCATCAACCTGTATCTAAACTGACCCATACAATCAACCTGTATCTAAACTGACCCATACAATCAACCTGTATCTAAACTGACCCATACAATCAACCTGTATCTAAACTGACCCATACAATCAACCTGTATCTAAACTGACCCATACAATCAACCTGTATCTAAACATCTAAACTGACCCATACAATCAACCTGTATCTAAACTGACCCATACAATCAACCTGTATCTAACCCACCCCATACAATCAACCTGTATCTAAACTGACCCATACAATCAACCTGTATCTAAACCCACCCCATACAATCAACCTGTATCTAAACTGACCCATACAATCAACCTGTATCTAAACTGACCCATACAATCAACCTGTATCTAAACTGACCCATACAATCAACCTGTATCTAAACTGACCCATACAATCAACCTGTATCTAACCTGTATCTAAACCCCCATACAATCAACCTGTATCTAAACTGACCACCCCATACAATCAACCTGTATCTAAACTGACCCATACAATCAACCTGTATCTAAACTACCCATATCAACCTGTATCTAAACTGACCCATACAATCAACCTGTATCTAAACTGACCCATACAATCAACCTGTATCTAAACTGACCCATACAATCAACCTGTATCTAAACTGACCCATACAATCAACCTGTATCTAACCCACCCCATACAATCAACCTGTATCTAAACTGACCTATACAATCAACCTGTATCTATACTGACCCATACAATCAACCTGTATCTAAACCCACCCCATACAATCAACCTGTATCTAAACTGACCCATACAATCAACCTGTATCTAAACTGACCCATACAATCAACCTGTATCTAAACTGACCCATACAATCAACCTGTATCTAAACTGACCCATACAATCAACCTGTATCTAAACTGACCCATACAATCAACCTGTACCCACCCATACAATCAACCTGTATCTAAACTACAATCCCTGTATCTAAACTGACCCATACAATCAACCTGTATCTAACTGACCCATACAATCAACCTGTATCTAAACTGACCCATACAATCAACCTGTATCTAAACCCATACAATCAACCTGTATCTAAACTGACCCATACAATCAACCTGTATCTAAACTGACCCATACAATCAACCTGTATCTAAACTGACCCATACAATCAACCTGTATCTAAACTGACCCATACAATCAACCTGTATCTAAACTAATACCACCTGACCCATACAATCAACCTGTATCTAAACTGACCCATACAATCAACCTGTATCTAAACTGACCCATACAATCAACCTGTATCTAAACTGACCCATACAATCAACCTGTATCTAAACTGACCCATACAATCAACCTGTATCTAAACCCATACCAACCTGTATCATACACCCATACAACCTGTATACAATCAACCTGTATCTAAACTGACCCATACAATCAACCTGTATCTAAACTGACCCATACAATCAACCTGTATCTAAACTGACCCATACAATCAACCTGTATCTAAACTGACCCATACAATCAACCTGTATCTAAACTGACCCATACAATCAACCTGTATCTAAACTGACCCATACAATCAACCTGTATCTAAACTGACCCAACCTGTATCTAAACTGACCCATACAATCAACCTGTATCTAAACTGACCCATACAATCAACCTGTATCTAACCCACCCCATACAATCAACCTGTATCTAAACTGACCCATACAATCAACCTGTATCCCATACAATCAACCTGTATCTAAACTGACCCATACAATCAACCTGTATCTAACACACCCCATACAATCAACCTGTATCTAAACTGACCCATACAATCAACCTGTATCTAAACTGACCCATACAATCAACCTGTATCTAAACTGACCCATACAACCTGTATCTAAACTGACCCATACCAACCTGTATCTAAACTGACCCATACAATCAACCTGTATCTAACACTGACCCAATCAACCTGTATACAATCAACCTGTATCTAAACTGACCCATACAATCAACCTGTATCTAAACTGACCCATACAATCAACCTGTATCTAAACTGACCCATACAATCAACCTGTATCTAAACTGACCCATACAATCAACCTGTATCTAAACTGACCCATACAATCAACCTGTATCTAAACTGACCCATACAATCAACCTGTATCTAAACTGACCCATACAATCAACCTGTATCTAAACTGACCCATACAATCAACCTGTATCTAAACTGACCCATACAATCAACCTGTATCTAAACTGACCCATACAATCAACCTGTATCTAAACTGACCCATACAATCAACCTGTATCTAAACTGACCCATACAATCAACCTGTATCTAAACCACCCCATACAATCAACCTGTATCTAAACTGACCCATACAATCAACCTGTATCTAAACTGACCCATACAATCATCCTGTATCTAAACTGACCCATACAATCAACCTGTATCTAAACTGACCCATACAATCAACCTGTATCTAAACTGACCCATACAATCAACCTGTATACAATCAACCTGTATCTAAACTGACCCATACAATCAACCTGTATCTAAACTGACCCATACAATCAACCTGTATCTAAACTACAATCAACCTGTACCCCCATACAATCAACCTGTATCTAAACTGACCCATACAATCAACCTGTATCTAAATTGACCCATACAATCAACCTGTATCTAAACTGACCCATACAATCAACCTGTATCTAAACTGACCCATACAATCAACCTGTATCTAAACTGACCCATACAATCAACCTGTATCTAAACTGTCCCATACAATCAACCTGTATCTTAACCATGATACAATCAACCTGTATCTAAACTGACCCATACAATCAACCTGTATCTAAACTGACCCATACAATCAACCTGTATCTAAACTGACCCATACAATCAACCTGTATCTAAACTGACCCATACAATCAACCTGTATCTAAACTGACCCATACAATCAACCTGTATCTAAACTGTCCCATACAATCAACCTGTATCTAAACTGACCCATACAATCAACCTGTATCTAAACTGACCCATACAATCATCCTGTATCTAAACTGACCCATATCAACCTGTATCTAACTGACCCATACAATCAACCTGTATCTAAACTGACCCATACAATCAACCTGTATCTAAACTGACCCATACAATCAACCTGTATCTAAACTGACCCATACAATCAACCTGTATCTAAACTGACCTATACAATCAACCTGTATCTAACCCACCCCATACAATCAACCTGTATCTAAACTGACCCATACAATCAACCTGTATCTAAACTGACCCATACAATCAACCTGTATCTAAACTGACCCATACAATCAACCTGTATCTAAACCACCCATACAACCTGTATCTAAACTGACCCATACAATCAACCTGTATCTAAACTGACCCATACAATCAACCTGTATCTAAACTGACCCATACAATCAACCTGTATCTAAACTGACCCATACAATCAACCTGTATCTAAACTGACCCATACAATCAACCTGTATCTAAACTGACCCATACAATCATCCTGTATCTAAACTGACCCATACAATCAACCTGTATCTAAACTGACCCATACAATCAACCTGTATCTAAACTGACCCATACAATCAACCTGTATCTATACTGACCCATACAATCAACCTGTATCTAAACTGACCCATACAATCAACCTGTATCTAAACTGACCCATACAATCATCCTGTATCTAAACTGACCCATATGATCAACCTGTATCTAAACTGACCCATACAATCAACCTGTATCTAAACTGACCCATACAATCAACCTGTATCTAAACTGACCCATACAATCATCCTGTATCTAAACTGACCCATATGATCAACCTGTATCTAAACTGACCCATATGATCAACCTGCATTTCTCAAAATTAAGTATTATAGTTTATTGGCCAGCAATCAATACTTTTAGAAAATTATAAATATTCCGAACAAGCTTCGATTATTAAATCAACAATGACAACTAAACGACGTAGTGTGGGAGACACTGAGATGTTGCAATGAAAATGAAAGCAATTTCACTGCCCTGCCAGACCACTGGGGTCTATTTGAAGACACCATTACGACAGATATAAACAAACAAAATACGATAAAAGAGACAATGCCGTCCTTTGAAGTTTCTCCGAGTATTTATTTACAGAAGCCTTATTCTTTCTATTGATTAATTCCTTTGGTCATCATCTGAAAATTAGCAAACCTCTTATTACTGTCTAAAACAGGAGGAAACTCCACAGTAAACTTGTTTTTCTTTTAAACAAAGTAGAAACCTTGAAACTGTTCAAAGAAAAGGGTAATTAACTCTTGTCATTATAATTAATTGATCTTCCTTTAATCATTTTTATGTCGAAGTTCAAAAGGATCTAAGTATTCATCAAGATAAGAGTGACGATTTTCAAGGAAATGAAATTGTCTCCACAGATCTTAGAGTGGAAAGCAATATCTTTGTGTCCTATAAAACTCCCATATTTTCCTCGTGCAGGAGGCGCTGACATGATTGAAGGACAATCAATTCATTAGAAGACTATAAACAGGCCAGGTCCATTCATTCTTATGCTGTAATCTTTAAAGGCTGTGTCAGCAAATCACATCGAACCCCCCAAGCAATATTTGGTGTGATGGATTGTATAACGGACTCCTCGGCAAATTTGCTTCAAGATAACGATTATATTTTTTATCCATTCTCCAAGGAAGATGTATAGCAAACATTCATCACGTTTCTTCTGTCTGTTGAAAAATAAATATTGAAAGAAAAAAGAAAAAAAAAAAACCCAAACCATGATTAGAATATAATCAATCTGACATATATGAAAAGAAAAAAAAATCGAGTTTCACATTTTTTTTGTATATTTGATATAGCCTTAACAATTTTTTTTTACAGGAACATGAACTTTGTAGATCAATAATCCCGTCGATCATGCAATATCCTCGTAAATTGAACATACATCATTTAAAATAAATTGAAAATTTCGACCTCATGCTGGAGGTAATGTGATTGATGGAGATTTATTTCCTAGAATGAATGTACTTTCTTAAGCCTTACAAACCTTGGACCCTAAAGGGACATCAGCAATATTTCATCTAGAGCCCGATTTGTTTTAAAAGGTCAGTTAATTAATCGTCTGCCAATTAACCTTCATACACCTATTTAAAGGGCAAATACGACACCAGTACAACCAAGCTGAAATAGCTAAGGAAATGAATTATGTTTTGTCATCAAAAACTTTGGACAATTCAACTGAAAATGAAGATTGTTTGCCATTCATCTTAAGAAATTGAACTATGCCAAAACCGATCTTACAAACTAAAATGATGCCAAAACTTAACAGAAGAGACAGTTAACAGCAAGAAAATACATTTTCATTGTGATCATCATACTGCAGGTAAAATTTTTGGTAGGAAATGAAAAGTAAAAAGACAAATCATTTTACTGTATATGAGATTTATCACATAACTGGCTTATTGTGTCGTATCATACACATGACCATATCCTAAATATCATAGTCACATTTGACATAAAAAATAAGTCATTTCATGATGTAGTCACATGATTGTCTCGGTAGTGAAAAAAGTCAAATAAGTGTTACAGGGAAATAATTTGAGAGTTTTTGCGAGTAAAATAATAGCCGTAATATATCACTCGGCTAGAGAGAACTTCTCTTTAGCTCAATCAGTTGTTAACTTTAATCAAAATAAACTATTCAATGTGTTACCATGAGACAAGATTGATCAGCTTCACTGACAAGTTTGCTGGAGATATTAATTATCATTGCATCCATGAACAGACACTGTCAATGCTTAGTGATCAAAAAGGCCAAACTTAGAAGATAAACTTTAAATCACTGATAATACATTTGACTGTCAGATGCTCATCATTCCTTGTCAAAAATGACAAATCTGCTTGATAGTATATATAAACAGTGGGAAAATAACATTCCAATACATCACTGGAGACCAAATATGTATTTGTTTGTTAGTGGTAAATAATCGGAGAGGGCCAGACACTTGTATATTTACACTTTCGGGTCCAGACGCTGTATACATGTTGTTGATATACACATTCAGAGCCAAACTGTCATACATGTTATTGATATACCTATTCGGGGCCAGACAGTCATACTTGTTATTGATATACATATTTGGGGCCAGATTGATTGTTACACACACCATTGATACAGTGAAAAAGCTAGCTGAGAGTACAGGTCATTGTACAAGCCACTTCCCAGTGGGAATCCCCTTTGCAGTGAGTCTGTCCTATGAACAAGTTACTTGTCAAATCCCAATGGCAGGGAAAGCATTTTTCATTATTCCTTCCTATTACAGATTTAGTGCTGTTAACCAATCCAAAAGTAGCTAGTAGCAGGATATCAAAAAAATTTGTTGAAGTAAAAAACCAGTGCTGAGATTGTCTTTGGATGCAAAATATTTTAAAGTGGAAAAGAGCAAGTAGTGTTGAAGTAGTGTTCTCAGGTTCCCTTTATATATCAGCTTGTCTTGAATAGTAGGAATATCCCTTCAGTCTAGGAAGAGAGTGATACTGCCAATAAAGAGCAAGACGTCACCATTGAGAACAGTTCCATCAGGGCAGGATATTTACATTACTTGGCAGAGCATCATGTTAATACAATATAAGATGAAGATCGGAAGTGCGTTTTACAATCCCTATACCCTACAGCGTTTTGTGTTTCTCAGGAAGCTGAGTGTTCATGGACCATCCAGTGCCATCATAGTTGTGACCATGGGGAAAAAGGCTTATTTATCCAAGTGCTCTAGAGAGCTGCAGCATGCAATGGAACTCTCCAATTTGTTCAATGAAGTACCCATCGGCTACTAAATTAAGAGTCCCTACCTAAAAATGACCATGGCTGTTCACAGGGCAGTAAACCCCGCAAAGAAGCCAAACAAAAAACCAAACATACATAAAATGTATGCCAATTATGGACATGTTCCAGAAATGCTTGCTTCAGGCCAGGTTATCACGATGTTTCTTTAAAATACCAATATATGAGAGAAAGTCTTTAATATGTTGGTATATACCATTTTTCTTTGAGTTTTAATTTTTCCTTTTAAGCAATTGCTATTTCCATTTTGAGAATATAATTGAAAACTGTGCTCGGGCAGTTTAGAGCTTAAAAGTTCCAATTTGCATCTAATACCCGTTAATTATTGTTTCGAGTCCTAATCACAGATAACCAGCCTTATAAGCTATATGGATAGTTTAGATCGACGGAAACGTTCCTCTGGACCGAAGAGAAAACAGGAAATTAAACACAAATCGTAGGCAACATGAAAAGGTCACCTCAGAAATTTCGGTAGATTCCTGCATTCATTTCAAAATATCAAAACTACGAAATCACAATTGAGACCATATAAGTTCTACAGCTTCCCACGTATTTATTGGCAACACGTTAAAATTGCTAAATGGCCACAGGATCTACAGTAATGAGACCCATTTTGATGAAGTCAGGTGTGAACGAATAAATGATATCAATCGATACTGTAGTGTTTTGTTACTACATGTCCAAATAAACATAAATTCACTGGAGGGATTGGAAACCTAGGACATTAGCCAATCACAGATAAAACCCCAATGGAAAATAATGACTCTAGATTTGTTGGTTTGGTTTTTTTTTCTATTTTTCTCCTTTTTTTCTGACTTGAGTGGAAATGTATGGAAACATTTGTTTGATATGTGAATATAAACACAAAACTACTATGTATTAGAGAGTGTACATTTAAACTTGAACTTAATCAATGTTATTCATAAGTATTTTAATGTGATTCAAAATAGCATTGACCTCTGACCCCTCGCTTTTAAAATCTAAATCTAAATCTAAATTTAAAATCCTCATGCACAGGAAAATTATGTAAATTTTGCTCAACCTCAAAGGTTTGTTTCTGAATTTTGTCAACATATTTCTTAATTTTATGAATTACATGACCTCTCTGAATAATTCTGATATATTTTACATCATGGGGCTGGACAGACACATCTTCCGATATCTCAAACCAGTCTGTTTCTCAAGCAAGCAGTCTAACTTTGTCAACATCATTAATGTCACAAAACAGTGTTATCTTCTTTAGAAAAATATGTTCTACTTTGAATTATTGTAAATAACATGGGTGAAAGAATAATAAGCATGCAAACATGGTGTCAGTTAATGTTCAGGGGTCACTGAAAACAGGTTTTTCTATGTAGTGAAATCACACCGAAATGTCATGACCTAGACATGGTAGTTTGACACCCTGTAAACTTGTCACATTATATTGACAATGGGCTAACCAGCTCTAGACATTATAATGATGAACGACAAGCTGGCAGGCTGTATTATCACTTGGATAACTTTGATACGGCTTGTTTGAGATTGGCGATATAAGCATAACCTTTCTTTCTTGGGTAGACACTCAACTCAAAGGCCAAAGGTAGTGTGAAGAGAGACATTATGAAGGAAAAGTTTTAGGAAAGAAAACAGAAAATAAGATCCTAAATCTTGTCGCCTCTATTGTTCATGCAATCAGAACTACAGTTGTAATTAATATGCCTTAGCTGCAATAGAATGGTCTGCCAATATCATGCAAAACAGAAAGGCAAAATAGATACAGATTAGAAAAGGCACTGTTCCAGTATGAAAAAGGAGATCCAGATATATCAGATTTTGCCTATTTAAAGCACAAGAACGTTAATTTTAGATGTTGAAAATGTTATTCAAGTACTTTGGGCTCGAAAGCCACAATTAATAGCTTCATCAGGGTAACCAATTGCGTAGCTATATGATGACAAATTAGAAATTTGTAATCTGAAAATTTATAATACCAGACACAATACAACTAGTAAACGCCCGCAGAAGACCTCAAGAGAATCACCGAAAACTTCATTACGCAAATTGGAAATGGTTCTTGTCAGCTTGTAACCAATAGAGGATTGTAGGAGGAAGTCATGGAGGAATTCTTGTTGTGAACCTGAGGGACAGTTACGAGTGATAGCACTGATATACAACAGAAGGCCCTGCCTGCAATTCAATTCGCTCCAGCAAAAGCTGAGATAATATTGCAAAGTTCATATCACTTAAAATTGCTGATTGATAGCATCCTATTCAGAAGAATCTTATTAATATCCTATAAACGGACTCGAAATGATGATTAAAACCAAACAAATCTGAGAAATGGAAACCTTTCAATTCCCACAGCTGTAGCAACATGAGGTAGCTTAGAATTACTGATATTACATTTTATAGCTATTCATAACAATGTGTTCAAGAAAATGATAAAATATTTCAATCAGAAACACTCAGGTAGGAAACAAACTTATTAAAGTAGGTCAACTTCACAATTCACGTAAGAATTGAAGGAGTTTGGTAATTATCATCATCATAAGTCTATTAGTTGAACAGTAGGGTATTGAATTCTGCTTTAATGAATCAATGATGTAACTTTCCAGGTTTGGAGATATCATTATCCCTTACAAGAGCTACATACATTTTTACAGAGAAAGATCAATATGTATTTTATCATACTTATTGAACTGAAACATTTTATTTCTGCTTGTGAGAAATATTGGGTGCCTGTTTAGGCGAAAAATTTAACTTGTTATATAATAGAAAATAATGCATAGGTCATGCAACATTCTAAAATATATTCTATCAATCGTTAACTCACCTGATCAAAGAAACATGTTCACTCCACCGAACAATATCACATACCCAGGAAACCATCTAACACTTCCATTTCTTTAGCCAATCAAGTTTCACGGTTATCTTATATATACCCAATCAATCTTCAAGATTCCCTTAGGCAATCAATCTTCAAGATTCCCTTAGCCAATCAAGGTTCAAAATTACTTTAACCAGTGAAGTTTAAGCTTCACTTTGCTAATCAAGGTTTTCTTTATTAATCTGTGAAGAAAGTTAGCCAATCACAGAGCAGCATCATCAGCAAAAAAAAAATGTAATGTGTTCTACATGAATCACTATGTGAAGCTCCTGAAGTCAATCTCTTAGAAAGCTCCTTTAGCAAATTTTATAAAATAGACCCTTAGTGATAATACTAAGAAGCCAATTGCTGAACAGCATCCCTTAGATAATATGTGATGCCTTTTAAGTGTTTTCAAGCTAATGAGAGGGAGCTTCCCTTAGCCATTCAGAAAATCGTTTTCTTTCTATATCCTCTATATAGGTTATGAAGATCACTAAAACAGATCTAATGCTGCTACTTCCGGTACTCACAATAACATTTGGCATCCTTATTCTCTCTCCCTTCTTATAGCTATTGTCATTTTGTAAGACTTGAGTTTTAACCTTGGCACTAATGTTAACCAAACAAAGATGATCATAGATTCTTACTGAAACATATCTCTTCTATTACATATTGGAAAAATTTCTTTCCTTGAGATCTAGTTTGAATATGGAGTGATGAAGGCTGAATATCTGTTGTTAAAGTGATATATACAATTCAAAGTCAAATTTGATAAAAACTAGGACAACATATAAACAAAAGAAAGATTGAAACAGACACATGAAAAAGAATAAGACCAGGTGCTTTATAAGAGTAAATGACTTCTGCTTAAAGCATGTATAAACATAATATTGCTACTATGTCCATGTCATGATATTTCGGTGTGATAGCACTATTACAATGACCTCTGAGCAAACTTATCATATTTAGACACTTTCTTCATCTGACTTTGGCTTTCTTTTCTGAGGATATCACAGCTCCTAAATGCTTGTGTAAAAGTGTAGATTAAACACACTGAACCAAATCCTACAAAAATGAGAAAGTGTTAAGCCTGAATACAGCACATACCGTATCTACCCTTCTATAAGCCCAAGGGGTTAAAACATTGCTCAAAGTCAGGGGGTCGGATTATCACAAAACAAGGATATAGCATTGGTTTATAATTTTACTAAACATATTGTTAGAAATATCTAATTAGGTAAGATCATACATGAGTTTTCATTTCTGAGGATATTTTTATAAAAGGAGCCTTTGTTTTTATTTTTGCCATTTTATTTGCCATGCAAACATTAAAACTATGAGACCC
Organism: Ylistrum balloti; assembly: GCF_031769215.1. Classification (NCBI taxonomy): domain Eukaryota; kingdom Metazoa; phylum Mollusca; class Bivalvia; order Pectinida; family Pectinidae; genus Ylistrum; species Ylistrum balloti. The sequence continues at coordinate 730,363 of NW_026782152.1, read as the reverse complement.
AGTTTCATAACATCTCATATGAAATGAAAGTAAATTTAAGATTTATTTTTTTATCACATAACTCAGAAAAGGTCCATTTTAAAAGGTTTCAAAGTCAAAATGTGGAAGATGAAATCAAACAGAGGCAGCCATTTGGTTTGGCCATTTTAAATTCATGACATGACTGTCTACATTAAGACATCACAATCAATTTCTGACAGGCACAGCCAATGAAAACCACCCAAACTAGGGTATATTACACTAACAACACATATGCAAAAAAAATACATGTGCAAACTCACTGGATAACAGATGGATTATGGGATAGATAATAATTCCTAAACTAAACATGGGCTTATTACCAGGTATCATCAACACACTTCATCATAATCAATCCAATAAGCACTCAACACTATAATTTATTTCACAGACCTCTTGAAAAAAGTGCTTTTTAGTATTTTCATTATGGAACATTTTGATATTCGTGGAATGGCTAAGTGCCTGAGACATTTATTAGATGAAATACTGCCACACAAAGTGTTATATACCTATATACTAGACAATCTATATTGCTTCTGGACACAAGCAGCATTATCTTTATTTCTATCAAGTACAAAATCAAGAAATATGAATTCCTTGATGACTTAATTGTGACAAGTCGAAATCCTACGGGTCTGTATCAGGACGGTAATAGGTTTTGAACCCCTGCCAAGCGAGCACCAGTACACATTTTTTAAAGACAGATTGATCACCCGTTGGTGAAAAACTGATGTTGTAAACTGATATACAACTCCAACGGGGACCTATTACATCCTAACACACGTCTACAGCGACAGCCGGACAGACAGGCCATCTCTCCAATTAAGTCTGTATCGTAACGTATTTGCATTTCCTAATTTGGTTTCACACAAATACCAGTTGATCTGACGGCAATTTCATCTTTTCTGAGTGTCATTAAGTACAGTTCATAAAAATGCACAGCTTCGTTTTCTTATCGTGTATAGATTCAATTATATGGTGTTTTAACACAACGTATGAAATAGATATTAAAATATATTGCTTCGATTTTCTTGTTAGTAATTAGTGTTATTTGTAGGCTGTCGGGTTTAAGGAGTGGAAGAATTAGAATATGTGACATAATTTACAGTTTCATTTTCCTTAAGAACACAGCAAACCTATTTAATACTAATCTATAACATGTCAATTACAGAATTAAAGAAATTTAGTTGGCGTCGTGGGATTGTTTTCTTTTAAAACACGACATAAATAATCATCACAGAGGTCAACAACAACAATAACATAGGTTTACCAGTTTTAATTAATTTCTAATTGATTTAATATAATTGAAACATTTGGTAACTGAAAATTCTTTACTATTCTTGTGTATGTTTTTCCTTTTTACAACTGTTTGAGTTTTTCTACTATATTATCTCTAGTTAAAAAAAAATATAACATCAGTCCAATTGAAGTCTAGTTCCTTTTTGATGATGGATGTTACCAATCCCTTTTAATCCTTGATTCCAAATCTCAGCAACACTTATAAACATTCGGCAGAGTGTGTCCGTCAAGCTGTACTAATACATTAGCTAAGACAAAGCTTCGTCTGAATCAGGTGAATGATCTCTAACTCCATGAAAGAATTGCTAATCAATAAAGATCATCACTACCATCAAAGATGATTTGACAAAGAGAATAATGTTTTTGATCATAAAGATTACAAAATACAGACGTATTTCAAATTAACTTTAGTACAACCGCACTAGGTTTTACGTAAAGATGATCTGACAAAAAAAAAAAAAATGAAAAAAGAAAAAAAAATTATGACAATAAAGACTATAAATATATTAATAGAGTCAAACATAAGGTTAATTTTGATTAATTCCGCAGATCCTGTAGTGCAGGTTTACTAGCTTTTTTACAAGCCACGTAATCCTGTCTGAAGACACTAAGCTACAGCTTTATGATAATTATACTACGTGTTCTGTAGTATTTTAGACTTAAATTGTTATACAGGGTAATTGTTTTTTCGAGCATGTTGTCCTATGAATCAATTTATTTCCGAGTTTTCAAATCACCAATCTTTTAAGGCTTGACAAAAAGACTAAAGAACAAGCATGTCATTCTATACTTAAACACTTACACAAATATCGGTAATGTTCGATGAAGCAATCTTTTAAGGCTTGAAAAAAAACTTGTGAAGAACAGACATGCCTTCAACATGCCTTTTCTACACTCTTCCCATATTCTCTACACTCTACCCAACACTCTACAAATATTGATAACCGTCGATGACAAAATCCTGTATTTACTGGTAAGTGGTAACAATTTTCTTTCCCTCAGGACACATAATATTTCTTCAGATAAGACAGATCTAGACAGATTTGTATCTTTTCTCTTGAAAATATTGGAACTGTGAAGTGTGGACAAGATTGGAACATATCTATGCATTATCATGCCACAAGTTATGGCATGAATCAAAATATTTAAAAGGAATAACCTTGATGTAGCCTTCTGTCCTAAAACCAAAAACAATGCATTGATTTGAAATCAACTGATATTGATCTCACCATTACTGTTTGTATTTCCAATACCTTTTGATAAAAAAACTTCATAAACAGCATATTGATGCTAAAAATAGGCCTGTGCATTTGTGTTATCTTTAGTGAAAAACAAATTAGCTTTTTCATCATACTGCAACTTATTGGCAATAAGCCAGTTGATACATACAGAAACTGACAAATTAATAATGGGGAGGTATTGTAATACAGTCAGTATGCATTCAGGACTCTGTTATATTGATTCCCAATTCTTCAGATCTCACAAATAAAGAAATTTAAGAAATAGAAGAAAATGTATTTGATATATTCCGGGAACTCTGAGTTTGGTTTCTGAAAAAAATAATGTGTTTATGATTCAAATATAGTGACTTTATGGTCGAAAATAACAGATCACAATTGAACAGTGTGTTCCCTGTATACATAACATCTAAGAATCATTCTTGATATGTAATTGTGTAGAGATATACTAACAACAGGCCCACAGGCCCAAACCGTCATCTGACTAAAAATATTTAAATATGAAAGAGGCCAAATAGGCCTAAAATAAATTGATCAACTACTAAACAGCTTACAAAGAAGACATTGTTAGTTCATAAAAACATTTACTCCAACCTTGAAATCATATTCTTCATACATTATTACACAAATGCCATCACTCCAAACAAGTATTCCTATAAGATCCCAAATCACCTTAACCGAAGCGATCTTTAATAGAGGTCAAGGTAATTATTTGAACAAATTTGTAGCCCTTCATTCACTTAAATTAAAGAACCAATATCAATAGCATGGACCTTTTTTATTGAGAAAAAGTAGTTTGCGGCATTTAAAAAGAGAAAATGTCAATCACATGAACAAAATTGGTTGCCCTACATTCCAGCATGCTACGAGCTGAATACAACATTCTAGGGCTTTTGCTTATCAAGAAGAAGTCATTTAAAGATTTTTACACATTTGTCCCCTGTGACCTTAAAAATGGGTCAAGGTCATTCATTTTATCAAGCATGCCACAGACCAAATATATCAACTCTCTGGGCCTTTTGGTTGTGAAGAAGTAGTTTAGAGATTTTGATATATTTGAAAGTAGGTCAAGGTCATTAATTTTAACAAACTCATGTTGCCTTCATCCCATCATGCTACAGGCCCAATATCAGCATCCTGGTGCTTTTTTAATTGAAAAGAAGTCATTTGAATGGAAAGTATGTGCACAGTGCATAACAGACGAAATATGATGGCTATAGGTCATCCTGACCATTCAGGGTATACAAAAAGGACATATCCTGGCTACAGATCTACAGCTATGAAATCTGTCTGAATCAAGTAATCTTGGCCTTTTGTCAAACGGTAATCGTAATGATCACAAGTTGTTGACATTTAGGAAATCATTGATATCAATAATAGTAACTATGTATTAATGTGGCAACAAAGATGGCAGACAGACAGCATTAAATGCTATTATCTATACACAACGATCGGCAACAGTGAGAAGTAGACTATATCACTATAACATGGTGCAAGGAACAGGATTTGTAATATAATTTGCTGATCTTATTACCGTGACTGGCTGACACAGCAGTAACCCACTTCATCTAGAATACCGGAGTTCACTTCCATAATTTGATGTGAAAAGGTAAAAGGTCACCTGGCGACCCCGAAACTCTGGTTTCCTCTCACAGTAAGACCCCTTGCATGTTTCAATCCAGGTCAAAAAGAGACATAATTTATATACTTTGACTGAACATATTTCCTAATGTAAAATAAATTTTATAGCATAATTATTACCAATAGGTTAGAAGTTCTAGTATGGTCTATATTGGTTGTACAGTGGTTTGCTGTATACACAGTATGATTTGATTTCTGGTGCACTGAGAACAAACTGTCTGACCTCTTAACACATATACAGCGAAAAAGTAAAAAATCAAAGATATTGTTTATCATTTTGCAGTGCTTGAAGAAAAATAATCTACACTGAAATACAAAATATGACAATGATATGCAAGACCAACATTTCCCTATTGTATTATAGAAAACTCCACATGTGTAAAATTTCAGTAAATTGACAGAAGAACTTGCATGAAACAAACAATAAATATGATAAGGACATAAAAATCTAAATATAGATAGGAAATATACATCCAAAAATAGGGAAACACTATTTAAAGAAAATCACATATATATAATATATATATGCATTAACTTGTAGCCTCTACCAGTATCAGAAGAAAATCTAGTGAGCTCCCGTCTAATACTTGCTGGAAAGAGCAACGGTCATTGAAGATTGTTGAACTCTTAGAGACCAATGTAATTTGATCAATTTTTTTTTCTGGACACCAGTTATTACAGTTCTGTAATGACTTAGACAGATGTTGACTGGCTGGCACCAAGTACAATAATAACTAACGGATGCTCATAAAACCAGTCTGTCAAAGCCATATAAACCATTGTAGGATTTCAGGATCATCCAAATTGTTGTTGACTACTTTTTCAGTCATTTACCAAATACACTTGACCTAGACATTTATATTTTATCTGTAAAAACAAGAGATCCCAGAGAGATCTTGGCGTCCTCCAGTGTTTGATCCTTATATACTCTTTGAAAGTTGGATCTTTATCCCTTCTTTTCTTTTCTCTTCTCTGTTTTTGCTTTTAATAAGATATTTGAACATTCCTTTGCAGAAATAGCGATGATAATGTTTACCTGCCAAATCCAAAATGGCCATCTGGAAGCCATTTTGTTTCTTCTGATCAGTCGCATAATCAAATAACCACAAGGAGAGACCAAAAAGAGAACATACATATGAAATTTGCGAGATATCTGTTCAATACTTCTTAAGAAATAGCAATAACAGTATTTAACTACGCAAAATGCAAGATGGCTGCCTGTTGGCCATTTTGTTTTTCTGATCCATCCAAACTAAAAAAAAAACCATTTTATTTCTTTATTATTGTAAGCTGTTAATATCTTCCAGTTCTATGTACTAATTCTCAACTTTCATCTTTTATTTGATCTCTCATGTCATGACCTTACAAAAATGTTTTGGTTCCTTCGAACAGCTGTATTTTTGCAAATTATATGTAATTAAGAAATTTTGAACTACTTTATTAAGTTTTGAAAATAAGCATTAAACATCAAATGTCAGATCAGTTTGAACCAATATTTTTTATCAGATATCCCTTTAGGAAATAGTTCCATTACAACCATATTTATATTTATTTTTTTTAATCTTGACATTTACATTTTAGAATTTATATTACAATTTTGTACATCACGCATAAATTCATGTTTTCAAAAAAAATTTCAACTGAGAAATAGGAAGACAAACAAAAAAAATAGTAATTCTATCATAAAAAACCCTTCCAGATGGTATTGTGAATTCGAGGGAAAAAAATTCAATGGAACTTCATGAACTCTTTCAGGAATTTCCCCCAAGAGCATCTAAATTAGTTTTTCATTTCATCTGGTCAATAACAGTGCATCCATGTCCGTAATGCAAAGTCTTGATCGTGAACATCTTTATTTGAAAGACAAAAGGAGATTAATTTGAGCCTTTTGTTCTATAAAGATTCCAGCTGGCTTGATAATTTCTGCAACGATCAATGGAGCAATTCCTGAGGGCAAAACTGTGCAAACAAGCCATGTATCGCCTCGATTAAGATCCGATGCATTTAGGCTGCAAGGCTCTCTCGTCTACTCTCTAGACATGTGAGTTTACGGCTGAACAAAGATACACCTAATTAAGAAACATCAACCGGTTGGCTGACATTTGTAAACAGAATCTTTACTTGTAAACAAAATATTACATCCATTTGTATACAAAAAAATCCCTTCACAAATATTTGTACGAAATGAAATTATTTTCATATGTATCTCAGTGAAAGCTGAGGAAATACAATAAATTACATTTTCTTAGATGGTTTGTGTGATGGTGAAAAGTTCCTTCAGGAGAAATCAAACGTAGAAAAGAGGGAAAGGCCATTTATTAGGGAAGCCATTTTCAGTTGTGCAAACTAATTCTCAATATCTGTGAAACAGGTGGCTATATAAATGGTGTCACGCTTGACCACTACAGCTCTTTGACCATCAAGTTTGTCACGCTTGACCACTACACCTCCTTGACCATTCAGTTTGTCACGCTGGACCACTACACCTCCTTGACCATCCAGTTTGTCATGCTTGACCACTACACGTCCTTGACCATCCAGTTTGTCACGCTTGACCACTACACCTCCTTGACCATCCAGTTTGTCATGCTTGACCACTACACCTCCTTGACCATCCAGTTTGTCACGCTTGACCACTACACCTCCTTGACCATCAAGTTTGTCACGTTTAGTGTATCTCCTGAATATTACTTGCAGGAAAGTGAAGCAGTATATAACACGTTAAAAGAAAAAGAAGACATTTCACATCTGTGGCAATAATTTATAGTAAACCAGCAACAACAAGTCAGCATGCAGAATCACTGAAAATGCAATAACAGAGCTGTATTTGAAGTACATATTGTTTTCAAAACAAAATGATTATCCTGGACACTATACAGATGCAGTGTTCCGACATAATGAGCGAGATCACTAGTCATTATGTTTACCGTCTGCTAAGGCCTGCGTACACATTCAGGGAGAGATGTTTTATACCAAATCGTTTGTTATCAATATGATCTTCAATGTGTGTTACTGTATGTGCTACATGTATTTATCCTGAAATAAGCCCAGGGGGCCAAAAAGTTACTTCTAATCAAGGGTGTGGGTTTATCATTTTTCAATGAAATTGGTTTATAATCTTATAAAACAGCAATAGGAGTGTAAAAAGCTTACTATTGGTCAAGGGGTGGGCTTATCTATTACCAGACTGTGAAATAGCATTCATTTATAATTTCATAAAAAAGCAATACAAGTGTAGAAGCTTTCTACAGATCAAGGGGTGGGCCTATTACTGGACAGTGATAGGGCTTTTCTTTATAATTTTATTTAACAGCAATTCAAGTGTAGAAATTTACTACAGGTCAAGGGGTGGGCTTATAACCACAAGGTAAAATAGCATTCCTTTCTAATTTTACTAAACCGCAAAACAAGTGTAGAAGCTTAATACAGGTCAAGGGGTGGGCTTATTACTGGACAGTGATAAAGTATTAGTTTATAACTTTACTGAACATAATTTCAAGTATAGGTGTTATGACAAGTTAAGGTGTGGGTTTATTACCAGACATTATTTTAAAATTTTACTTAACAGCTTTACAAATATTAGATAATACTTCATGTAAAGAGGTGGGCTTATCAACAGACAATAAAATAGCATTCATAATTTTCTTAAATAGCATCACAAGTTTTAGGTGCTTACTATCGATTCATATTTTCACTGAACCTTAATAAGTATATTAGTGGGCTCATCACCAGGCATGGGCTTATTGCCAAATAAATATGGTAGCTAAAACAACAAAGACATTACAGCATTATAGTTCATGAAGATATATCACACAATAAGCTACAATTCATATGGAAATATATGTCAAGTTTCTGAACATGGAAGGTATATAAATAAAAGATTATAAATATTATGGGAAATACACCTTCTAGTCAAAAATATTTCCATTTAAATTCTATCCAGATTTTGAAGATGTTGAGAATTCTTCATCTTCGCAAGCCAAGGATGCTCAATTTAATACTTTCCTGTTACTAGATCCTAACCGTTGGTAAGTGAAGATGGGAACTGTTCTTTTCTGAAAATTTGCTTCTCAAATGAAATATGATACTGGTTCCTAACCGTTGGTAAGCGAAGATTGGAACTTTTCTTTTCTAAAAATTTGCTTCTCAAATGAAATATGATACTGGTTCCTAACCCTTGGTAAGCGAAGATTGGAACTTTTCTTTTCTGAAAATTCATTTCTCAAATGAAATATGATACTGGTTCCTCACCCTTGGTAAGCAAAGATTGCGACTTTTCTTTTCTGAAAATTCATTTCTCAAATGAAATATGATTACGTCAATCAATTTCATACATCACTCCTTTAATATTTGTTCTGTAAATGCATTTGATGTTGAATGTACAGTATGTTAATTTTGAAATTACACTGTTCTCCCTTCTTTGATCTCAAGGACACAATCAATCACCACTGGGAATTAAAACTTGTAGAATAAGAAGTTCTTTGCAAATGTTGCAAAAAATGTTCATAGTTTAATAAAAAGGGATTGTTGAATTTAATTCATTTCCTTTTCAAAAAAGAAAAAAAAATTGCAAGAATTGTAATATTTACTTATTTCAGCACAATCAGAAGAAATTCTAGATATTTTATTATTCATATTTGAAAGAAAACTCTGCAAGACCCTGTATAAGTATTGTAATATTGCAAACCTAAAAGTTTTATTGATGAAGTGTCACCCTTGAGGATCCAATAGATCAAATCTGTTAACACTTCAATGTCATTCTTTATGTAAGCCCTATCTTAGAAATGCATTCAAATCCTGCAAAAAAAAAAAAAAAAAAAACCTTTGATTTTGAGGTTCAGAATGGGAAAAAGATTCCACGAGATCGTTTCAACAGAAGTAAAAGAAAAACTTTCTGTCACAAAAACTTATAATATCCTTAAGCGTTTTGACAGAAATTATCCAACATTTTAACATGCGAAGTATATCTGAGTGACATACGGCAGACAGATATATGAGAATCTACAAGAAAATTTGTGATAACCATCGCAGGTACATTGTCTGCGAATCCCAGATAGCAATGGCTCGGTACACTTTTAAACCTCCAAGGTTGTTTTTCTGGACCGACTTGACAGTTTGGCACACAAGGTGTTAGCAATCTGGCATTGATCCCGTCACACTGTCTGGGTGTGTACTTATTCAAAAGTATTAAGAAATTTAAGAATGTTCAAGTCCAAGGATATTTCAATCTACAACAGCTGATTTTGTTGGCTTGAAATATTTTAAGTTTGATACTTAACCAGTTTTGAAAAATCCTGAAATTTATTGACTTTTGAGGTAACTGCACCCTCCAATCTATATATTTCAACATCTATTTTGGCCAACTTTGGTTTTTCTTTGGTCGCCTCCTAAATTTTAACATTTACAGGTCCTTAACATCAATGACGAGTCCTTAAGGAGGCCAAAACAGTTGTCTGATGCACTTTAATTAATATTTTAGTTATGAATTATCTTCCAAATTTGTATGAAAATGTCCTATTATCATGTACATCTTCTGTACTATCCTTTGTAAACATGACACTTTAAAATTAAGATATGTGTTTCCCTTTTATGAGTTCTGTAGCAGATAATGTATGTTTAATTTTTAAAAATCTCACTTCAGGACATCAAAATGTTTCGACCATTTAACTGTATACATACAACAAAGAGTTGAGAAAATGGCGGAATCTACATGTCCTCTATAGATTCTTCAACAAAATGGATAGAAAAGCTGGTTATTGATCACTGACTGAGCCTACCGTTAAATATAAAATTCATAAACCTTTAAAAGTTTCTATCAATTATTTTGGTGAAGCTCTTTCAATGACTAATTGCAACAAGCATAATGAGTATTGTTAAAGCAACAGAGGTACCATACTGACCCTCACAAGCTATTACACTGTAAAATTAATATGAATTGTAAAGATGGTACTGTTTGGTGTTGATTTCCAAAAAAAAGAAAAGTATACAATGACTTTGTAACTGATTTAATTGGAACAAAAGTGTAACAGTGACCTTGACCTCAACCCAACAACTCTGAGACACGAACTTGTCCAAGATAATTTGATGCTTTGTAAATACACTTTCATGAGAATCCCTTAAGGAATGAAGCAGCATTGACAACTATTTTCTAAATATAGTAACAGCAACCTTGACCTAACAACCTTGAAACTGTTGTCCAAGACAATTTGGCGCTTTAATACATGTGTGAAGTTTGATGAGAGTACCTCAAGGAAGGAAGTCCCTACAGCATTGATAAACTTTCAAAGAGTGGAGATGCAAGGTAGACAGCTGGACAGACGTACAGACCAACAGACTGACAGAGAGGAAGTCTATACAGTGCCCAATGGTTTCACCAGTAGGAGACTAGTAACAACTACCTGACCTGCAGGTCTTCATCAAAATTAGCAATATGTATATCTATATATGCATGGGTGGGCTTATTATCAGGCATGGGGTTATTGCCAATCCTCAGAGATATATAAAGTGTCTACAATCATTTCATTTTTGAAAATCATGATGATCACCTTAATATGATTTATCTAAGAATAAAACTTCAGGTGATCAGAACTTTTTATAATGATCCTTACTTGACCTCCGACACTTGACCTGCCAGGACTTTGTTTCACGAATCCTTGTATAAAATGCCATATGAAATGTGCAACAGCCATGAATATACATCAGAGAATATAAGTCTTGGCAAATGTTAAATGACTTGAACAATTTCTTTGTCAATGAGCATATTGACAATGCTGAGAATTATCCTGAAATCCATCTGATATTGACACGTTGTTTTGATCTATTTAAGCCAGCCATTATGGACTAGGCACAGTGTTTATATCAACAGGGGATCAACAGTGACAGCATAATGCTATGAAGGAAGTGAACGGTGAGGCGGGCTTATCAATAAGAGGTCAAATGGGCCTGTAACTGTATTTATTCACCATGCAGTGTTAACTTGTCATCATAATTTTTTCCAGAAATCTGCAATGTGATAGAGAACACAAGACAGAACATGTTTTGTACAGGAATCTGAGATAAAATTACATAGATTTTGGCATCTTGTTTTCATTTGTGAAGTATATGAATAGGGATGTACTGCAGTTATATAACTATATTGTCCATGCAGCACCCTAAATTAGGTACATATTTCATCTTTTTTTTTCTACACAGCAATACAGAAAATCTGGATAGTCTTTCATAAGTTTTTTTTTGTTGAAAATTTAGAAGTGTTTGTGAATAATTAAATGACCAATCCTTGACCAACAAAAGCTACAATGAATGACATAGACTTCAATAAACATGAAAATTATGATAAACACACTAAACCCACACATATCCATTACTCTTCAGAAGAATAAACAGCAAACGTTATTTCATTATCCTGTAATAAGCCCATCCCGGTACTGAGTCTTGATTCCGAGCTCCGACATGTTGGGACTCTGAGCTTTTTGCATCATCATTGTTGTAGAAAATAAGAAAAAAACGTGAGGCTAATTATCTCTCCTTACATAATATAAACTGTCTATATAAATATTCACGTCATGGAAATGTTACATATCTCCACACCTGCTGGAATGGGCGATCAATGATACTGCGAAATCACTCTGAAATCACGATTACTTTCAAATCTCCCAAGATTTGTCAAGGTCATACTTGAAATTGGTTTCAGAGAAAAATTCAACAGATAAGTCACTGGTAGTTATGGTTATCTCAAGATTTATCATGTAATGACTTTCACTAGGATAGTAGATAAAAAAAATGAAAAAAAAAATGAAATAATCACATGTTAGCATATTGCCTAAGGCTCAACTGATTTTTCAATGATGAAAAATATTGATTAGAAATATTGAAATCATAAACATGTAAAATTTGAACTTTCAATAATATAAAATTATAAGTAGAAGTTTTCAAAAATTAGATTGATTTTTTTTCTTAGTAGGCCTTCAAAATTTTGGAAAATCTACTACAATGGATAAAAGATCTGATAAGTAAAATTCTAGAATATCTTTACTATGAACAGACAGTTCAAATCATCAAAATTCTGAAATTTTAACTGCAATAATACTACAATAAACAACAGTTCTGATAATAAAAGTTCAAGAATGTTTTACTACTAAAAACAATCATTTCTAATAGTCAAAATTCTGGAATATTTACTACAGTACAATTAACAAACAGTTCTGATAATCAAAGTTCAAGAATATTTACTACAATAAACAAACAGTGATAATAAATTAAGTGGTCATATCAACATTTAATGATCAATGATGAAAGTATAAACTTACCTGTATCTATGGTAACAACAGATTAAAGATCACTTGGGATTAAATATCGGGAATGTAACAGGTGGAAATCATATGTATATTTGTCCAAGTGTGATTCTACACAAATATTCACACAGCCATTTAGGTCCACTGTACAAGTCTAACACAACAAACCACTAGCATCATACACAGATACTGCAGACGATAATTTGATTTTTTTCTGTCAAACATTTTGGTCTTTTTTAAACTGGATCAATACTGCTAAGTACATCGCTTTGTCATCACAGAGATCACTGAAGTGCCCTTAAGTTGTCAAGTGCCTGTCTCTAGACTTCCTTTAGTAGCCACGAGCCACGAGTCACTCTATCTGCCACAAAGCTGCATCTCCAACTGCTCAGCCAGCGAAGCTATCAGTCAGCTTTTCCATACAGTAACTACATACACGGCTGTCTTGTGCTGCAGCATTCCAGTAACTGGTGCAGCAAAATTGACGAGATATACAGAGACATCATTAATTGTGGGGAGACGCATCTTAAAATGGGGAGACACCAATTGGTTAGTACAAGAGACACCTACAGAGAGGGAGACACCTCTTCACCATACAGTAAAGAGAAACTGTGGTCCCATATCATCACTATGTGTACCCGACTCACTATACAGCAATCACAGTAAGATATCCTACATCCCTTATTTCCTTGTAATAATGGTATCACATTTATTCTTCAATAAGCCCAGGGGGCCAACATACAAATTTCAACTCAAAGACAAGAGGAGGGCTTAATCTATGATATGGATATAACATTCAGGTTTATAATTTGTCAATGTAAGCCGACTCTAACTCAAAGACAGAGGGTAAATTTGTCAAGGTAAGGTGCCAACTTACAAATTGTGACTCAAAGACAAGGGAATGGCTGTTTACAGGACATGGGTGTAACATTGGTTTGTAAATTTGTTGAGGTAAGGGGCCAACATTCAAATTCTTACTCAAAGACAAGGGATGGGCTTAATATAGGACATGGATGTAGGATCGGATTACAAATTTGTTGAACAACATAATATATAAGTGAACTTCCTAACAAGCATGGACTTATTGGTGGATAAATACGGTACAACACCAGTCAATCATTCCACACACCTTGTCTATCAATCCAAGCTCTCTGTCCAGCGGCTCAATTCAATGTCAGCCTTCTCACAATAAACTCTGTGGACAAACTGGTCAGTGTGGAGAAGTCCAGCAACGTCGCGCCTCTGTAGTAATTAGGGACAGCTCTGTAAACCAGTGAGCTGTAATGAAATGTTCGTGACATTTCTTCTCTAACGCAACAAACTGATGAAGTCATCATTTTGACAAAAGGCCCAAGGGGCCGGTACTTTTCTATTATTATATTTTGTAATTCTATCTTCAGTTTTATTTTAGATTGTTCTTTTTTTTTCTAACCATTATTTTCAAAGCTGTCATCATATTTTCCTAAACTGTTCACATTTAGAAACAAAAAAATTCATAGAAAGTCACTACCATATGAACAAGTGTCCTGCAAGCCTGAGTGTCTCTTGTGTACCTGAAATTGTTTATGTTGTTATTTACTTGTCTAGAGGAGTGTCAGTGCCAGGTGTGTATCTTAATCATTGATCAGGTGTTTGATTTACTGTAGCCTTTGATTAAATCAGCTTTCTCAATTTATCTTAAGACACAAACATTTCACTGATACCTCAGGGATCAAAATGATTGATATGAAAATTATAGTCTTAAGATAAATACGAAGATCTGGTAGAAATAAGAAACAGATATTTTTTTTCGATATTGTATATTTTCATCGGGCTCAGATTTTGCTGTATTTTACAAAGTGCTATATCATGATTACATGGCTTTGTCTGTTAATTTTACTCAGAAAATCCAAAATTTCCTTTTATCAACACGTGAAATTTTCAAACCAGTTCTTGAACACAAGAATTCTTTGGTTAAAAGTACCTATGAAATTGACTAATATAACACCCATCCCCCCCCCCCCACCCCCCACCCACCCCCCACCCACCCCCCACCCATCCCCCACCCCCCGGCTGCCGGCCTGCTATCTGACAACACACTTGACACGATGAAAACATGTTTGTTGTTTACCATTCATCTGTTTATACTCGTGCTAGGTTGACTTTACGTACCTGTCAGTGTTATGTCATTCACACAGGTCTCTGGTCACGTAATTAATGTTATTACTAAGTGTAACTAAGTAACTGAATACTGCTAGGTTTGTCTTGAGCACATGCTTGGCTTTTGTAAACAAATTACGTCACAATTCACGACCGTCACAATTCACGACCGTCACAATTCACGACCGTCACAATTCACTTGTCGTGAATTATGTTCATTTAAAACGAGCAATTTTAACCATCAGTCATCATTTTTGTTTTTCGTTGATTTGTTTGTTTTCGTTTACAGATGAAAAGTGTTCAGGTTACAGTGATTAAATGGAAAGGCATTGGTCATTTTCTCTGCTTTCCAAGCTTAACCAACGATAATTTTGCTGACTGATTTAGCTTGGGATGATAATGTTGACAGCAATGTTTCCCTTCATTTGGTCTAAATTGCTTATGAAATTGTGATCTTACAACCTCATTTGGATTCTATTTTTAGTGCTTCATATAATTGTAAGAAGTTTTGTTACTGAAAGAGGACAAAACTCTTACAGATCACGTTATGGAGGCTTCAGCAATCCAGCCACTTTAATATCCGACTGCTTTTGCTTGAAAACAGGTGGTTGGATTAACGAATCTTTAGTGTATGCAATACAGGTCATTTGCTTGTTAATGAAGAATAAACACAGCTGACTGATGGGACTTGAAAAGTCTGGTCTAATTAAAGAAACCAATTCAATGTTCAAACAGAGAGTCTGTAAATAAATTAATTGGTCTCTGCTGAAACAAGGCGAGAAAAGGATGTTTTATAAAAACATGTTTTCTTCAGCAAACAATATACAGTAGCAGTACTGTCTACTCCGAAGGTAAAATGATTGGAAAATCAATAGGCCAAAATGGGGCGATATTAAAATGCCCTCACAATGTCCAATTCTAAAGTTTTATTTAATTATATATATATACACAATCATTATCATTTAATCTTGAAAATAAAATCTGTCTTTTATACACAAAAACTTGAAAATATCAACATTTGATTCTGGGCTAACATTGAAAACAGCAGTGCTTAATTTCTTCTTACAGTCATATTGCAATTCGGCTTAAAGATGTATGTCACCTTTTTGTGGCATGCATCCAGACAAAAGAGTTCCACAAGGAAGGAACATGTAAAACATCATGTTACTTGGCAACTGGACATGTTTACTTGGTAATTTGATGATAGAAAGTAAATACTGACAACTATCACAAAAACCACGACTTCATTATGTCACACTCACTCACAAAATCCAGTACTACCATATGTAACCATAATTACCTTGGAATTATCTAGACATAATCAGACAAAAGAATATGTGGTTCACGTAAATACAAAGAAATACAAACAAAGTCACACCTCTTCATATGTCCCTTCTTCTTACATCACTCTAGCTACTGGAACAACTTAAAGCTGTCACTTACTGTCTCCTGTAACACACTTTCATCTACCTCAACGAATTCTCCTACAGTTGAGTTAATTTCCTTAAACTGTACGTACAATGCATTTACTTTTACTAATATCAGAAACTAGCTAACATGGATGCCCGTGCAAACTATTTTCAAGGTTTGATTTATTTTTGTAACTTTGACCTTGACATTCATGTGGAAAACCCTTAATTACACAAACTCCCTTGATTAAACAAATTCATCTGAGATATTGTTGTAGTCTTATCAAAACCCTGAAGAATTGAAAATTAGGAGGGATGACAGCGATTCTTGATTTGACAAGACGAAAATGGATTAGTACAAAGTAACACTACTGCCCCACTGCTTAGTGGGATCATTACAGGTGCAGGAAATAAATAACATTGGTTTGCAATGTTTTAATCAAGTTTAATAAATGGTGGGCTTATTACCGGATATATCTTTATTGCTGTATCAATACTGTAAGAAAGTAAACATTAGGCAGGGAAAATACCTCCACGTCAGGATCTGCATTGTCTTAATTCAACCAGTACCCCAATTGCTATTGTCACCATCTCACTCGCCTTGGGGTCCGCTTTAGTTCGATCAGGACCACTAATGATACAATTTGTATCAATAAATGTTGGCTACTGACAACACCCATCTGTTTTCAGGGAAAGTCTGACATCCTGGTCTACCTCAAGTGCCAATACATGTGTAACTATGGACAGGGACAATCTCAATACCTCCTTAAGATTAGCTCTACAAGAAAACTGTGGATACCATAAACAAATATGCTTTCAGAAGTTTTCATTCATGTTCTTAAGACTATGGCCACAATTTATATCTAAAGCTCCATGATTTTAGAGCCTATGTCTACAATTCATGATCAAAGTCTGAGATCAAGCTCTGTCCATAGAGCAAGTCAGACTTTGCAATTTTAGGTGACAATACAAAGGAAAGTAAGTGTTTTCAGGAGTGCCAGATCATAAATCATCCTGTGCTGTTGTTGTTGCGTCTGTAGGCAAGACACTTAACTCCAATTGCCTTGAATAGCATGTGATGGGCCTTCTGTATCATGTTCAGTGAGGATACAAGAAATGTTGCCTGATAATGATCCTGGCTATTTACAAGGAATTAAACCTTAGAATCATTTTATATCTACGGTCCAATATCCTGAGCTCAACAGGTAAATGTTCTGAGGCCATAATGTAGTATTCCTTGGTCACAAAGCTATGTTTCTTTGAATGGTTGTGCTGAACAGCTAGCTAGCATAACAATCATTTACAATCGAAAATATCTAATCTCAGAGGTAAAAAGAAAGAAAGGAAAAAAATAACATAAACATCACTGAAGCAGTTTTTATCTTAGTGTGTTAAGCTTTGATAATGCATAGCTGCAGCATAATATTATCTTGGCATGAAAACAGGATCAAGTTTGGCCGTAGGGACACATAAGATAGAAGCATTAAAAGCATTTTAATTTCCTCCCACACCAATTTCCACCTAAGGAGATCTCAAATGATTCATGAACCATCTGCATTTTTTTAATTATCTATATATTGTTTATCTTAAAAAATACCTTAATTATTTAATGACCCATTAAATTGGTTTGTGTCCTTATCCTTAAATATCATTGACTTACATGAATTTTTCATTGACATCTAGTACAAACCATTAAACATTCCTTTGTTCAGATACATGCTGTGTGGCGTGCGACAGACATTTTCTGTCAATAGCACGCCAGGTATAATCATGTGCTATACAAAATCAAGCGGAATAAATGCATTAAACTGGTTGCAATCCGAACCGATTCGGCTTCTGGCTATGGAGTGGTGATTAGAAATAACATTCACATCATTATTGAATAAAAAGAAAAATATTGACAGAAATGATAACAGTTAGAGATAATCATTTACTCTGAGAAAATAAATCGATTGAAACCTTTAAATAAAATTTGACATTTAATGTAAATTTAGTCAAATTTATACGTATTGCAATAAAAAATTTCGAATTTTCAAGTACAAGGTAAATATGATATACCAATATTAAGGGATAGAATCTCATGTTATATATTACCAGCAGTAAAGCTATACACAACTGAATCAGTCAAAAGTAGGTATCATAATTGCAAAGGAGTTACTTTCCTTCTTTGAATCTCGTGTGTCAAAGTTTTAAAAACTTAAGTCTTGACGATATACCACCGTTAGATTTCTGAGGTGATTCTATGTCTAAGAATAGCAGTGAAAAACCAAATCTTTCAACTTTTTACTCCTTATGAATAAGTCCCTGAACTTATTATGACGGTAAAGTTAAAACGACATATTCTAAACTAAGCTGAAAAAAACCCATTTGATTGAATATTATTCAATCCTTTTTTCCTAATTCTTTATTATTGAGAAATCATCAGTTTAAATTTCTTTTAAAGCAACTTTCCTTACTAAAATTGGATACATATGACAGCTGATTGATAGGTTGTTAGCCTTGCAGTGAAGAAGTTAAGCAGGAATGTATATTAACAGACAAGAAATGTTCACATTGGTATGGGTATACACTTTTCCATGACTATCTAAAGCTGTGTACCCAAACACTGGTGTCATTTGGTCAGTTTATGTCAAAGAGGTAGCACTCACTAAATCAAGGCAAGAGACTTTTGCAAAATGGACAAAATGACTGACAGAGCAGTGATGCAATACTTGCACAAGACAGTCTAGCACCTAAGGATGTCCATACTGATATGGTAGCAACACTAGGGAATGATGCCTTTTTAAATGCTACAGTGAAAAAGGTGGGTGGCGGAATTTGAGCCTGGCAGGCAGAGCCTTTGGAATGACACCCATCCTGAATAGCCTGTTACTATTGCAACCCCAGAAATGGTCAATGAAGTCCATGATATCGTTATGAATGACAGGAGAGTTACATAGGATTTCACAGGAAAGAGTAATTCTATTCTCAAGGAAGATCTTGCAATGAGAAAGCTCTCTGACCTTGGGTATCAAGACTTCTGACAGTCTCTCAGAACCACAGCAGGCAGGCTTTGTTGCATGCTAATCTAACGCTTTTAGAGGCAGATCCTGTAAACTTTCTGCAAAGGTTTGTGACCATTGATGAAACGTGGGTTTCATTTCACCCCTGAGGCTAAACAAGTCTAAACAACAGTCGCACCCTGGTCCACTTCCGCCAAAAAGGCAACGGCTGTTCCATCAGCTGGAAAGATGGTCTCAATTCTCTGGGATGCTGATGGTAGATTATCATGCAAAAGGGATAAACAATCAATGGCACATAAGAGAAAATATTAACTCAAGCATCACAGAAAACTCAGTAAAGGTGTATTGTTCCACCAGGACACTGCCTCTGTTCACAAGTCTATCATTGCCATGGCTGCCATTAACAATTGTGGTTTGAATTGATTAAGCATCTGCCTGATCTCGCTCCACCAGACATTGATCTATTTCCAGAATTTAAAAAGGCCATTTCCGGTACCCGCTTTCGGTCACATGGTAATGTCATATATGCCATGGAGGACTTTCTAAACTGTCAAGAAAAGGACGTCTTTAAAGGTGCCACTGAGGCCCTTAAACATAGCTGGCAAATGATACAGAATGGGATTATGTTGAAAAAAAAAGCTATATGTCTGCCAAAAGTCAAACCCTTTAATATGAGGCTCACAACTTATCGATCAGCCCTGGTATGTAGAAGATATATTATATTCAGAGGTTTTTGCACACAACCAATTAGCAGTTTCATAATTGCCACCATATTTGTTGCCCTGTTGACATATAATATCCGAAATCACCTTCATTTCAAAAGAGTTCCTAATCATGACAACAGTGTAAAAGTGTGCGGTTAACAAGTACGGTGCTCACAATTTGTTTGTTATGTAATATGGCATTCCTGTTTCTCATCTAACATCAGCAAGGATAAATAACAATGACATGAAATGCAAATTTATATTTTGAATCTATATTTCAAGTGAAAACAAAGAGTCCCAATGGGTGTGAATCTCTCAACTGTTTTGAAGCATAAAATGAGAACACTGTAAGTAAAGCCAATTTCGACGTAGTTGAAAGTCTTTTACCAAGTCATGTTTAGACTGAAGAATATCATGACTCTAAGCCCTTTGGTTACTGAGAAGAAGTTGTTTTGTAGATTTTCACCATGTAACCGTTGTTACCTTGAAAGTGGGTCAAGGTTATTTATTTGAATGAACTTTTAAACCTTTCACTCTGCATAGTACTGATCAATAATCACGACCGTTTGGCAATTGAAAGGAAGGTGTTAAAAGGGGAATGTTGGTGTCAGCTGGACAACATTCTCTTTATTAACAATACTTCTTTTCTTTTTCTTCCTTATCAAGTCAAATAAAAGTTAATCAATCTATAATTATCTTGTTTAAAATGTATCAAATTAATGAGTATCATGTATAAGCTACCAGTAATGTTTTGAAGAAAAAAATTCAAAGTGTAGATATAAAAGCAATTTGTTTTTACTCTACATTGATCTGAAAATTTCTCTTTTTAAATTTCAGAATATATTTTACGTACAGCAAATTGTAAATTTACTGTTCTGCCTAACACAATTTTCATTCATATCTCCATGCTCTTAAAAGTGTACCGTTTACTATAAATTTATCATTTTTAAAGCACCAATAATGTCGCTCATAATAAGGTTAAAATACCTTTTACATGTACCAGATGTGAAAGTCAAACATCTCTCATCATTATGAATGTCATTCATCTTTCCTCATCTCTTACATCAAGAATGTATCCTTCCTGCTCTACACTTCCAACTCTGGTTATGTGAGATTAAAAATTTACATTTCACATTTTTTTTAATGATGTTATTGCAAGGAAACCATCATGTGTAAACACGCATCAATCAAAAATACCTCACTATATGAAGATCTTGTCAAATGAAAACTGACAATTCTACATAATGGCAAAATTCTCAGTTATGAAACAGGCATTTCAAATTTGCACTTCTGATGAAACTTACATTTCAAATTTGTACTTTTGATGAAATTCACATTTCAAATTTGTATCCTTGATGAAATCGATATTTCAAATCTGTACCTCTGATGAAACAGACGTTAAATGTTTTAACTTCTGAAGAAATGAACATATCAATTTCTGTTTCTGAAGAAATCAACATTTCCTAATGAAAGACATTTCAAATTGAAATTCTGTAAAAACGGATATTCATAATTCTAACACCTGAAAATCTCAGACTTACTAATATATCCATTTATCACAACTGAGGTCTGAAATCCTTTCTTTCTAATAATTTACAGCAATTTCATTTCACAAGATCTTTTTCACCATATTATCATCAAACCTGATATTATTACTGGAAATCAATAAAAATGATTTTTACAACTTAATGATATACTTTCAACAAGTTGAAAGATCCAACGAGCTTGTAACACATGTACGTTATAATTGTCTCAATAGTCATTAATTGTCAAAAAATTCCTCTTAATTCCAGTATATGATTTCAGATCGGCATAAACTAAGCATAAGTGTAGTGTTACAGTGTTCAGATAGTCGGCACCTTTGAAAGTCCAGAAGGACACTCAATTCTTACAAATAGAAAAAGGATAGAACATATAGTCAACCAACAGCAAAATATTGATAAAGATTGTTTCCATGGTAACAATAACTATTACATCTACATTGTATATCGTAACTTGGGTCGGAGTAGATCTGTTTAATATCAATATACAACAGCTCTAGACAGAGGTCTTCAATGCACGCCGGGGGCAAATTCTGTTTAGGACCCAAAGATCACAGTTTGCAAAACAAAAAAGTACTTTATATGTGTTCAATAGTCTATAGAGTGGCATATCTATTGAAAGCATGGACTGCTTCAAATAGCAAATATGTCACAAAACACTGATGGATGAGAATATCACATCACATTATGGTACGTATACAAGTATTCACATCTGTTGCTGCTGATACATGCTTCAAAACACACCTGCTTATACTTGCTGACAATTATAATCTATACTAATTATTACTAATCTATATATTAAAACAAAATAAAAAAAGCCATTTCCATCCCTCTTTTCATATTTGAAATTTATTTAATGCTGAAAATTTTCAATTTCAATTTTTCTCAGATATTTTAAATTATTTTTTCTATCAACAAAAATATACAGTATTCAAAAATTCTCTGAACTCTGAATACGAAAAAAGACATGTGGTGTGATTTTTAAAATAGACTTATTCCAGCTGACAATGCATGCAGTACACTTGCCTAGAATTACAGACCAAAACGCGAAGCTGCAGAGAGGTACCCGTAAATCAACATTCATTTCAATTGCAAATAGTGTTGGTAACAATTTTACAAACAAACAACCTAATAAAACACCATCATATTCACTACCACAATCTTCAGTGGTATACAAACCTAATATATATATATAAACACAAGTCATGTGTGCATCCAAACATCAACTTATTATATATACAATGTGTTTCCAACACTGAATTTCGAAAAAGATGAAAATCAATTTTTCAAAGATTCAGTTTCAGAACATTCTGACATTCAAGTATTTTATGACTAACAAGGGAATTGAAATATATGTATGCCAAAAACATAGTCAAGAATTGCTTTTTTTCTATGTTAAAAATCTATATATTTTAAAATTATGTATGGTTTTCAGTTCTTTTGCTGTGGAAATACTGTCATGTTTGAAATTTTGAATCTGAAGGCAAAAATAGGTCAGATTAATTTTTAAAAAAAAATTTCATCTTCTTTGACAATAAAAAGCAATACAAATTTATTTTTGGTGCAGGAAATGTACAAACCAATTAGCAAATCAATATGTTTGTATTGGAAATAAGAAATAGAAAATATATCCTGCTCCTGCTAGAGCTAAAACTAACCACCTCTCGCTATGAAATGGAACACACTACTAACTATTTGGCTACAGGGATCAAACAGTTCCAACAAATTGAGATTAAGTAAGGCGACCTGACTTTTTATTTCTATATACTCACAAGGAAATTCCTGGATTTTTAAAATAAACACCTAAAATTGTCTTGTGGAAATGCTTTACAGATCGGATTGTCAACTTCTCTGTTATTTATGTGACAATGACCCCATGTCTGATAATAAGCCCAACTCCAGATTCTGATTCAGAATTTGTATGTTGGTAACCTGGACTTATGATAGGATAAACAAAATATCTTTTTTATGATTCACCTTCCACATTTCAGAAACTGTAAAATCATTCGTTTTGAGGGGCTCAATTTTTGTGGTTCCCATCCCCCCCTCCCCCTTCCCTAAAAAAAAGTATTTTGTGGACATTTGATTTCAGATAAGTTTAGGGCTATATAAATCTATACTAATTCATGAATAAAGAGTACCTGCAAAATCAATGAAAATAAATCTCCCACAAAAATTAAGGACTTTACAGTAAATATATCAGCTCAGATGACATTCTATCTACCTTTTAATTCAAATTCTTAAACAAAGCTATCCCGAATAATACGATCTTCTAACCATCTATCTCTAATGAGATCAATACACTACGACCGACAATGTCAGTCTGACAGGGGCTGAAGAAATGATACAAACTGCTATAATATTGACAGTGACAGCTATTCTCGACAGCATTATCTTGATGACAAGATTTAAACGATAAGAACCAAAAATTCTGCATTATCTTTTAAGTAAATGTTAGTGTGTTGGAAAGCTTCATTGATTGCTGACACAGCAACATTATATACAATTTACTTATGTTGGCTATGTTGCCAAAATTATGATACAACAGGCTTATAGCAAATCCATAACAATGAAGTCAAAGAACTCGGCAACAAACTTCCTGTATTTTATAACCAGTATCATGTTTATACCTAAATATGTCCCTTCTTCACCTTCAAAGAAACATCAGTCTTAAAATAGTAAGCTAAAAGTGGTTTATGAATTTGCCCTTCCCAAACTTCAAAAGTAAAATTTGTTCCTAGAAGAGGAGGCTTAATTTAGAGTAAAGATGATAATACAATTTAAGATGAGAATAATTTGATTGGCAGTTCATCATAACTGGTTCACCACTACAAACAAGTTCTAATGTGTTAAAGTAATTACTGTACTTCTCCTACAAAACGCCCATTATACAAATATCTGGAGCCAAAATAAGGTGGTGGGCTTATTGCACAATAATAAAAGATCATTGGTCAATATTTTTCTGTAAAGCCATATTTATATTTATAGGCTTATTACAAATCCTGGGCTTATTGGTAGATATACAAGAATACCTAGCCAAGAAACACTAGACTATATTACATGCCTATGATTGACATATAATGTTATTTGGTCAATAAAAAGCTCAAACTTATTCACATTCAGAAGTAATCGGAATACCATAGCAGATGACAGGACAGACAAATTTTCAAAAGGGAAGGATATGTAGACAGACAGCTCCTGAAAAAATATTTCCTTTCTTTAAGTATCACCATCATGCAATTTAACCTTTGATATCAAATTAATTTGACCTGACATTGGTTTATAAACCAAGTCTAGCAATCTGACCTCTGACACATATTAGTAATATGACCTCTGACATTAGTGCAATTTGACCTATGACATTGACTTATAATGCCACTTGGTCATTTGACCTATGATTTATGCAACATACGAGTGGCATGCTGTCTAACTTATGTTGATAACTTACAAATTGACCTGTGACCTTGACCTACAAAATACATATTTTAATTTCACAACTGGCCTGGCTAGCACAAAGTACATGTATATTACAATTTGATATATTAACTTGACCTCTAAATATTAAGATAGTGATCCATTGTAAAGTTAAAATATACTCACTAATTATCGACTACATGGTCCTGGTCAAGCTAACTTACCTCTCAGACTTTACATAAAGCATGTTTTTCAACTGAACAAACAATTCTTCAGACAGAAGACTCCTATGTCCTATTTACCCAATGTCACTAATTAAATAGTCAAACCCGCATGTATAAAGTTCAAAACCATGCTTACCTTCATAGGATCCATTTCCACAGGTGGATATTTTCTCAGCATGTCACACAGGAGATGCACCACAAAGCACCTGAATTGACGCTAACAGGATGTCCAGTCCTCAGACTGTTTATTAGGCTATATCTACTGAATCAGATCAATATCAGGGTCCAGATGTCTGCGTATAAGAGTGTGTACACAAAGTTCCCTCCATCCAACAATCACATTAACACAGTGCAATTTTAAGGAGTCCGATATCAACAGCCATATGGGCAATCTGTTATTTCTCATATCTTATCTCAGATAAAATTAATCATTCTGGAAAAATTAACATTGTTCTCTTTCATAACTGTTTTTCTTATTTCAAACTTTACCTTCATATGCTAACAGATATATTTTCAAAAATAAAGATGTGACTTTTCCTTATATTGAATATGATAGAATTATGTGACATTTTCTTAACTTCTTGAAATATTTTTAAAAAATTTCAATTTGTAAATTACATTGATCAACAGCTAGCATACATCAATACAAACATAAACGTGTACACTACATGTATGTATGTATCTTTGTGTTTCCAATTATGGTGAAGCATTAACGCTGCGTGCTTTCAGATCGTATCACAACATTTTACCTACAATTGCCTATGTCCATATAAGGAAAGCAATAACCTATGCCCTAATTAGGACAGAGTCTAATGTGGCATAGCACACATTAGCTCACACATAGAATCTGTTTTTACACATTGGCAAATTACAATTTTACTCTACAATATACGTTGTACCATATATATTCAACAAAAAGCCCATGTCTGGTACTGTTAGCAGAATTACAATCAAATGGTATGGCATTAACCTGCAATAAGCCCATCTCCTGATGTTGATTCAGAAATTCTATGTTGGCTCTCTGACAAATTTATAAACCAATCCTACATACATGTCCTGTAATTAGCTGCCCTCCATGTTTACGTCAGAATTTGTGTGTTGGTCCCAGTACTTAAATTTATTGTCTTGTAATAAGCCCACCCTCTGACACTGAGTTAGAGTTTGTCTGTTGGTCCCTCAACAAATTTATAAACCAATGCTACAATCCATGTCTTGTAATAAGCCCACCCTCTGTCATTGAGTCAGAATTTTGATGTTGGTCACCAGGGCTTACTGCTAGAGAGATATCAGTTACATATAAACCAGATTAATCTGACCATAAATCCATCTTATACATTTTGCTATTTGCTGAAATCCTAAACCAAGGCCATTTCATTGTTTTGTTTTATAAAATGCGGAAACCCCTTGATTACAGTAGAATAAATATATGGCTGTTTTCCATCCCAGTCTATGTCCAAAAACAAGGACATCTGCACTGAATTCTCAGTTACTGATCTCAACACGACTTTTGTGTGTGAGTATACCCAGCAAAAACAGAACATTTATGGGAGGTAGAATGTATAAATGTTTAAGGTATTGTCAGGTTTATAGCTAAGTGACCATCACTTCCACCACAAGGCTAATTAACACCTTGTCAGTCAGGATTTCCAGGCAGGGATATAATCTCCGTCACTCCGCCACTGTTGTCAAGTTAATACCACATGATAGCTTTCGGTGTCGTGTACTTTACAACTTGCATCCTTACTCTGACTAGTGGTGTATACCTGACTAGAAAATGAAAATGGAGAAACTTGGATCAGTTGGAAAACAATCACATCTTTAAATCAACACTGTCTAAAAGTCTCAATAGCAGTAGACTAATTCAGGTTTACTAATAAGATCGCTATGTAAAGGCTGCGTCCTGAAATTAAAACTTGCCCATTTCTGTGATTCTTTTAATCTGTCTGCAAAGAGCACTTCTGTAACATTAACATGTCTAGAAATATTTCCGTCTGTGCGGCTCTTCCTATTACTAGGTATTGTTTTACTGGCAAACGTCTGTGTTCTGGCAACGTAGGGGGCAACACCTGCATATGTTCATGGGGTGGAGCTGTCTGTCATGATGTCTGAATGTTGAATAGCTTTAGAAGACCACTCCTTGGCTTAATGATCACTTATTTTTTCAATGACTAGACAGAGTTTGCCATATCACAATTACTGTAATTCTACCTGTCCATAAAGACCAGAATCTCTGAAATTCTACCTGTCTATAAAGACCACAATTTCTGTAACTTTTACTTGCATGTCTACATATACCACTTTTTTGTTATTTTGTCTATTGACAACTCTACCTGTCCATAAAGACCACCACCTCTACCATCTCTGTACATTTACCTGTCTATGGAGATCAACATTTTTTTTCTTAATAAACGTCACCATTTCTAAAATTCTATCACTCTAGAGGGACCAACATTTCTATAACTATACTTGTCTTTGGAGACCATCATTTCTGTAATTCTAGCTGTCTGTACAGATTACTTTTGAATTTTAACCTGTACAGATTGATTTCTGTAACACTACCTGTCTTGGGAGACCATCATTTCCATAGTTCTATCTGCATATCTAGGGAGATCATCATTCTGTTCTGTTTAGAAATGTTTCTGAAATTCTACCTGTCTAGAGGGACCACCATTTCTGTACCTTTACCTGTTAAGAGAGACCGTCATTCTGTAAATCTACCTGTTAAGAGAAACCACCATTCTGTAATTCTACCTGTTAAGAGAAACCACCATTCTGTAATTCTACCTGTTAAGAGAGACCACCATTCTGCAATTCTACATGTTAAGAAAAACCACCATTCTGTAACTCTACCTGTTAAGAGAGACCACCATTCCTGTAATTCTACCTTTTAAGAGAGACTACCATTCTGTTATTCTACCTGTTAAGTAAGACCACAATTCTGGTAATACTACCTGTTAAGAAAGACCACCATCCTGTTATTCTACCTATTAAGAGAGACCACAATTCTGGTAATACTACCTGTTAAGAGAAACTACCATTCCGGTAATTCTAGCTGTTAAGAGAGATCACCATTCCTGTAATTCTACCTGTTAAGAGAGACCACCATTCTGTATTTCTACCTGTTAAGAGTGACCACCATTCCTGTAATTTTACCTGTCTAGATAGACCACTATTTCTGCTAATTTAATAATAATGTATCTTTAAAATTGATCTACTTTTCTCAACAAACTAAATCTTCTTTACCTCTTCAGTAGTACAACCTTTCTATAAAGTAGGTAACATATCCTGTAGACAAACCACATCTTATGCAATTTCACCGGCAAAGATTTTTTCATATCCAAACTATTTCTATTAGTGACAGTTGCGTCGAAAAAAAAACCTTTCTAAACCATCAACCTCTTACATAAAGCAATTTTGTTGACAAGAGATCAATTTTACTAGACACAAAACAATTTCTGTGAGCAAACAGTATTCCTAAAGGTGAATGTTATGTAAGCCATGGTAGATTGACTTTTGTGATGAAAATATTCAATGAATTGAAAAGATATATCTTATGTTGACATGATATATCATGAAGACAAACTTGTGGGAGAGCTACTGACATAGGGAAAAACTTTTGTCAGTTTTGTTGTCTCTGCTGTAGATAGTAAGTTTTTCCCAGTCATTACTAAATAATCACCAAAAACGAAATCAGACGGACATCTCCATTAAAACTTAGATATACCATTACAATGCAAAACATACGATCAGACAGGATGTGATTGACAATTTACTCCAAGGAAGATTTTTTGCTTGGTCTATAACAGAGGTCATTTTGAGGCAGAGAATCCTTGCAGTATACCTATTTAGCTGGTGGCTACCTCTCAGAACAACATGCAGGAGGCCTGTCACATATCAGAACTCGTGAAAATTTAAATGTTGAGCCCAAGGATAACCATGTCAGAAGAAAAAATCTGTTTCTAAATTTCCTGAGAACCACATGCAATTCACAGCAAGTAGGATGGTCCAACCACACACCTCAGAATTATGTCTGATTTTGAAAATGTCTGATTACTCTATCACATTAGTCTAATAAAAATTGTGTCCCCCAAGTATGAAGCAATTATACCAAATAAACAAAAGCTTCTACAAAATTTACTTTTTTTTGATGAAAATATTGAATTAAGCTCAGTAAGAAAAACATATTGACTATAATAAATGATGTATTTGATATAGAATTGGGGAGTTCTATTGACAATGTATGTATAATTTGACAAAATCAACATCCATGCATGTAAGTAAACACCTTGAATAGCTGAAGCATTATCATGAGCAAACACTACTGGATGTATGAATTCTCAATAGGTTTTGTATTTTGATGTGTCTATGTAGTGATATTCCCTTGGCTACGATTTTTGTTCCAAACCTACTCTGATAATGAACACTCCAAATAAAAAGCGAAATTGTAATCAAAACACTACCTATTGTCCTATTGGTTAGTAACAACCAATCGACAGGCTGTTTACAGAACTGTACCACCTCAGCAATTCATCAACCTGATAACATTTATTTCTCACTCTCTTTTTCTTTCGCCGCTTTGTGCACCCTTCATAATTTTTTCTGTAGCATAACACAAAAACCATAAGAGGTATCAACATTAAACTTAATAGGTATATAGATCACAATAAGGAGAAATGCAGTGCATAAAATCCATCACTCTCTCTTGCATAATTTAGGAGTTATTGCCCTTTGTTATTTTTCATAATTAAAATTTTGTCCAGAGCATTGCACAAAAACTATATAAGGTATCAACATGAAACTTAATAGGTAGATAGATAACAACAAGGCAAAGTGCATTGCATAGGTACTATCACTGTTTTATGCATAATTTAGGAGTTGTTGCCCTTTGTTATTTTTCATACTTTTAAATTGTCCCAATCGGGGAGCATAACGCATCTCTGACAGCCCTTGTTTATGATAACAATAGATTTCATTAGTTTATTGATTCATTATCTAAGTCAATACTTTTATTTATAACAATGATAAAGTTTATTTATTTATAATAATGATAAAGTTTATTTATTTATAATAATGATAAAGTTTATTTATTTATAATAATGATAAGTTTATTTATTTATAATAATGATAAAGTTTATTTATTTATAATAATGATAAAGTTTATTTATTTATAATAATGATAAAGTTTATTTATTTATAATAATGATAAAGTTTATTTATTTATAATAATAAAGTTTATTTAATAATAATGTTTATTTATTTATTTTATAATAATGATAAAGTTTATTTATTTATGATAATGATAAAGTTTATTTATTTATATATAATGATAAAGTTTATTTATTTATAATAATTTATAAAGTTTCATTTATTTATTTAAGTCAAAGCTATCTTTCACTGGTCATCATTAAAGATCTTTAAAAACATCTGACATTGAATCTTGATCAGAACTCCTTATCTTAATAAATTTTAATCGTGAAGGATGGTAGTTTCATTATCATATCAGCTTTTCAAAAAAACTTTAATTAATGACAGCTATATAAAAATATATATATAACAATGGTGTGCGAAATATGCTTTTGTTCAAAACTCATTACCTAGTCCTTGCAGTTATATTCACAATTTCTTTTCTATACAAAAACTTCAAGGTAAAATTAATTCATCTGACAGCCTTGGGGACTGCTTAAAAGTAGAAGATTGTGATAACTTATTCTATTTTACTTTTTCTTTAGTTTTGCCCTTTTGTGTTAATTTTGAAAACGATTTGCAAAAACAGATACTTATTTGAAAATAGAAGTGTATTACCTATAGGGCTCAGAAATGAGTAAGAATATCAGAATATTATAGAAAGGCAAAGCTTCTTTAAAGTCCTGGGAGGAATAGGCAGTACAAAAACTATATCTACAGACAAGCAAACACGCTGATTCCTGTATAGCACACACACACACACACACAGACTCCCCTTCCCCTCCTTCACTGCAGGCATAATATAATTTTCCTACATGAATGAGGACACATATTTCTTTCCATGTAAATCATGTATGTACTTTTGGAAATCTTTGCCTTGAGTTCATACGTCTGATTTACAACTCTGTGTATATATGTTACTGTATGAGAAAGGGTCAGAGAACAATCTGTTTCAGAAACTACCTGACCATTGACCCTCTTCAAAAGTTTGGCAACAGTTAACATCGTGTTCAAAAGATATATAAAAACATACGTCTGTAATAAAATAAATTTCCACTAGCAAACTGCTCATTCACAAAAATCAATTTTCAAAAACGAGTACTGTATTGGGTTTTTTTTCCCCACTAGACATGTAATTTGAGAAGATGCAGTTCCAGAAATTTCCCTTGATTTGACATGAGATAGGGAGGCCTCATAAAAAGCTGCTTTAACATCTAATTTAATTGGAACAGATATATTAAATGTTGCTTTTTGGAACAAACAAAGTAATAAAACCAAAAAAAAGTAATAACTTCATAGATATCACATACTATTTTTTGTTTTTAACAAAATAATCAATTTTCTTTTATTTTCTGGTTTTCTGATATGAAATGCTCAATTTTATGTTCCTCTGTCACTTCATTTTATTTACATATTTTTAGCCAATGAAACAACAGTTCAAGTGGGCCTGCATTGTTCACTTGATATCTAAAATACTTTTCGTAAATACATTTACATTTCACATAAAAAACCAAACCCTGAATCCCATTCGTTTACACGAATTTGCAAAATACATGACTAGTCTATAATTAATG
Source organism: Ylistrum balloti (assembly GCF_031769215.1). Classification (NCBI taxonomy): domain Eukaryota; kingdom Metazoa; phylum Mollusca; class Bivalvia; order Pectinida; family Pectinidae; genus Ylistrum; species Ylistrum balloti. Next base: position 698,685 of record NW_026782152.1, on the reverse strand, counting down.
AATTCAGAAAATTTCTGAAAGGCTACAACTAATTCTATTTCAAAGCCTTTCGAATTTTCAACATATATTTCAAAACTGTTTTGGTACAAAGGACAATTTCACCACTTTCTAATGAAAGACTTTCTTCCATAAAACTAATTTGGACTTTTGGTTAATTAAAAGAAACCATTACAAATTTTCCAACAAATCTGACCTTTTGACCTTGAATATGGGTCAATGTCATCACTTTTCACAAATTTAATCAGACACAGTCCTGGAACCTTTTAGTAAAATGTTCTTCTTTTTTATCAATTGATTTTTCGATTAAAGAAAATTTTGCAAATGTCAAATTGATCTTTACATATTGTGAAGCTTAAGAGACAAATGTTGAACCCAGCTGGACTCTGGACTGATGACGCCTTTGAGTCTCCAATCAATATTAGCCATTAGTGGGGGAAGGTTAAGCAGACAATGTTTGAAGAATTCAAGTGTGGACTGAAAATACATTATGTCATATGACTCTCTGTCTTAAACAGAAATCTATAACAGTACATCCTCTCCTTAAAACCATTAATTGTCTTTCGTTGCTTTTAAACCAAATTGGATAATTTTCTGTGTCTGTTATTAGTTCCTTATATAGACATGAAACAGCAGAAACTAGAGAGCACTAATGTCCGTGTGTTTGAAAATAAAATGTATGCTTTCTGAATGTATTATACCATGATTGATGATATACGTGTTTATTTTGAAACTTATTGCTTGTGCCACTTATTACTCCACTTAAAAGTCCACTCCTGTCCCTCAGAATTCATTAGGCTTTGGGATTTCATGGTTGCGTACTTTCTTTGCGACTTATCTTGAACCAAGCAGCGAGCAGCCATATCAAAAGTTTGTGACCAGGTGAGAAACTTAAAAGATTCTGCATCAAAATCCAAATTTATGTTCCAAACTAATATCAGTTTGCAATTTTTTTTATCTAGTGTGGTCACAATGAGGCTACTGATGTCAAACATTGTCCACTGTCCCGAATTGTCAACTGCAAAATGATATTCTAAAAATATCTTGATCATAAAATATAAAAGTTTAAACATCAGCCAAAAAAGATTGGAAACATATAAATTTTGTTACTTTTGATGTGTCAATGTACACAATGCATTCTGTAAAAAATTTCAAAAAAGCTATTTCCAACAAAAGTTTTCCTTAAATAAGCCAAGAAATGTTATTTTTTTATCTGGGGCACCAAGCGGCACTTAGCCATTAGGAACTTTTCACAAGCCTTAATGAAAAAGCTCCAAGATTTCCTGTAATGAACGAAAGAACACATTTTGTCACAAATTGGATCCGTAAAGGAGACTGGTTCCCACCTGACTCTGGCAGATTTCAGTGAATCTAGATAAATCTGTGACACTCTGATCGTGGCCAGGATGTCTGTGACAGCTAGAACACAGAGATGTGGGTACCATTAGCACATAATCAACACAACAGTTCCCTTTGGAGCCAACAATCAACTAATGACCACCCAAATTTTGACTGATTACCTTGTCATTATGTAAATACAAGTTCTTTATCCGATGACTGCAATAGGTAGGTTTTATAACATTTAATTCCAAATCACTTAATTAGGCGTATACCATGTAAATCCTCACCTTTACTGCTGATTTTGGTGTGAATATCAATGCCTGTAATTTCCCATCTTACGCCACTGTGTGTCATTTGATAGATAAAAATATCCTGTTTCCCTTCTTAAAATTATCAATCACAGGCCATTGTATGGAATTTTTTTTTTTTTTTTTTTTTTAATTTTTATTTTTTTTTTCTTGTTACAGCCTTGGTATGTTATTTTACAGTAAATGGACTGTTCACTCCCCTCACAAATATTTATTTGTTTGACCTATATGGCCAGCAAGAGTCATTTTGATCCAAGATCTTCCTGTAGCAGGTCTGGCTACCTTACCTGGGGAGGTGTTAAGGATTAATTGGGGTTAAGTGTCTTGCTCCAGGATAGAACCAAATCAGCAAGACTGGTCCATTCCTAAACTTCCTGGAAAATACAAACTGCCTAGGGTAGGAACTTTTCTCAGTATCGTCATCAGCTAGGAAGCATCAAACACCACAGATCGCTCTACAAACTGAGCTATCACGCCCCCTGAGGGATTCAATATTTTCTACTTAAATCACTGCATAAATGTGACCTCATCTTTTAGACTTGATTAAGCAAGCACTTAAGGCCATTAAATTTCTTGTAACATTAAACCAAAAGAATGCATAAAAGGCACTCACAATATTGTCCAATATTTGCAGGACCAGTGACCTTGACTGTTGACCTATAAACCTGAAAAACACTTAGATTTTTTATCCAATGTATGTAATTTTGGTTTGAAAGACACAAAAGAACCGAAATAACTGTACATATCCAATAATTTAACACATAATGGCTATTCAGTAAAATTACAAACTAATGTTATTTCATTGTCTTGTATTAAGCCCATCCCTTGACATCTAGTTTGTGCCTTTTGCTCGATAAATATGGTATAATATTTATGTTTGATGTCATTATGATGTCTGGTTTTCTATGCAAAGAAGCATTAACAGCAATAATTACTACAACAAATAGCTATTAAAATTCAGCGAATGTGAGCGTTTTCAATCCTTACCTGTCTATTCTCATTTCAGTCAAAAGAATCTACAGACAAAATTCCTGTTTCTTACTTTGTGACAGACAGACACCCTTTAAAATAACATGATTTTCCAAGAAATAAAATGGGGAGAACTTGTTGTCGAGATTTGCAGTAGTATTGACACTGTGTCATTTGTCTAGCAGGATGATGTATGTGTCGTCTGCTACACCCTTTGTAGGTTAACACTACCACAGACATACAAGCTGAGGCAACAACAGAAGCATTTCATTCACCCATGTACTCTCAGGTTTTTGGGGATTTCTAAACTGAATGAATATCATGGGATAATTATGAGTGAACATGTTTTAAAATGATGTATGATGTTTTGAATAAGAAATGAAATGTAAGGATTGGTTTTCTCACTTTTGAAAGTCAGTTCACTGACAATATGGTAGATAAAGGAACAAGAACTTGTTAAGTGCACCATCACATGATCACATTGGTCTTTGGTCCCTATGAGGGGTTAAGTCCCTATGTGATATGATGAGTCCATCCATGATGGTGGAGACCCATTGTATTTAGTTTTGTCCTTTCTTGATAGGTTGAAGTCCCTTGGTTATGGGTTGTGTTCCACTTGATGGGTTGTGTCCCAATGTGATGGGCCATCGTAAGTCCATCTGTATTAGGTTGACTTCCTATGTGATGAGTTGAGTCAACTTTGTTGGTTCCTCTGTAGTAGGTTGACTCTCTCTGTATTGGGTTTGAGTCCTTCTGTGATGGGTTGAGTCCCTCTATGATAGATCAAGTCCTTCTGTGATAGGTCAAGTCCATCTGTGAAAGGTCGAGTTCTTCTGTGATAGGTCAAGTCCTTCTGTGATAGGTCAAGTTCTTCTGTGATAGGTCAAGTCCTTCTGTGATAGATCAAGTCCTTCTGTGATAGGTCAAGTCCTTCTGTGAAGGGTTGAGTCCCTCTATGATAGGTCAAGTCCTTCTGTGATAGGTCAAGTCCTTCTGTGATGTGTTGAGTCCCTCTGTGATAGGTCAAGTCCTTCTGTGATGGGTTGACTCACTCTGTAATTGGTTGACTCCCTCTGAGTTGGGATGATTTCGTCTGTGAGTCTAGGCGATGGGCCATTATAAGTCCAATTGTGTTGGGTTGAGTCCCGATGTGATGAGTTGAGTCAACTGTGTTGGTTCCTGTGTGGTAGGTTGTTTATTGGGTCAAGTCCTTCTATTTTGTGTCAGTTTGATTTCTAATGACTTAAACTGATGTCAGCCCAGGCAAACTTAGAGGGAGAATATACTCACATGATATCAATTCATCTACGAGCTATGTAATCAAATTTTCTAATATCGGAAAGATAAAATTAACGTGTACATTTGATAGGATTGTACTGATATTACATTTATGTTAAGAATGAGTTTTGCCTATTTTACTTTTTGGATTAATTACTATCAAATTATTAGGCCAAGCTACTGTATTTAAGGTTATAAATTTGTCAAAAAATTAGTAAAAAGAGTAAAAGACTTAAATAGAATTTCTACATTGATAATGTTTCGGGGTTAAAAGCAAACATCTCTAACAACATGAAGAAATACAGTTTTATGTTCTTTGAGGTTGGTTTTTTTTTTTTTTTTGTATGGTGGATTTATTGCCCAGTGAACAACCACAGTCATTTTGAGGTGGGGTTACCTTTTAGTAGCTGGTTGCTGCCTTATCGAAAAACATAAGGGAGGCCTGTTACTTGTCATCCTGAGCAATTACAGCATCTAGCGTCTTGCCCAAGGACACAACCACAATGAATTTCTTAGCTTCCTTGAAAACACAAACCACCATGGTTAGGGAGCGTCAGTTCTTATCTAATATTACCAACAAAACACTTTATTGAGTTATCATGGCCCCTTTGAGCTTATAGAGCACAAACATGGTGAAAAGAGGCTACAGATTTTCGACACTTGCAGTATTGTTGTGGATCACTTGCGACTAATTTCCCTGCGATTCTCCCCATAAAGTGACAGTACATTACTAATTTTGATCCATTGTTAAATGGCAAGATGATGCAGATAGGTTGAAAATTACAAAGTATGCTGCAAAGCCTGGCTACGAATTAGTTTTAACATTTCAAAACGAGATCATCTTGCCGTAGTTGTTTCTATAAAGAACTGAAGAAGTCTTTCAAGATCAGGCATATTCTAATCTTAATTACCTTCCCAACTTTTAACATTTCCATGAAACAGCTTATCACTAATACAACATTATGCATAGAAAAACAAAAATAGAAAGATTAGGAATCGTTGCCATGACAACTAGGGTATTAGATTAAAGTTGTGGTGATTGGAACATTAGTGAGTCCATTATGCGATTTTAGCCCTCACTTCAATGTCAAGGGTGTTTTGTGTGTGACTAATTACTTAATGACTTTGTTCATTATCTCTGTTTATAATTGTAGATTCCAGGAAAAAAAGTCTTCATATCTGTTCTTTGTATAAGACACACAGGTGAATAATACCTCTCAATAAAAATTAAAATTCAACCCAAACAATGAAATATACTGTATTCTGTAGCTGTCATTCTAGGACTTGTTAGTCCTGTAACGGCAACTCAGGAAAAATAAAAAATAAAAAATAAATTTTTATAACACACGATTTGTAACAAGATCAACAAAACCACAGGATATCATTTACTGAAACATTTAAGCAATCATAGCAAATTATCAGTTCTCAGGTTTGGAAATATTAATCTGAGAAATATTTTATCCCATTTAAGTTTTCCCTAAACCAGTATCATGATAGTGGATAAAGCTTGCTTGCATTGAGCTTGATTTAGACTTTAGATGACGTTGATAAAGCAGATAACATTTATCCTTCTGAACCCTGGTTATAATCTCATTGTATTTTTTTCAATGGTGTTTATGCAAGTCATGCATTCGTTTACGATTTTCCCTCGTCTCATCGTATTTGAGGTTGGATTAATACTGTTTGCATGTCTCTATTTTCCTCTTCTTTCTATATAACATGCATGTTTGCCTATTGTTGATATTTTACAAGTTTTTTTCAATATTTTGTTATTTTTCGTTTTCCTGCCATTTTTATTCAACTGAAATAGCTTTAAAACAACATGTTTTAATGACACTGAATCAAAAAAAAAACAGTACTTAAAACAAGTTCCCAAGATATAACTCAATTTCAATGGTCCTTATGTAACCCAAATCATAATTTTGGAAAAAAAATAATTTTAGACATACTGCAATTTCAAATCTAGAAATTTTGCTTATCAATAATCAATTAGAAAAATACTGAAGCATCCATGCAATTTTAAAACTTCTATTGACACAAACCTTTGTTTAGGAAGGTTCAGGAAACATCACTGTTACAGACAAATATAACATAGCATATGCTCTGAGCACTGACATCGACAGATCGGCTCTATACAATACCTCCTGGTACCTTTAAATAATAAGAGAATACCCACGATGACCATTCAACAAAGAAATCATTGACATGAGCGAGGCAACAGATGGAATATACAATACAATATTTGTCCAACATTTTATTATACAGATGGCCCAGACCAATTATGGTGTATGAGAATAGACATTACCTACTCCTTCACGTCATGGCACATATTTATATTACACAGACCCTGGGGACGATGAACTAACGATATAGTTATAACATCAAGTCATGCCAGTATCACGTTTACAATGACAATAAAGACTTGTGAGTTCATAACTCTTGCAACCTTTAGCAGCTATTATGAGGAGCCATACATCATCAACTAATGGCTCGTTGTAGTTTTCTATAACTGAAACATATTGAATATGATTTCTGGAATTGAACGGATAATTTTTTTTTTTAACGTCATTATAAGACGATTACAAAAATATAGATATTGTTTGTTATTGTTTGGTGACTCATTCATTATAGATGGGTTTATTAACCCATGAACAAGCAAGGGTCATAATGAGGCTGGGGTCTCAATGCATACGGCGCAGATGGTGGCTACATACGGAGTCATCACAATAACCAGTTAGGGTACAGTGCCTTGCTGATGGACACAACTATGACAGCACAGATAACATTCCAATTTCTCAGTCTATTGAGAAATATAAACCACAATGATTGGGTCTCTCTTGCACTTTTAAAGGCTTCCAACTGTCTCAAATCTATCATGGCCCCGATTTTAACAAGTCGGTGAAACCTATTACAACATGGGTGTGACAAATTGTATAAAACATACTCTCCCCTGTACAATGACACGATTTAGTGACCTGTTCAATTCTTTTACAACGACGTATTGTATTTCCGTACCAAGAATAGATTTTAAATACCTACGGAAGTAACAAGCTTATACAATGGAAAAGAAACTAGTTTTAAAAAATGATTTTTTCCTCTTTAACGAAAAGCTGAAAATTAATGGACCAATGCAGACAATTTGTCATCAATAATTTCTTATCCACTTAAGTACCCAATTTGTCAGTTGAACTGCGATTCACTGCGATCCTAAATGTACTTATCCACTGGAGCCAGACAGTATTAGTATTATCTGATGTTTAACCCAGCACTGTCTGTCCGACCTCTCCAACAGTTACATTTCCCTCTAATACCCTCTGGACATAAAAAAATGGTTAACTGAAATTCAATTCCAACACGTCTGTGCGAAATGGCGTTAAGGAAAGAAAAGCATCTATTCTGATAAGTTTTACGTCTTGGCAAACACATGAAATGAAATATAAATCAGGAAAGCATATAACCCTCTTGCTGTTTAATCTTGCTTCCTAAAATAGCAACATTTCACTAGATTTCCTTCATTTTCAATCAGAGGACATTCCACTGGAGAAATGAATGATACTTTGTATAGACCATCCCAAACCGTATTCCGTTAATCAGATTTTTTCTCTCTATTTGTAAAGACACACATGTTGATTATCACGTAACGTTTTCGTATCTGGATCCGTACTAGCTTCTCTGCATGTTTGCCCGAAGCCTTTCTCAGTAATATCAGGCTCATTAAGCCCACCTAATTTTCTTGTTTCTGTATGAACTTTCAACAACATCATTTCCAAATCTTTTCATTTTAAGAGGCACAAACATTGATTATAAATCTGTGAATCCTAAGGTTTTTCATCCTTGTATCAAAAGCTAATACCATGAAATATTAATTGTGAATCTTATATAGTAGGAATATTAATCAACCTCAGAGAGAATTTTCGTTTGAAATGGATACTAAATAAGATATCTGACCTTAAGTCTTCTTTACAGAACACCATTAACGACATTAGCTTCAGGATTCTGTGTATCAACTACGCCATTCTCAGAATCACTTTGGGAGAATATTGATGGTGGTGCTTAATTTGCTTAGAAACAAATATAGATAGAAACGCTCGGCAAGATGCCTGTCTTGGACATGAAAAAAAATTGGTAGCGTCTTGAAGATAAACTAGACTTCCTGTCGAAGCCTCAAGTCTAATATGATGTTGTCGTCGAGTTTCAGAGAGATCGATCGAAAACTGCAATAGGGGATCTTTGGACAAAAGAAATTAGGATGGTCAAAGGACATTACACTTTAATTAGCCGCATAATCGGTCCGTTATCTGTAAAGAATATGCTCATGTATTTTTTTGCATGTGTAATATATCCTGGCATTTTTTTCATTGGCTGGATAAGGCATACGAATCAATTTTGATGCAATTATATGTACAATGACGTCATACATGGTACGAAAACAAAATGACTGCCGCCATTGGAATTTGTCTTCCACTTTTTGACATGAAAATCTGTCAAAATGTAATCTCTCTGATTAATATGATAAAAAATATCTTAAATTTGTTTTCATTTCATATAAGGTTTCATGACACTCATCTTGGAAGTTTCAATTTTACTTTGACACAAAATATTTTCAAGTCACCACAAGCAAAATGCTGCATCGTCGAGTCATTTTTCGTGCATAATTTGTGTGAATTGGTATTTAAGAGACCCTGTTAAAAACACAATAAGAATATGAACATGTCTCCCAATCCTATGCTAACTAGAATCTTAGTATTGATATGATGCTACTTTGGAGTAACCATAAACCAATTTATTGTTGTTTTACATCCCTGTAACAGTCATGGTCATTTAAAGTCATGTCAGGTTTGGGTGGTGGAAGAAACTGGAATTCCTGGAGAAAAACAACTGACCTGCAGCCCGTAACTGACAACTGCTGACTTGTCTGACTTGAACCCCTGACTCAGAGATGGAGGGCCAGTGATAAAGAAGCAGACAACTTATATCCACTCAGCCACCCCAGCCCCAAACAAAACCAAAAAGAGTTTCTCAAAATGTGATTTTAATTCGAAACATGATGGCAACAGGACAAACATACATTGCTACCTATATATAATGTGGCCTCCCTCCCCCCCCCCCCCCCCCCCCCAAAAAAAAAAAAAAGAATTAAAACTGTAGAATTTGCAATGATGTATTTTAAAAACTTTCACAAACTCTGCACATCAGAAAATATTATCAGATATATATGGTATAATATGTTCCACAGTTTTAACACATGAAATGCACTATCAATCTTATATAATAAGTTTATAAAATTTCATTTTTCCCCCAAGTTTACAGCAGTAACATGGAACCGATAATCATAAACGCAACATTTCTTCCAGACTCAGAATGAATCATTAATTGGTGACACATTACCTCCAGTTGTGTCTTTAATGCAAGTTTGTTGCAAGCTCGCAACAGACCAGCATTATCCAAATTTACATGTGTCAAAACACTTCACAGTGGTACCGCAGTATGCAAATGATCTCCTGAATAAAACTCAGTGTACAATCGGTCTGATGGATTCCATCTAAATTGCCACCAAATTAAACATCACTGACAGTAATTTGATCCAGTTTTAATTTAGCGAAAATATAGATGATTAATTCGTCATTCACCGAGACCACCATTCCATCATGACGAGTTTGAAAACAGCGAAATACAGTGACATGCTGTTTGTGTATGGTAGCATGTGTGCTGAACTATTGGTGTGTTTGAATGTTTGAATGCATATATCAAATTTCCTTTAAATTCTGTTATGTATGGAAGTAACTCGAAAACATTTTTTTTTTTTTTTTTGTTGAGAAATCTTTGATACCGCCAACATGTTTTTTTTCTATGGCTGAAATTGTGATGTTTTCTTCTGAAACCTTGAAGTATCTAATTTACATAAAGTTATGAACAGAAAACATTTTTCTCTGGTTTTTCGAGGTATCTGTTTCGTGTGTATTTGGTACTCAGTTGTACAATATACAATCAATACCAAAAGTAATGAGAAACGTCCACATCTAAACAGAAAATGTAGACCCTTGGTTTACATACAAAGGAGTCTAACAATGCCTGCTTATAATCACGACAATTGAAAGATTTACGTTCCTGCAACCTTGAAACAACAATTATTTCTAAAGAGGATTTATTCAATGACTAGAAGAAGCTATTTTCAAGAGGATCACGGGATGCTTGCAACAGCAACAAGGAACCATCGTAAATTGTTCTTCGTTGAATAAAGATGGCAGGTCATATCTTACAAATCTGGTACACAACAGGTTAATGACTAGTTCAGAACTGTACGAGACAAGAATTTGTCTGAATTCGTCAAACTTCAACATGCGAAAATCTGCTCTTATCTGACGAAGGATCATTACAAACATCCATCATGCCTTCTTGATTTCTTCACAATTTATCAAACTAGTCCAAATGAAATTTCTTAACCACATTCTACTGTTGATTCACTTATATAATCAATAGTTAAGGTTTATTAGGCATGCGGCCGACATGCGGAGATTTCCATCAGTAGCCGTAAAAATCTCTTATGTCAATAATTCCTCACTACTCCATCATTTTTACAGACAACTGTCATATTTTTTTCATTGATTTAAGAAAAGTTTTTCACTCATCTCTACACACTCCAACAATATTTCATACGTATTTATGCTTTGGTCAGGCTTAAACACATCAATCTCCGACCTAGGAAGGCTTTACCGAAACAGCGAGCAAATATCGAATTGCACTTCCTCTGATGCTAATAGAGAGTTTGAATACATGTATATGCTCCCTAATGCATTTAAACGTGTGAAACATGTTTTAGTTTTATTAAGTTCATTTACAGTACTTGATATATAATGTATTTTATTTCTGTTTTATCCACTGAATGTATTTAACCTCCAATAAGCACAAGGGACAAAAATATGCTGACTTTAACTTAACTTTAGTTTGGGACAAGTTGAGCATCAATTGGCAAGTCTTCTAAACAACAGCAATATATGTTGTTGAGCCTATTACCAAGTTTGGTGTGGTTTTATTGATGCTTTACGTCATATTAACAGCCAGGGTCATTTAAGGACGTGACAGGTTTGGTCGGTGGAGGAAATCCGGAATTCCCGGAGAAAAATCACAGATTTGCAGCCAGTACCTCCGGGCCACTGCCTCACACAGGCCTGGAACCTGTGACCCCGAGATGGAGGGCTAGTCTTAACAACAATGGTGAGCCTGTTACCAAGCATGAGCTAAATGTAGGGGAAATATTATGATACAATCATCTATGCATTGCTACATGTTCAATTTGTAAAATTATTGTTGTCATTTCATCCTCAATTTCAAACACTTCTGATCCAATTATATATTTTATTTTTTTTATTTTGATATATCAGTATGAACACCCCAATCCATACCAAATAAAAGTTTCAATTTCTATGGAAGTTTAATTTTTCATTCACTTTACAATCATAATGATAAGTTGATACCAGATAAGTCTGATCTTCTATTATTCTTTTTCTCTACTTCTTTCTTCATTCCTCCTCTTTAGCTTTTAAAATTTCAATAGACATAGATTTACTGTTTCATGAAAGACGAAGTACTTCTGGGGTATTTGCCCAAACAACAACTGGCCATCAGTCAGACATCGTCAGTCCAAGAAAGCATCATACACAATCTTCAAAGAAACCATAAGAAGCCTACATGTCAAATTTGAGAAAGAATTTCCTTATCTCTTGTGAACGAAAATTATAGCCAGACCTAATAGGTACATTACAGTTTATAGATAGAATAGAAAAATTTTGCTAAATTTTACATCAATCTCATGATCAGTAAGATGATATAAGGATGTGTGTAGTACAATTTGATTTCAATTGTTGATTACTGTGATATTTTGAAAGGGCAGATTGTGAACTGTAGACTATTTATAGACTCGCAAATATTTCAATTCTTCAAAACCCAAATGGAGACAATGTTGGTATGAAAAGAATATCAACTATCTTTAGCCAAACACTGTAATGTGAGACTCATCACTATTACTTAATACTACATGTACTATGACATCATCGTTTCTATGACGTCATCAGTGTATTTCAGTGATAATACATAAAGATCAAAATTAACAGCACTAATGCTAAACACTTATATGAACTTGTTTTCAGTCTAAAATGAAAAGGGAGCATCAGATAATCTTAATAAAGTTAAATCTATTTCTTCTTTAATTATCTGTCTGTGAGATGAACTGGAAATTATCATAACGAGTCTGGTCCAGACAACCGGTGATTATGGGAGTTGCATCTATATCTGTAGTGCACCTTTAATAGGAAAATCGGTTAACACGGCAGGGCTGCGACAGAAGATGGTGTATATTGATCCTCTTATCAACGGAGCTGTTAATTGCTGATAAAAGACAATGTAAAACTCGTAACATCAAGTGATTCTAGGGGAGACAGGCCGTTATCAGCAGAGTGCAGCATGGTACAGTCGATGATTCTATGCGAAGCGTTCAATGAAAGCCAATGTCCAAGTTATACTCATCTGTGTGTTCGGCAGATGCTGTAGCGTACTTGCTGTTTGTTTGTCCTCCTTATACCTCACAATCCATTTACGTCACATCTCGTGGAAAAACCAGAGATCATTTCACCAGTCATAAGAAAGGCTGGTGTACATTTCCAAATATAAAGATGAAGATTTAAAGACTTTATAACTTACTCTATATATCTGGCAGCAAGCTCATGCCTGGTAATAAGCCCACCCCATGACTTTTTTTTTATCACACTGTTTATCATTCTCTCTAAGACTTGTGATGTTAAAAAAATTGTATGATAGTTTCTTAAAGCTTTCATGTATAGCTAAACAATGGTGGTTTGAGAAAAATTTTTTTTTCCCAAAATTCTTTTTTTTTGGCAATAGGTCACTTGCTGTTTATTTCAGTAACACTATGGAAAAGTATACATTGAGATGACACAGATCAAGCCAAGGCAATTGTTAAATTCAGGTCAATTAAGATAAGGTTCAACTGTAGTAAGAAGCAAAGATAACAACAAAATTGACTATGCATTATTAATTTATTTACGAACTTAAACCGATCATTAACAGCTTGTTACAATGTTAATTTATTTATATCCTCATGATGAACACAGTTCACAGATATTTACAGTTGAAGCAAAAACAGCAAGATATTCAAGAAAAATTTACATCTGAACTTTTCATTGAAAGACACAAATTTTTCAAACCACAACATTTATCTCTTCCTGCAGTTTTTTTGTTTCAATTACAACACATTTTTTATTGTATTATGAAATTTATCACATTTTGCTATTAGTGGATAACTGAATATTGAATATACAAATTATCTTCAGGAAATGGATTATTTAGACAGGAAAATCACAGGATGGACTTGACCAGTTGACATCTCAACTTCTGGTCACAATGTCAGTCTTTTGATAAAAAATAAAGAGACTGCAAAGGGAGACAACAATGAAGTGAATCCGGACTGGAGAAAAAAAAAGTTCCGTGACATGGTAATGCTGACAGTTGATCTTGCTCTTAGTATTTCCCCTAGTTCAGATTACAGCTAAACCTGTCTATAAAGGCCACTCAAGGCAGCAGAAAGACAATGACTGACAGATATTCATTTATAACAAAAATTGTACTATGAATAGTAATTCATTGGAAGTCAGAAAAAGAGGCCTCTATAGACAAATAAACAGGTTCAATAATTATGACTTGTCTTAACAAATGACTTATATACATGCATCTGTTATACAAAGGTGGTCTTTATAGACAAGTATGTTATATGGAGATGTTCTTTATAGACAAGTATTTGTTATATGCAGGTGTTCTTTATAGACAGGTAATTGTTATATAGAGGCTGTCTTTATAGACAGGTATTTGTTATATGGAAGTGGTCTTTACAGACAGGTGTTTGTTATATAGAGGTGGTCTTTACAGACAGGTGTTTGTTATATAGAGATGTTCTTTATAGACAAGTATTTGTTATATGCAGGTTGTCTTTATAGACAGGTGTTTGTTATATAGAGGTGGTCTTTACAGACAGGTGTTTGTTATATAGAGGAGGTCTTTACAGACAAGTGTTTGTTATATAGAGGTGGTCTTTACAGACAGGTGTTTGTCATATAGAGGTGGTCTTTACAGACAAGTGTTTGTTATATAGAGGTGGTCTTTACAGACAAGTGTTTGTTATATAGAGGTGGTCTTTACAGACATGTGTTTGTTATATAGAGGTTGTCTTTATAGACAGGTGTTTGTTATATAGAGGTGGTCTTTACAGACAGGTGTCTGTTACAGAGGGCCTCAGTTCATATCTAACAGTACAGACACCAATGAAGAGATTGTTTAGTACATTATATGTAACATCATGCCCTATATCTGTGTGTAGACAATCTGTGAAAGCACCCAAGCCAAACGAGTTTGATATTTGCTGTTTTATGTTTTTTTAAATACAAATTGCAAACTTTATTAAAAGTTTCACTGACGATCAGATGATAATTTGCCCCTGCTGTCTGTTACATCAGCAAACTTTGTCAGCGTAACGGATACAACTTCGTAAGAATTGCCTCTCGTTATCGTTAACTGGTATATCACACATCAACAATTAATAGTGGTCACTATATCATAAGGGTGCTTCTTGTATACCGATGTGGCTTATAACCCAGAAATCCAGAAGCATTAACTCTTCCCCATTACTGAAATACAAGATAGTTATCTAAAACTTTGTTACAAGCCCTGTAAGTTACCGGGTCAATTTCTGTTCTTTGAATAACCAATATACACCTATAAAACTAACACTTCTAGTATTATAACAAACTTCAAGAAAAGACTCCCTAAACAGGGCGTGGATTTCAAAGCCAATCCAAAAAGGGCATATGTGAAAAGGGACTGTAAAAAAGTATACACTACTACTGTATATCATTCTACTGAGGAAAAGGATTTCAAGTTATTGCTAATCCTTGTTAATGAAATTATTTCATTAATTAAAAAGCTAAAGTAGGATCCCATCTCCATTACTAAAATAATCCAGACAGCCCCATGCCAATCATAAAATTCTTTCCCGAGCACCAAACACATTTTGTCTGTTGTCAAATGAAGTTGCGTTCCAAAGGAATGAAAAGCTATATTGAAACCCACTAATCAGAATTCTGTCCATCAGATTAATAAGTACACAATCTTTGTTTTCATTTCTAGATATTGAAATGTAATCCTGAATTAACAGATCCGTGTGATCCTGATGGTGTTTCGCTACAGGTTGACAGACTCGGCCCTCCAAACAACGGAGGTCTTACGTGTCCATTCAGTAACTCTGTCTTCTCATTCTCCTCAACAGAATCTGGAAGTCAAATCACAAAAATATGTGTTCAAAACCATATCTGATTTACATTACACCTTTAAAAATACACCATATCAGAATTTAAACAGCTTGAAATTCAAAACTATAATGACATTATTGAAAGTAAACTATTAAATCTTCAAAAGGTAAAAACTTTAAATCACGCTGTTTATCTAAAATTCTTCCATTTACACATCTTAATTTACAGATCCGAGGATCCCATTAGAGGTCCCAGCAGTATTCACTTACTATAAAACATGGGGGAAGACTGGATACCGTGTTTATCTTGATATAGGCTCAGGGGTCAGCAATCACACAAGTTCTTACTTACAAAACCAGTGAATAGGGTATGTGGACAAACCCATTTGTATTTGGTTTGAATGTAACATTCAGAAACATCATGATGGACCGACACACGTTACTTGATATTGGCCAAGAAAGTCTCCATCAGCGGTTGTCAGATAGCAAAAGGTGATCTGTAGGTCCATCCTAAATTATATTTCATAAACATAGGCCAAGAAAGTCCTTATCAGCGGTTGTCAGAAAGCAAAAGATGATCCGTAGGTCTATCCTAAATTATATCTTATAAATGCATAACCTCTGTCCCAACGGTCAAACCAATGAATAGTAATGACCATGATGACCCAACGGGCAAACTTGTATCAATATTTTGGATAATAGTACTGTAGCTACATCACATGCATCAGCAAACAGCAAAGGTCGCAGCAAAGGTCACAGCAAAGGTCACAATGAAGGTTACAACAATCATGTGCAACTACTTGTACAGGAACAATAATAATATTTTAAAAAACAATAAAAAGTAGAGCATGTTATATTAGTGTATACAAGGACAGGACAATATATTTCACAAAAGACTCCTATCAGCAACATTTATTGGCAAAGTAAACGGTTCATGCTATACCATGTGTTTTACGATAATGAAATAAATTTCAAAACTCCCATGGGTAATTGTAACCCATTCATCTGTAGTTATTTCAAACTAACATTTCTATGAGAAATATATCAGAACAAAAAGGTACACAAATTGTCTCGAGAGGTTTCCAAAGATTAATCACTTCCCTTCTTACAGTCGTTTTACTCATCACAGTAAGTTATTGATATGTTTTAATGGTAAAAGAAATGTACTACTTGATTCATCACCAGTTTTATACCATTACCAAAACAAGTACTGAACATGTAAGGTATTCGTTACTATCTGTCATGTTGAATACTTTGTTGATCATAAATTAGGTAAACAAGATATTTCAACACAACGTAAAAAAAATGGAGTTGTTATTTTCACGACGTGGATAAAATTTTAATTAAGAAACGTATCCAGTGTTATGACTTGTGTAGAAATAAAACTTATTACTTCTTTTTTTAAGCTTTAAAACTTCCCTGAATTGCTTTAATTTCAAAATTTGCACCAAGTTATATTGAGTTTTTATCACATGGAATAAATGGATCAATAAAGACTTCTTTATTTAATCCACCAACTCTAAATTATCCATTTATATCCGTAAGGATACCACTTCAATCCATAACTTTGATATATCCTAATAGACTTCAATACCTTTCTAGTAAACCGTTCTTTATAGTTGAAAAGCACATGGCCACAATGACGTCATGAAAAATTACCTTATTTACCTGACAATAAGCCAAAACATGGTAATAAGTCCACCAATATCTATTGCTGTTCACAGAACTAAAAACGACCTTTCCACTATCCTGTAATAAGCACATCCAAGACAAGATCAAAGGTTAAGTGATACAAAGTTGATACTTGTCAAGGTGGTCAGTGCTGAAGGCAGAAACACAATGCTAAAGCAACATAATTAAATTTTGCATGGCAAAGATAAAACCTTTTAAAAAGAATTCTATTTATAGTAACGGTGATCTTGATGTTTACTTGGTAACTCTCAATTACAAATTTTTCTGAGATAATATGGACCTGATGAAAACTTCATTGCTTGATAATTAAACTTGCAGAAATTGCATTTTATAGAGCAAGGACAAGGAATTGGCAGGCGTGATTCTATATAAAGTAACAGTGACCTAATTATAGCACTAACTATTATCAACTACTTGATGTTTTGAACTGAAAACACATTTATTGTTTGGTAATAATCAGTGTGAAGTTATTCTTGGTATTGTTTCTGAAACGGACATACAGACAGATAAAATAACACTGGGACAGAATTATACATATGTACCATGCCATTTTAGATCATTTTAGAGACTGCTTTTACTTGCCAGAAATCTTTTATCAGAAGGATTATTAATGCCAGAACAATGATTAGTGTTGGTTGATTTAGGAAGTGGGACTGACCATAAAGGGGCCCTAGAAACAAGTTTGGGGATGTGAACAGTGAGGAGGGGGCCTAGAGATATAGACTCTGTTACCTGAATGCTAAAAAGGAAATTTCTGAGAAGCATCAGTGTAGTTCACATATTCCAGAAATCCCTGGATTTATGTTGTAAACAGGAAGGACATTGATAAAGGATACCAAAAAAAAAAAAAAATCGGTGAGACATTGATCAATCCCTTATCCTCTACTACCACCCTCGCTACACATTACCATACAAATACACAGAACATGTGATGAAATC
The DNA here is from genome assembly GCF_031769215.1 of Ylistrum balloti. NCBI lineage: Eukaryota > Metazoa > Mollusca > Bivalvia > Pectinida > Pectinidae > Ylistrum > Ylistrum balloti. The sequence continues at coordinate 680,847 of NW_026782152.1, read as the reverse complement.
ACCAGCTTTGTAGCCAAACCTTGCCTCACAGGGGACTATCAACTTAAAGGCCGTTTCTGATAGATGAATGATGATGTCAATTATCCATCACACAATGCTGACATTTCCATACTCTCCTATACCATTGTGCGGGAAATTCCATTTGTAAGCAATAGATGGACACCTAAATAAAGCATATGATCAGATTTACATCGTTAATATTGACACATCAAGGTTAAATCTTCCTGACATTTCTGTCCTCAGAGATTCGTAAAATATCCCTTGTTATTAAGTTCAATACTGGTTTTTTAAATAAAGAGCCTAACATACAGATGAAAGGTGAGCTCTTCTTGACCTTTCTACCTTTAAACAATTTAGATATATAAACTTTGACATAAACATTTACTTATTGGATGGTGTTTTCTTGAGAAATTCCTTTTGTTTCCTTCCACCTTCAGGTGATAAAAATTCCTATTATCTACAAGACATGAGATAGCAGATCACAAAATCTGTCTTCCTGTTTTCACACACACAACTGGTGATACAATTAAGAATATAAACAAGATCTCGACATTCTTTTTTAGTTCTTTAGCATAAGAAAATTACAAATTTGATTGAATTATAAGACTAGTGTCCCTCCCCCCTCTAGATTTTGACATTTCTTTCTATAAATTCTGGTTTCTCTCAGTCACCTCCTGGGCTTCAAGATTTAGGTCCTTAGCATCACTGACGAGTCCTAGAAGAAGAAACAGCTCTACCATACATTCATTTGGACTATGAATGCCAAATAAAATATTTGTGTTGTTTTATCCTTTAAGAAGTAGGGCCAGATATATCAAATCACATATTTTTGGGAATACAAGCAATATTTCCAGTTTGGCATTCATTTCGACTATCAAAGCCAATTTTTTTCCCCCTGTTGTTCTAAATTTTTGCTATGTCAGTAAATTTTAAAAGTTTGCAAGACTGATTTTTCCTACTATTGATGTGCAGAAATATGAAATATTACAAAACAGGTTATGTAGTTCAAGATTGTCTGGTGAATTCCAACCTCAAAAGAAAAGTGAAAATCATCTTTTTTAAAGTTAAATTTGCAGCTTTTAATCAGATATTAGATTGTTTTTGGAGTCAGTATAAAGTCTGGACATAACACCTATTAATACAGTGCATTATCAACATGGGATTAACTATTAGTTTAAACTATACTTAACAAATAATAAATGGTTTGTATCAGTGGCAGATATGTCAGGTTTCAATGATATATGGTAAATTAGGGGTGAAAAGATTTGTCAAGATTTGTTCTTATTTCGTATTTGTTTAAATACAAACCAAAATCTGCTACAATTTGATAATTAGTACTAAAATTCATTTCAATTTAAAATGCAATGCATAGCACATCATTTTTTTTTTTTTTTTTTTTTTTAAGTTTTGAATGCCTCTGTAAGATATATTGTAAATTTGTTTCATAAATCTCAAATGAAACTGGAAGCTCATTACAATCCTTTCTCTGTGTAGGAGGCATATAATCTCACAACATCCACCTACAACTCCGTAAGCCGAGAGATTGTGTTTGATCTGGATTGACAGGCCATCACATAAACCTTGGACATCTGTGTGTGACAGTCAAGACAAGTCCAGACTCTTAGGGTATTAACCGACTTGAAGCATTGCAAATCCATGTAAACAGGCTTAATCAGGTACAACAACCCACTTGTAGACTGAAAAACAATTAATGCTGAAATACTATCTAGAACCATTGTTTCAAGCTTTGTCAGCTTCTGGTTAACTTACATACAATCTTATCAGGAATTTTATCTAACTCTGAAAGAGGGGGATGGGTGGGGTTGATGAAGATGTTCTGACAATTGCAAACAAAAGAAAATAAAAATATATGCAAGTCTCGAAATCCCCCACCCCCTATAATTAGGTAATGGTTTGTAAAACTTTTCAAAGATTTTGACCAAAATGTGTAAAGCATCATTTTCTATTGTATCGCGCAATTGTAAAAATGAATCTCCATATAAACGATGGAAAACCCATCAAATTATTCTTTTTACTTTGACTGAAAGCAAATTTACACTTTCAACCTACAAAATGATGTTATATAGCTGTCTCATTCAATACCGTAGCTCTCTGTTTCTGTATTTTCTTTCTAAATTGAAGAGGCTTGTATAACTAAAACCAACTGTTGATCAGCAAACAAAGGAATGGTTTATTCCCAGAATGGATTACTGTAATGGTGACACACCAACAGAAAGCTTTTCATACACTTTGATCTCGGGACTAAATGACATCATAATATTTCATAGCTTCTCTCAGTTGATATAAATGCATTTATGTCCCTCTCCCTCCTCCTCTATTTTCAATGCTGGAGTCATATAAGAGAAATCAGATACCTAGGTATTTTGTGCTTCAATGTTTTGGTAAAACCACAAAAAATTAAACCATTGAGAAAAAGTCCTGAATGACAATACATTCTCTCTTACTTAAAGTAAGGGGATGGGCATGTTACAGGACCACAGAAAGCCAACACAATTCCTCTTACTTAAAGTAAGGGGATGGGCATGTTACAGGACCACAGAAAGCCAACACAATTCCTCTTACTTAAAGTAAGGGGATGGGCATATTACAGGACCACAGAAGGCCAACACAATTCCTCTCACTCAAAGTAAGGGGATGGGCATATTACAGGACCACAGAAGGCCAACACAATTCCTCTGACTCAAAGTAAGGGGATGGGCATGTTACAGGACCACAGAAGGCCAAAACAATTCCTCTTACTTAAAGTAAGGGGATGGGCATGTTACAGGACCACAGAAAGCCAACACAATTCCTCTGACTCAAAGTAAGGGGATGGGCTTATTACAGAACCACATAAGGCCAACACAATTCCTCTGACTCAAAGTAAGGGGATGGGCATATTACAGGCCACAGAAGGCCAACACAATTCCTCTGACTCAAAGTAAGGGGATGGGCATATTACAGGACCACAGAAGGCCAACACAATTCCTCTGACTCAAAGTAAGGGGATGGGCATATTACAGGACCACAGAAGGCCAACACAATTCCTCTGACTCAAAGTAAGGGGATGGGCATATTACAGGACCACAGAAGGCCAACACAATTCCTCTGACTCAAAAGTCAGGGGATGGGCTTATTACAGAACCACAGAAGGCCAACACAATTCCTGTCTAAAATCAAACACCTGTAGTAATTAATTCCTTTTGAACTAATCCTGTGATGTTTCCAGGGGTCCAGAAACCAAGTACCTAAAACTGAAGACAAGAGAGTGTGAGCTGTACAAACCTCTACTTGATTACATTTTGACAATTTTAAAGTAAAAATGTTGTGGAAAAAATTAAACAAAGGCAGCCAAATTTTTTTCTCCAATTTCAATTCCTGATGTAATGTCCATGTCCGTATTGATAGCAAAATCAATTTCTGACCGCAGCCAACAAACTTCCCACCAGGACATACTGCACTAGTCACACATACTCAAAAATATTACATGGGTCAAATCATTGAATAACAAGAGGATTGTGTGATTTAACAGTATAACAGCTATATCTTCAAAACACTAACAATGTTTTCTTTTCTTTTTTTTTCAAGACAATAGGTTACCAATAGACCTTTGGAATTAGTCACAAATGACATGGAACATTGTCCATGAGCTTTAAAGAGATGTTATGTAATTACATATTAATCAGATTAAAAAAATAGAAAGATTTACCAGGGCTCAAATTTAGGTGCTGTGTTAATGCCAACCACCTTCAGAGAAGTCATTACCTACAGATAATATCTTGCACACTAAATATCTTCAATTCTTTCATTCTAGGGAACAACAAATGAAATGAAAGAAAATAAAAGAGAACATTTGATATGTTTTAGTATTCTTTACCACCAAGAGTATCAACAGAAAGACATTTTAAACTAAAATCCAAACTACACGACCAGACCGAGTTTACCGTGTCAGGATAGAGCAAACATTCCGACATCAATTCTATAATTTATTAACAGAATAGCTCATTTCATCAATCACGTTCACAAATATCCTTGACATTTGATAGAAGATTTTATAGGAAAAAAAAATTTTAATTGTATTAATGGAACAGAATCCCGTATCATAGCAAATTCAAATGACTTTGGCATTAAGTATTAATAAAAGGTCAGGTATTTCTTTAAGAACAAATGGATTAAGAACAGGATTACATCAATATTGTGGCACCAAATGAAAACCAATGTATTGTATTTTGCTCTGATTTGGCACCACAAAACTTGGAAATTTGTATTGTTACTTCAGAATGCAGGTTAAGCTATCATCGAAAAAGGGTCGATTTCCGTGATCTACCCACACTATCACAAAACACAGGGCTGTCATCAAACACAAACACATTGAAACTACAAGGACACATAATAATGAATGTGAATTATCAAAGTCTTGTCATCTTCATGTCATCCTTTAGTCATGAAAGACTTAAATGGTGTGTAGTGTTTACTGGTGGGAGGTATCACATCAGGTAAATATCCCTTAGTTATGAAAGACTTAAATAGTGTGTAGTGTTTACTGGTGGGAGGTATCACATCAGCTAAATATCCCTTAGTTATGAAAGACTTAAATAGTGTGTAGTGTTTACTGGTGGGAGGTATCACATCAGCTAAATATCCCTTAGTCATGAAAGACTTGAATAGTGTGTAGTGATTACTGGTGGGAGGTATCACATCAGCTAAATATCCCTTAGTTATGAAAAGACTTAAATAGTGTGTAGTGTTTACTGGTGGGAGGTATCACATCAGGTAAATATCCCTTAGTTATGAAAGACTTAAATAGTGTGTAGTGTTTACTGGTGGGAGGTATCACATCAGGTAAATATCCCTTAGTTATGAAAGACTTAAATAGTGTGTAGTGTTTACTGGTGGGAGGTATCACATCAGCTAAATATCCCTTAGTCATGAAAGACTTAAATAGTGTGTAGTGTTTACTGGTGGGAGGTATCACATCAGGTAAATATCCCTTAGCTATGAAAAGACTTAAATAGTGTGTAGTGTTTACTGGTGGGAGGTATCACATCAGGTAAATATCCCTTAGTTATGAAAGACTTAAAAAGTGTGTAGTGTTTACTGGTGGGAGGTATCACATCAGGTAAATATCCCTTAGTTATGAAAGACTTAAATAGTGTGTAGTGTTTACTGGTGGGAGGTATCACATCAGGTAAATATCCCTTAGTTATGAAAGACTTAAAATAGTGTAATGTTGACTAGTAGAAGTCAGAATTCAGGTTCCAAAAGACTTAAATATATATAGACACATAAAGAAACAAACTTTTCTTCATGGAAATACCCATAATTTCCACTTGACAATAATATTCTATTGATGACTGTATGGAGAGGCAAATGACAAGCAAGAAGAAAACCTTTATAGAACATTGAAAAACAAGGGTAAACTACTCTTCAATATTGCCAAATATCACTATGGAAACTAAATATTGATTCCAACGATAGGCAAATATTGCTAGCGGGAATTTCTGGACAAAAACAAACAATACCTTCCGTAATACTCCCAAATATATAACAGATATCGTAAATACATCTATCTTATATCCAAGCTGACATTTATTGAATTCTGTATCTTTCTTTTAATAGCAAATATATTTTTTTAAAAATCTGGATTGGTTTGAAAGGAGATAAACTTTTACATCACAACAGCCTAGATTATGTATATTAAGACAATGTACTTCGATGATTGCATAACTGACACTTTTATAGTGCATTCACACTGAAATTCAATAACTTGCACAAAGTAGTATAACACATATCTGGTCACATTATATTAACAATGGGCTAAGCAGTTTTCCACAGCCAAGCAACAAATAAAGAGCATGATTTTAATGACTAGTTTGGCAGGCGTCATGAGGATGTATACTGTGGTTTTCCATGTAGCCATCATCAACACCAAACCTGGGATACAGTGTAAAGGGAGACATTTGGAAGAAAAAAGTTCTTCTGAGTAAACAAGGAGCATGACGTAGGACTGATTTTAATGACTACTTTGACATGTGGCATAGGGAGAGAAACTGTAGCCTTCCTCACTCACATAGCCACTCAACACTAACACCACATATGGGGTGTAGAGTAAGGAAAGACATTTGGAAGAAAAAAGTTCTTCTGAGTAAACAAGGAGCATGACGTAGGACTGATTTCAATGATTAGTTTGGCGTGTCATAGGGACAGAAACTGTAGCCTTCCTCACTCACATAGCCACTCAACACTAACACCACATATGGGGTGTAGAGTAAGGAAAGACATTTGGAAGAAAAAAGTTCTTCGGAGTAAACAAGGAGCATGACGTAGGACTGATTTCAATGACTAGTTTGGCGTGTGTCATAGGGACAGAAACTGTAGCCTTCCTTATCATAGCCACTTAACACTAACACAAAATGTGGGGTATGGTGCAAAGGAAAAAATCTCTTTCATGCTCGATAAAAATAAACAAAAAAAAATTTCTGAAACATGCATCCATGTCTGAAAAACAACAATAAACAAACATAAATCTCAAGCACAAGAAAACCATATTTTCTCAAAACCACCACAATCAATATAATTTGTTCTTATCTGTCAGTTGGGCTCCATCCTGAATCAGTATGAAATCTAATAATACCATTATATAAAGAAAGATTACCAAACACCTGTCACGTTAACAAGAAGCCAGACACTTGTTGAAGGTTTACAAGACTGATTATGTTACCCAATTCATCAACATTTCACATACCATCTAAATACGGATCGTCTTCTTCTTCCTCTATATTTGGCTTCGTCAGATTGTTGATTTCAGCAGCGTCCTTTTTATTGCTTGGAGTCTTGCTGGCGTTTTGTCTAGCCTCATTCTCAGACAGATCCTCAATCATTCCGACCACAGTTTTCCGAAGGTCTGGTTTAGCTTTTATGGTTGACGACACTGTGGGTAGGCGGATATCCATCCTGGCTCCTTTGGGAGATGTTACCTGGAGCGACACATATATCTTTCAGTTATCTTAAATATATCCAAAATCATCCCAAAAAGGCATCTAGCCTTCATGTCGCCAATTTAAATGATTATTGTGGCATTATGTGGTAAATGGTCAGTCCTAAAAGATTTAGTGTTAAATTATGTCTTGATGAAATTTTTACCTAATCTCTGAAATGTGTGATGTTTCTCCGCAATTTCAAATTCCATAAAGTAACGAATATTGAAATTGAGAACCAGGGAAAAAACTTTAATCATTTATCATTAAATTCTTACATCGAAATCTGGCGTGAACATAAATGATAATTTTAAAGTTGTATTTTCATGAGCCATCTAAAATCGGAAATCATCTGAGATGCTATTTAGCAGGTAATACACCTTTGGAAGATAATAAGCCCAGTAGTATTTTTTTGTTCACAACAGAATACCAACTGATGGGTTCTGTAATAGGTCCATCCTTCCCACTCCTGACTTCTGTCTTATAAATTATATCTCTCATACTCAATGAAATCTCACATGATAAAAAAGGAAATCACTTATCATTGCCAACCATCAGATTCTCTCTATGACAAGTTTCTCAATCCATACAACTTGTATACTGCAAAATCACATATTTTGTGAGGTTCAATTTTTCACGATTTTCAAAAGAGTACTATTTCAGGGACACTTAATAGCATGGATAAATAGATCTTAATAAATCTACTTACACTTATTTTAACTGTTCATGAACATATGAATTGGTGGATAAAGAATACCTATAAATTAAGTGAAAATAAAACTCCACCAAAATAAACTATTTTAAAGAATGTTAGATAATCAATATGACCCCTGGTTTTATAGTAGGATACAAGATCTAACTATTGGTTTATCTCAATATGAAAATTTACAAAGCAAATCTAGCAAAATTTTGAACAGTTATAAAGAATAACGATATTCCCTATTAAACAAAATTATTTCTTTTCAGGAAAATAATTTCTTTTCAGGAAAATAAATTAAAAATAATGCTGAAGGATAAATGAAGTTGAGATTACAAGAAAATCCAATTTCTTCATTACACTCAAGATAATAATATTTTTGTGAACATCAAATCCAGGTACTCGGATGGAATCATTATGTGGCACGATAACATTACACAGATGAGGGCTATGTTATCTTAATGTTTTTCCTATCAGAAAGCTAGAATACAAAATCAAACACAAAAACAGAATTAAAGACTATTAATCTTCAGAAATATCTTCAATATGTCCTTCTTGTTGAATTCAATTAAATTACATTAATGTACACTGTATTATCAGTCATTAATTTGCATCCGTGATCACAAATTCAAACTAAATACCACATGCTATAAAATGCATTTAGATACTGTTTTTGTGTTTTAACATTGTTGATTAAGTACATTTTTATGTTTACTCAATCTTTAAGAGCAATCCTTGGATAAACACATATTTGCATTTCAAATTTACATTTCCACTTCATTGAAATTTTCATGTCGCAACTTTAAAATTTGTATGCCATGTTTTTCTGATATTTATACACGCACAATATCCGAGTTATTGAAAGACTGTACAGCAGTTTTCCTCAGCATTATCTCAGGTCAGACCAAATCGTTTTCAGGGGGCCTTGATAGCTCATTCTTTGGTTTGTATAACAAGTAAAGATACCTGGTACAAGGTTCACCTCTCCCTATCAGTGGCAGTTTATGTTTCAAAGGAAGCCAAGAAACAGACCATTCTTGGCTGTCGTGGTTGTTTGTGTCCTTGGGCAAGTTTGATCTAATTGGCATTTAATGGGTCTCCTGTATGTTGTTCAGTGAGATAGCCACCATATGAATTTATAGATATTATAAACAGCATTCATTCTGTGACCTTCAGCTCTGAAGTTTATTTCAAAAAACCCGACTACTTCAGTTAGCCTTGTGTAGACTTTCATGTAGTTGATATCAAAATAAAAAATATGCTTGGGTTATTCTTCAGAGATTTCAAACATCACACGAGAAATACTGAAATATTCACCTCGATTATTTGAAAGAACTCACAACCAGAAATTAATCTCATAGAAACCATTGCAAACCTGTTTCCACATTTTCTGTGAACAAAATCTTACACACTGCAAAAATCATCATGGATGTTTTAATATCTATGGCTGAAATTGTAGATGAACAAAAACATACATCTGACATACATCAGATGATGTTTGGAATTGATAACAATCTGACGTGTCAGAGGCAATCAACTTCAGAACTCAGCACATAAGGCAATTGGTTTTTTTTTTTCTTCTTTTTTTTTTGTAAATTAATTGCAAAAGCCTCACAATTGAAATGGCATACCTTCACATTATGACCTAGCTGGGTTTTTTTTCTGCGTACACCTGGTCATTACCTTTCATGTTCAACATATATAGGAAATGAGTAGGATTGCAATGATGCTGAAAAGACAACTGTCTGTACAGGTATTGCTGAATTGATGATCCTGGGAAATTATCAGAAGCATGGCTAGCTTAAGTTAAAAAATAATGCTTGTGTCATATAAAACATATTTAAATTCAGGATAAAAACTATATGATAAAGATAAAAAAAAATTAGCTGTCAAAAGAGCAACATTCAGAAATTAAATATTTTTGTTATTTTTTGAAAATGTGATCCTATAAAGAAATAAAGATGACTTAAGCTTTTGAACACCTATTGGATTTCAATGACAGCTTTGATGAAGTAGAGTTTTCTAAGGAAGTTGCTGACCATCATGACTTGGGTTGATAGACAACATCAGGATATAACTGCCATTATCATCATGTCTATTTAAATACATGAACAGTCTACTCATCATTCACCAATTATGGCTTCAGAGTCTCGATGAAAATTATGTATATCCACATAATATAAATGTATATATACATATATGTTTGGTTGATTGTTAAAGTTCATACATCCACTTAACCAAACCAAACCTCTGGCCAATTCAATTTGTCTTTGCTACTTAATTTCAAATTTAATTTTAGCACTCATGCCACCAAATGCTGATAAAAGAATGAGACTTCTGATTTCTAACTTCTCTTTTTAATCATTAAATTTACAACCTACAGCTCTGACTATTATGATTGGCAATGAATATTCAGCCAGTGGTTTTTTTCTTTATTTTCTGAGCAATTGATTTGAATGAGACTGAGAGATCACTAAAAACCTTATAGGTTCCTTTTTGATTCATTGGCACCGGTCTACAGCACTCTCTTTCTTTGTTTATTGGTGTCCGTCTCCAGCACTCTATTTCTTTGTTAATTGGAGCCCGTTTTCAGCACAATCTATCTTTGTTAATTGGTGCTCCTCTCCAGCACTCTCTTTCTTTGTTAATTGGTGTCTGTCTTCAGCACTCTCTTTCTTTGTTAATTGGTGTCTGTCTTCAACACTCTCTTTCTTTGTTAATTGGTGCCTGTCTTCAACACTCTCTTTTCTTTGTTTGTTAATTGGTGTCTGTCTTCAACACTCTCTTTATTTGTTAATTGGTGTCTGTCTTCAACACTCTCTTTCTTTGTTAATTGGTGTCTGTCTTCAACACTCTCTTTCTTTATTAATTGGTGTCTGTCTTCAACACTCTCTTTCTTTGTTAATTGGTGTCTGTCTTCAACACTCTCTCTTTATTAATTGGTGTCTGTCTTCAACACTCTCTTTCTTTGTTAATTGGTGTCCGTCTTCAACACTCTCTTTCTTTGTTCATTGGTGTCTGTCTTCAACACTCTCTTTCTTTGTTAATTGGTGTCTGTCTTCAACACTCTCTTTCTTTGTTAATTGGTGCCTGTCTTCAACACTCTCTTTCTTTGTTAATTGGTGCCTGTCTTCAACACTCTCTTTTCTTTGTTTGTTAATTGGTGTCTGTCTTCAACACTCTCTTTATTTGTTAATTGGTGTCTGTCTTCAACACTCTCTTTCTTTGTTAATTGGTGTCTGTCTTCAACACTCTCTTTCTTTATTAATTGGTGTCTGTCTTCAACACTCTCTTTCTTTGTTAATTGGTGTCTGTCTTCAACACTCTCTCTTTATTAATTGGTGTCTGTCTTCAACACTCTCTTTCTTTGTTAATTGGTGTCCGTCTTCAACACTCTCTTTCTTTGTTCATTGGTGTCTGTCTTCAACACTCTCTTTCTTTGTTAATTGGTGTCTGTCTTCAACACTCTCTTTCTTTGTTAATTGGTGCCTGTCTTCAACACTCTCTTTTCTTTGTTTGTTAATTGGTGTCTGTCTTCAACACTCTCTTTATTTGAATTGGTGTCTGTCTTCAACACTCTCTTTCTTTGTTAATTGGTGTCTGTCTTCAACACTCTCTTTCTTTATTAATTGGTGTCTGTCTTCAACACTCTCTTTCTTTGTTAATTGGTGTCTGTCTTCAACACTCTCTCTTTATTAATTGGTGTCTGTCTTCAACACTCTCTTTCTTTGTTAATTGGTGTCTGTCTTCAACACTCTCTTTCTTTGTTAATTGGTGTCTGTCTCCAGCACTCTCTTTCTTTGTTAATTGGAGCCCATTTCCAGCACAATCTATCTTTGTTAATTGGTGCTCCTCTCCAGCACTCTCTTTCTTTGTTAATTGGTGTCTGTCTTCAGCACTCTCTTTCTTTGTTAATTGGTGTCTGTCTTCAACATTCTCTTTCTTTGTTAATTGGTGCCTGTCTTCAACACTCTCTTTTCTTTGTTTGTTAATTGGTGTCTGTCTTCAACACTCTCTTTATTTGTTAATTGGTGTCTGTCTTCAACACTCTCTTTCTTTGTTAATTGGTGTCTGTCTTCAACACTCTCTCTTTATTAATTGGTGTCTGTCTTCAACACTCTCTTTCTTTGTTAATTGGTGTCCGTCTTCAACACTCTCTTTCTTTGTTCATTGGTGTCTGTCTTCAACACTCTCTTTCTTTGTTAATTGGTGTCTGTCTTCAACACTCTCTTTCTTTGTTAATTGGTGCCTGTCTTCAACACTCTCTTTTCTTTGTTTGTTAATTGGTGTCTGTCTTCAACACTCTCTTTATTTGTTAATTGGTGTCTGTCTTCAACACTCTCTTTCTTTGTTAATTGGTGTCTGTCTTCAACACTCTCTTTCTTTATTAATTGGTGTCTGTCTTCAACACTCTCTTTCTTTGTTAATTGGTGTCTGTCTTCAACACTCTCTCTTTATTAATTGGTGTCTGTCTTCAACACTCTCTTTCTTTGTTAATTGGTGTCTGTCTTCAACACTCTCTTTCTTTGTTAATTGGTGTCTGTCTCCAGCACTCTCTTTCTTTGTTAATTGGAGCCCATTTCCAGCACAATCTATCTTTGTTAATTGGTGCTCCTCTCCAGTACTCTCTTTCTTTGATAATTGGTGTCTGTCTCCAGCACTCTCTTTCTTTGTTAATTGGTGTCTGTCTTCAACACTCTCTTTCTTTGTTAATTGGTGCCTGTCTTCAACACTCTCTTTTCTTTGTTTGTTAATTGGTGTCTGTCTTCAACACTCTCTTTATTTGTTAATTGGTGTCTGTCTTCAACACTCTCTTTCTTTGTTAATTGGTGTCTGTCTTCAACACTCTCTTTCTTTATTAATTGGTGTCTGTCTTCAACGCTCTCTTTCTTTGTTAATTGGTGTCTGTCTTCAACACTCTCTCTTTATTAATAGGTGTCTGTCTTCAACACTCTCTTTCTTTGTTAATTGGTGTCCGTCTTCAACACTCTCTTTCTTTGTTCATTGGTGTCTGTCTTCAACACTCTCTTTCTTTGTTAATTGGTGTCTGTCTTCAACACTCTCTTTCTTTGTTAATTGGTGTCTGTCTCCAGCACTCTCTTTCTTTGTTAATTGGAGCCCGTTTTCAGCACTCTCTTTCTTTGTTAATTGGTGTCTGTCTTCAACACTCTCTTTGTTAATTGGTGTCTGTCTTCAGCACTCTCTTTCTTTCTTAATTGGTGTCTGTCTCCAGCACTCTCTTTCTTTGTTAATTGGTGTCTGTCTTCAGCATTCTCTTTCTTTGTTAATTGGTGTCTGTCTTCAGCACTCTCTTTCTTTGTTAATTGGTGTCTGTCTTCGACACTCTCTTTGTTAATTGGTGTCTGTCTTCAGCACTCTCTTTCTTTCTTAATTGGTGTCTGTCTCCAGCACTCTTTTTCTTTGTTAATTGGAGCCCGTTTTCAGCACTCTCTTTCTTTGTTAATTGGTGTCTGTCTTCAACACTCCTTTGTTAATTGGTGTCTGTCTTCAGCATTCTCTTTCTTTGTTAATTGGTGTCTGTCTTCAACACTCTCTTTCTTTGTTAATTGGTGTCTGTCTTCAGCATTCTCTTTCTTTGTTAATTGGTGTCTGTCTTCAGCACAATCTATCAGCATTAACTGGTGTCCATCCCCAGCACTCTCTTTCTTTGTTTACCAGTGTCCGTCTTTAGCACAATCTATCTTTAATTGGTGTCCGTCTTAAGCACAATCTACATGTATCTTTGTTAACTGACTTTATCTCATGAAGTTTTAAAACCAAATATGACCAAGATCAAATTGTCATAAAGAAATTGACTTTTAAAAAAACAGCAGGAACATCCAAACATAAACATTTAGAAATATTATGTTTTTCCATTTTCTAAATGTTTTCAATATCATTAAACATATACCTTTTCATTCAGGGCATAGAGTTTGGTGGTGATGTCACGACCAAGCATGGCATTGATGACGTTCGCCAAATAAGGTTCCTTGATCAATAGGTACTCCAGGCCTTGACGTGGCCAGAAGATATAGCGACAGGTGGAAACAGCAAAAATAGACACCTACACCAAATATCAAAACCATATCAGTGCTTAATTCTGGACAATTCATGTAGATGAAAAGAAATTCATACCACTTTCACCAACTTCTATCAGAGTTAGCACCACTCTTGAAAACTGAAAAATAATTTAATGCAGTGAAGACCATGAGAGTGTTGAATCGTTCATCGATTAATACTTAGTCTATTTGAAAACTCAAATCTTTCTCTTAGTCACTGCTAAAAAGAAATTTAAAACCATGTACTATAGAATCATTCCTTTCTTTTTTTTAATTCCTATTTGAAATTTGTATTATGTACACACAAGTTTTAGCTTTACCTGATATTTTTCGTCTCCCGTGACTCCTGACTCGAACTCTGGAGAGTCAATGAACTCCATTTCCTGGATCTGGTGTAGCAAGTTGTGGTGATGGTACACATTCATTCTACAAAAAAAAATTCTTAAATCCTGCAAAAAATTTAATAAAATGTTTGTAAATTATATTTAAATAATTTACACTGACCTGATCATGACTTTGGGAGTCTCATAACTCATGAAAAAAATTTTTTTGTTCATCATCAAAGTTTTCCTAACCATGCTGACAAGTGACCTTGACCTTTGCCTTGATGACTCTGTTTAGTGCTAAAAGGTTCTTTAAATCAGAATTCGCCAAAATGGCTTGACCTTTCAACTCTAAAATACAAAGTTAACCCGGATACTTATTCAACTTTTGAGTCTATTACCACCTCGGAAAATTAAAATACTACTTTAATGACACAGATTTGGTTGACAATAAAAATATTAACAATAACCTTATATTTTCACATTGACGTGATACCCTTAAACAAATTATCTAAGATATTCATTATTAGCCAAACTATCTACGGTATTCTTTATTAGCCAAACTATCTAAGATATTCTTTATTAGCCAAACTATCTAAGATATTCTTTATTAGCCAAACTATCTAAGGTTTTTGTTATTAGCCAAACTATCTAAATTATTCTTTATTAGCCAAACTATCTAAGGTTTTTGTTATTAGCCAAACTATCTAAATTATTCTTTATCAGGCAAACTATCTAAGATATTCTTTATTAGCCAAACTATCTAAGGTTTTTGTTATTAGCCAAACTATCTAAGGTATTCTTTATTAGCCAAACTATCTAAGGTATTCTTTATTAGCCAAACTATCTAAGATATTCTTTATTAGCCAAACTATCTAAGGTTTTTGTTATTAGCCAAACTATCTAAATTATTCTTTATCAGGCAAACTATCTAAGATATTCTTTATTAGCCAAACTATCTACGGTATTCTTTATTAGCCAAACTATCTAAGGTATTCTTTATTAGCCAAACTATCTAAGATATTCTTTATTAGCCAAACTATCTAAGGTTTTCTTTATTAGTCAAACTATCTAAGGTATTCTTTATTAGCCAAACTATCTAAGTTATTCTTTATTAGCCAAACTATCTAAGATATTCTTTATTAGCCAAACTATCTAAGGTTTTCTTTATTAGCCAAACTATATAAGGTATTCTTTATTAACCAAACTATCTAAATTATTCTTTATTAGCCAAACTATCTACGGTATTCTTTATTAGCCAAACTATCTAAGATATTCTTTATTAGCCAAACTATCTAAGGTTTTTGTTATTAGCCAAACTATCTAAGGTATTCTTTATTAGCCAAACTATCTACGGTATTCTTTATTAGCCAAACTATCTAAGATATTCTTTATTAGCCAAATTATCTAAGGTTTTTGTTATTAGCCAAACTATCTAAGGTATTCTTTATTAGCCAAACTATCTAAATTATTCTTTATTAGCCAAACTATCTAAATTATTCTTTATTAGCCAAACTATCTAAGATATTCTTTATTAGCCAAACTATCTAAGGTTTTTGTTATTAGCCAAACTATCTAAGGTATTCTTTATTAGCCAAACTATCTAAGGTTTTTGTTATTAGCCAAACTATCTAAGGTTTTTGTTATTAGCCAAACTATCTAAGGTATTCTTTATAAGTCAAACTATCTAAGGTATTCTTTCTAAGCCAATTATGCATCATCAGTTACTACTGGTATCACTTTCTATCACTTTGTTCTTGACATTTAATGAATGGCTGATTTTCTATACATAACAGGTAACCTCTTGACCTTTGAACCAAATATTTCTGGCACAACATCATATATAAGAGCTTTGCCAAGGAATTAACCACACTGCAATGCTAGCAAGTAAAAATTTACAGAACATAAAACTGTTATCATGCGGTCAAACCTTAAATTTTATACAATCAATCTTCATATTGCTTCAAAGTGACAAGTCATCTCTAGCGTTACAAGTCAGTTGCGATTTCATGACTGATCATCAGATCAACTGTACCGAGCAATGATCCTCTTATAATTAATTATGACAAGGACATACATCTCCATTTTACAATATGTTGATAATATCGTACATAAACAAAAAAGAATTTTAAAGTTCGAGCATTATGGATTCCATGTGTTCTAGCTCAGAAAGTCATGAAGAATGGACTCAGCCAGTTTGATTAGATATGTACCATATGCATTGGAATATAATGTTTATGAAGCAACAATGCTGACATGTCTTGTTCAACTAGGTGCTTGATCATTTCCTAATGTTCATTGAAAGGATAAAAAAGTTGAGACTTTTTTTCTGCTAAAAACCTGAATGTCACTTTTTAGATTGTAGTCAATTAATTAGTTAATTGGTGTAAAAACCCAAAACTCAACAAAGTCAATTAAGCGGAACATCACTAGCCATTTCAGTCCGATCATAATCAGAATACTGCAGCAATGTAAAGTAAAAACACATTCCTGATCCCATAGTACAGAAACATTACAATCACCAATATTTTTTCATAATATGTATATCTACAGTTAACAAACAATAATTTGACATTAAAAAGCATATATCTCACACCAGTGATATATACTTGGCATCGATTATTAGAAATGTCACCCTGGTGAGTGAAAGGCCTGTTATACATTAAAATGACCTTACAAGTTTTTAATAGCAGCAATAGAATATATCCCCAAGTCAATCAAACACTTCAATAACCCACCATTAGGAATTCAATCAACGTGGAATTTTGACTCCTAAACGACACCTGATCATGTTACCATTATAGCTAACCAAATCAGTATTTGTGTTTAACATTCAAAGTCTCTCCAGCTGTGATTTTAGCGGACTCTCAGTTAAAGGCTGCCATCAACATATCTACCATATTGGGATAATCTCAGACACTGCAGCATGCACAAAGGCTTTTCATAATCCCTCACAAAGGTAAATCTCTATTGGCCATTTGCAATATCATGGACATTAGCAAAAATGGCTATGATGATGATGCTGCTTAATGTATAGAAGAAGTTTTAATATGATCTAGATCATAAACTACATCACCAATGCAATTGTACAATACTTTCCCAGATACCACATTATAATACCCATCAGTCTTTCATCTGAAGCCAATTTTAATGTTTATCTAAAAATTTTCCATGTTTGTCAACCGCAAAAATAATAAAAAAGCACTGATATATAATGATGATTTTATGTTTTAGAATACACATTATTTACAAGAATCTTACAACATTAACAAGAGAAGCCAGCCAGACAATAAGTACCTATCCATTCTAATTTTGCATTTGTTGTTTTAGTAGTGGTTGAAATATTTTACTGAAAGGTAATGTAGATTTTCACTTTCAGAACATTGACCTTTAACCTTCAGCTAGATAGTTGGTTGTAATGATGATATAACTGTATATCAGACTGAGCAGACTCACACCACAAAGAGTCTATTCAGCATCAATTCAACCAATTCGACTTAATATTGAGGTTTTTTAATGTAAAACCAATTTTCATGATGTAATACTTACCATAACTTTAGTATGCAAATACAGTACCTACACCCATCTTTGTATCCCAACAACAAAAGATTCAAAAGAAAAACAATCCCGCCCTCCCTACGATCCATGAGCCATCACGGCAGGAACGCAGAGTGATCTCCCTTCCTCTAATAACCTTTATGGCGTAAACCCCACAGAGGGGCAGCCAGGCAGATAAGGAAGAGGGGAGGATAGGGTGGGACTCCATAAAGTTATGGTAAGTATTACATCATGAAAATTGGTTTTACATTAAAAAACCTCAATTTCATTTCAGTAATAATTACCATAACTTTAGTATGCGAATTCGTCTTACCGTAGTGGTGACTAGAAGCCAGGCAGCCCCTTCAGCACAACCAAAGTAGTAGGGAGGGAGAACAGAGTGCTAAAGTGAAGGAAGGGACCTCTCTGTGAAAGAGAAGGTGTACCCACATGCTGCCGTACGGAAAGACATGGCCCGGGGCTAACGAGGAGGCCCAGCCACTGACTATGCCACCACCAAAGGTCCCAATGAATACAGGCCTTCTGAGTGGGAAGCTAGGGATCACAGATAAAAATCTGTGAAGGTATCCCTGCCCTGCCAGAATACTGCAGACATGACCTCCTGAAAGGAGGACTCATTGAGAGAAGGGCCCAGGATGAAGCAAGGGCCCTGACCTCGTGAGACCGCGCTTTCGCTCTCGCCCGAGCCAGATCATCAAAATGTTCGTAAGCATACTAAATCACCTGGCAAACCCACCTGGAAACCGACTGGGAGGAGATATCTCGTTGTCCCTGTTTAATGGGCAAAACAGACGGGATCGAGAGCCCCCCCCCCCCCCTGGTTTTATCAAGATAAAACCTAAGAGCCCGACAAAGACAAAGCAACCTATCTCGCTCCTCCGAGCTAGTCACAGCCAGGATCCTGATGGGATCGTGCGAGAACCCCGGAACCTGATTCTTCGCTAAAAACAACTCTATTCATAGCAAAGCCTCTGATTAGGGCAGAAAGAGAGGAGGACTAACCGATCTCCTTCCTTAGGAAGTCCGCAATCAAATGCAGAGGCTTCGAATGAATAAGCTTCCTTGCCGACACACCAATCACAGAAGATCATCCAACGTGACTGGTAGACGGCAGAAGAGGAAGCCCTGATTGACTGCTCAATGCAATCTGACACCTCTTGAGAAAAGCCTGCCTTGGCGTGGCTTCCAGAGATAGCCTCAACGCGTGAAGGTGGAGGATCTCTGGTCAAGAGTGTGTCGTTCTGGGCCAAGGCTGGCGAAGGAGATTCGGTCTGGTGGGGAGAGCCAAGGGCTCCTCCACCAGAAACGACAAGAGCTCCTGAAACCAAGCTTGCCTCGGCCACAGAGGGGCTCTCAGAAGTAAGGAGCAGTGATGCTACCAGAACTTCTGTAGAACCCTGCCCACCAGGTTGAAGGGAGGGAATGCATATGCATACGTCCCTTCCTATTCCAGAGAAAGGGCGTCCACAGCCCACGCCTTACGGTCTGGGACCAGGGAGACGAAGGTTAGCAGCTGGTTGTTCAGGGAAGTGGCAAACAGGTCTATAATAGGTCTGTCCCACGCCTGACAATTCCCCTTGAAAATCAAGGGACACAGCTGCCATTCCGTCAACACCGGCTGGTGGCGCCTGGAGAGTGGCCACCAACACACTCAGCCTGCCAGAAAGATGCTTGACCACTATGGTCAACTGCATGTCCTGGCAGAGAAGAAGGATGTGGATGGAGAGGGCACACAGGACATGAGACCTGGTGGCCCCTGTCTCTCCAGATACGCGACAACTGTTGTCGGTAGCCACACTTTGGACTGCAGGATACCCCTAAAGGACTGCAGAGCCAAATGAACAGTCTCTTCTCGAGTACACTGATGTGCTCCGAGAGCTGTTCGCCAGACCACTCCCCCGAGCGGCATTGGCCATCGAGGTAAGCTCACATTCCTGTCATGAACGCGTCCATGAACAGGATCATAGAGGGGAAAGGCTTGGTCAGAGGTACCCCGTGGAAAACGTTCTCCTAAATGGTCCACCAGCAAGAGAACTCCCTGACCGACTGGGTAAGCGGGATCCAGGCCTCCTGGATGACGGAACCCAGTCAGACAGGAGGAACATCTGGAGAGGTCCGATGTGAATCCTCCCTAGGGGGACCACATATGCCAAGGAGTTGAGATACCGCAGAAAACTGAGGAACCAATGTACCTGGACAAGCGACCAAGTGATGAAAGTCAGAGCCAGAGCCCTGACCTTCTCAAACTTCTCCAGAGGTGGAAGGGCTAAGCCCCGAACCATGTCAAAATGGTTCCCCAGGAAGAAGAAGTCCTAATATGAAGGAACCTCTGACTTCTCTCTGGAAGGAATGAAGCCGACTCTGAGCAAGAGTTTCAGGACCAGACGAGTGTCCTTCACTAACGATTCCCACACCAAAAGAGGCATGAGGGAGTCGTCGAAATAGATGTGGACGTCTATTCTGCGTGAGTGAAGGAAACACCAGCAGCAACTTGGTGAACACCAAAGGAGCTGTCGTGAGCCCCAAGGGCATCTCTGCCTTGGCAGCATGGTCCCTACTTCCTCCTGGAGCACCCGTGCCCTTTCTGAATCCCCGGGAGGAGGAAAGAAACAAAAACGGCCAGGAGGCAAGGGACGAATCCTGAAGAAGGGGAATACCTAGACCCTCCCTGACCACCGACAAAAGCCCAAGCGTCATCTGTAATATCCTGCCACTGGGAAAGGAAAGCAGAGAGACGTCCGTCCACAGGGAGTTCCGGATGGGGCAGATTCAGCCCCTGCCAGACCAGAGAATCGTCTGCCCACCCAGAGCCTGAGCCTGCGGGAGAAGGACATGAGCCCGGGAAAGGAGAACCACCGTCCACCCGGCCATACCCTTCGCCTTTCGCGGCCAAGAAGCAGAAATAGTCAGGAACCCTTCTTCTTGCCCCCAGGAGGTTTCTTACCCTTCCTACCCTTCCCCATGTTGCCGTTGGAAGTGAGGTTGGGACTTGGGCTGTGCAGAAAACTGAGCAGCCGAAGACTTCGCCTTCTTCTTAGGAGGCACTGACCCCTGCGAGGCACTGGCCTTCTCAGCCTGAAACCTCTTCACCAGAAGTGCTGAGGCGACCGAGTCCTCCTTCATATCCTTCTGAACCCAAGGAAGAGCTCCCCTGAACAGGGTAGAGCCCTAGAAGGGGGCATTCAACAAGCGGAAACGGTAGGGTTACTGGACTGGGCAGATTTTCAGAACTGAAAACTGCCTAGCCAACACGGCATTGACGAGCAGAGAACCTGCAAGGCTGCCGTGTCCTGTATGTCGGCTGTTCTGTCTCGGATAACCGACACTCAGGCAAATCGGATACCCTGTATAGACAAACTGTCAGGAAGTCTATGTATGACAGAACTTGGATGGAGAGGTGCAACATTCTCTCCATCCTGTGGTGCTCTTTGGGATCGAGCACCACCTGGTCCACTGATTTGCCGGGCCAGGCAGCCAGCTGTCTCAACTCCAGCTGTGCTGGTTGAGAGGCCAGCTGCCCATCATGTGTGGCATAGTCGGAAGCTGAAGCCTCCGACAATTCACCAACACTGAGCTGCAGACCGACAAACCCGGGAGCACGGGTAGAGAAGGAGTCCTTCTCTAAAACCGGAGCCCGGGCCGTGGCCAGAACCGAAGACATGATATTGCCTTCTGGCAGAGACCGATCTGAGCGAACGGAAGCCCGAGGAGCCACCAGGGAACCCAGAAGGATGGTGGATTCAGGCGCCGACGATGCTGAGGCGGTGGGCAAACCTCCGCCCTGAGAATCCGGGAGATGTTGGCCCGAAGGACCCGCATCCCAGAAAGCACATGCTGAGCCTCGGCTTCAGCAGTCTCAGGGCCATCTTCCCCTTGTGAACCCTCTTGGCCCAGGAGAAAGATGTATGACATCGTCTTCCTCTGCCGAGCCCGCACCCTCGATGTCCATCTCCTCCTCAATAGAGACCGAAGTCCCCTTGGGAGGAACAGGGGCCGCCAGAGGAGCCATCTCCGCAGAGGGGAACTCCTCTTTATGGCATTTGGACGCAGCGCGACCAACAGCCGTAGCTGTAGGCTTGGGTCGGAGACCCGAAGCCGACCCCTGGGAACAGGAGACTGACGGGTCCGCGCTGGAGGCGGAAGTCCTTAAGATCTGGCAAACCTTTATATGACCGGCCAACAAGGCCCCCGAAGTAGCAGAACATTGGGGGGATTCCGCACTGCTATAACATCTCCTAGAGGAGAGACCAACCCCTATGGGTTCCACGAGTGAAGACCCATGGGGTAAAAACCCAAACCCCTGAGGGAATGGGAATGGTCCAGCGGGCCGGGAGTGACCCCAGAACTGGCCAAGATGGCCTGCCTGAGTCTGGGGCTGGACACCCTGTCCAAAGGACCAGGATGAACCGCCACTCCCACCAGGTGGAAACCCAGACATGTACGGGCTAAGCCCGTAACTGCTGAGTAACTGTTGGTACCCAAAACCATCCGCAGGTTGGCCTGGGCGACCCAGGAATAAGTGCCCGCAGGAACCCCTACTCCCTGAGCCCGGGGGAAAGGGAGACCGGAAACCGGACTCCTGGCCTGAAGCCCCAAACCCTTGGGGGAAAACCCCCTGGGAAACCCTGCACTGGGAAATCTGGATAGGGACGGAAAGTCCCAGAGCCAGAAGCCTGTGAGGGTGGGAAAACAGACCCCGCGCTGACACCAGGATTAGTGAACTCAAGTGTCACTAATCCCCGTAGCCACAGACAATCCTGACAAAAAGACTGTGGCCCCTGACCCTATACCCGAAGGCACAGTTCCGGAGTCAAAGCAGCCCCCACCAACGACGCCACCTGGCGCGCCGAGGTCCCTGAAGGAATCAGAGACCTCGACCGGAAGTCCCTTTCCGACGGTAACACCGCCGCCTATCGAGAGCTACCGGCCAATTCGACCCTTGACTGCGCTGAGTCAGGGTCGGGCTGCCCCCCCCCCCCCCTACTCCAGGACGCACCATGACAGGGGGAGCCACCCCCTGCTGAAGGGCGGAGCTCGGTGGAACGAGAGCACCCCCAGCAGGAACGCTCTGGTTCAGAACTTGAGGAGGGAGGTCTTAAAAAGCTTACTTCCCTTACCGGAAGAAGAGGATGAATCCCTCTTCCGGCGGAAAGTTAGCTGGAAAGGCATGGGAGCCTAAGCAGCAGACTCCATGTGCAAACAAAGTTCACATAGCGAGGTCTGGCTGCAATGTCGGCAAATGGGACAGGTATCATGGGGTTCCCATTATCTATAGAAATAGGAACATCCATGCGCTGACCCCCGACGTAAACCCGGCACCTTTATCCAGCATCGAAACAATAAAAAATTGTAACAATGAAAACAAGGATAAAAAGTTTTCTAACAATAAAAAAACTACGAACGAGATCATAAAACCTACCGTACGCAGCAAGATTGTACTGCAAAAAAAGAAAACGGTCGTACAAAACGGCCGACAAAGCAGCAAGAAAACAATTTCAACTTCACGAAAATCCGAGTGACGAGACAAGTAGTCACGCACTCGAACACGCGGAGGAAAAACACGGCCGGAAACGAAGTTCTAGAACAATCAAAAATCTACGAACGAGAGCACAAAGCCTACCGTACGTAGCAAGATTGCACTGCATAAATAAAACGGCCGTACAACACGGCCGACAAAGCAGCAAGAAAAACAAATTCAAACTTCACGCAAATCCGATCAACGAGACAAGTAGTCACGCACTCGAATACGTGGAGGAAAAAACGGCCGGAAATACGGTCAAAATAAACAAATGACAATACTTAATTTCACAATATAAGTTGGGAGATGGGTTTGTAGACTACTAATAGAGTAACAATATACTCAAACGACAATGGCAGTACGAAGAGAAGGAGTAAGAAAAGCACTTAGCTCAGACACCTCCGCACTCGTCGGCAGCCATAAAGGTAAGAGGAAGGGAGATCACTCTGCGTTCCTGCCGTGATGGCTCATGGATCGTAGGGAGGGCGGGATTGTTTTTCTTTTGAATCTTTTGTTGTTGGGATACAAAGATGGGTGTAGGTACTGTATTTGCATACTAAAGTTATGGTAATTATTACTGAAATGAAATTGTATTTTACTGTAATACTTTATAGTTGACTTTTGGATTCTTGCTTTTGACCTTGACATTCACCTCTAACAAAACATGGTATAAATTCCTACAATTCTGCTTTTGAATCTTTTTCAACTTGACCTTTGGTCACATGACAGAAGATTACAGTTGTAACAAGATTCAATAATTTAACTTTATATTTTCTAGTGTTTTTTTTTTTTTTTTTTTTGTATATAGAAATGATTAAAAGATATATCTTCCTTCCTTGAATTTAGAATTTAAGAAAAATCGTGTTCAATGTAACATAAACAAAATCAAATCTACTTAATGCCAAAATAGGGTATTTTCAAAATAGTATTCTAAGGATATGTTATCAGTCCTGCCATTGTCATCATTACAGTGTATGGTGAAAACTATTATCTGTATCTATGTATATGAACCCATTTTCAACTTAGGTCAATATTGTAGCCTTGTCCACTGACGTCTAAAGTTCAGTGTCTGGTTAACTGAGAAGATATAATCACAATTTCCTGTCTACCTTGTAGTTTAATTAGCCACTAAATGCTGGCGTAGAACAACATCACAGGCTTCTGGTAAAGAACTGGTCATTCACTGCTATTGAAGTGTGAAACTTCACTGGTGTAGATATTAAGTTGCCTCCTCCCCCCACCCCCTGCCATCCCCCCACCCTGAGACTTCAACAAACATGTAAACATGCAGGACACTGTCCTTTCAGGTACTATATAACATCTGAAGCATCCACTGTTCAAATATGTCACTGGTCACATCACTGTGACAGAGGGCTGTCTAAACAGGTTTATAGAAGTATACTGTAACAAGATGCCTGGTCACATCACTGTGACAGAGGGCTGTCTAAACAGGTTTATAGAAGTATACAGTAACAAGATGCCTTGTCACATCACTGTGACAGAGGGCTGTCCAAACAGGTTTATAGAAGTATATAGTAACAAGATGCCTGGTCACATCACTGTGACAGTGGGCTGCCCAAACAGGTTTATAGAAGTATATAGTAACAATATGTCTAGTCACATCACTGTGACAGAGGGCTGTCTAAACAGGTTTATAGAAGTATACAGTAACAAGATGCCTGGTCACATCACTGTGACAGTGGGCTGCCCAAACAGGTTTATAGAAGTATATAGTACTAAGATGCCTGGTCACATCACTGTGACAGAGGGCTGTCTAAACAGGTTTATAGAAGTATACAGTAACAATATGTCTAGTCACATCACTGTGACAGAGGGCTGTCTAAACAGGTTTATAGAAGTATTCAGTAACAAGATGCCTGGTCACATCACTGTGACAGAGGGCTGTCTAAACAGGTTTATAGAAGTATACTGTAACAAGATGCCTGGTCACATCACTGTGACAGAGGGCTGTCTAAACAGGTTTATAGAAGTATACAGTAACAAGATGCCTTGTCACATCACTGTGACAGAGGGCTGTCCAAACAGGTTTATAGAAGTATATAGTAACAAGATGCCTGGTCACATCACTGTGACAGTGGGCTGCCCAAACAGGTTTATAGAAGTATATAGTAACAATATGTCTAGTCACATCACTGTGACAGAGGGCTGTCTAAACAGGTTTATAGAAGTATACAGTAACAAGATGCCTGGTCACATCACTGTGACAGTGGGCTGCCCAAACAGGTTTATAGAAGTATATAGTACTAAGATGCCTGGTCACATCACTGTGACAGAGGGCTGTCTAAACAGGTTTATAGAAGTATACAGTAACAATATGTCTAGTCACATCACTGTGACAGAGGGCTGTCTAAACAGGTTTATAGAAGTATTCAGTAACAAGATGCCTGGTCACATCACTGTGACAGTGGGCTGCCCAAACAGGTTTATAGAAGTATATAGTAACAATATGTCTAGTCACATCACTGTGACAGAGGGCTGTCTAAACAGGTTTATAGAAGTATACAGTAACAAGATGCCTGGTCACATCACTGTGACAGTGGGCTGCCCAAACAGGTTTATAGAAGTATATAGTACTAAGATGCCTGGTCACATCACTGTGACAGAGGGCTGTCTAAACAGGTTTATAGAAGTATATAGTACTAAGATGCCTGGTCACATCACTGTGACAGAGGGCTGTCTAAACAGGTTTATAGAAGTATTCAGTAACAAGATGCCTGGTCACATCACTGTGACAGTTGGCTGTCCAAACAGGTTTTTAGAAGTATATAGTAACAAGATGTCTAGTCACATCACTGTGACAGTGGGCTGTCTAAACAGGTTTATAGAAGTATACAGTAACAAGATACCTTGTCACATCACTGTGACAGAGGGCTGTCTAAACAGGATTATAGAAGTATACAGTAACAAGATGCCTGGTCACATCACTGTGACAGAGGGCTGTCCAAACAGGTTTATAGAAGTATACAGTAACAATATGTCTAGTCACATCACTGTGACAGAGGGCTGTCTAAACAGGATTATAGAAGTATATAGTAACAAGATGCCTGGTCACATCACTGTGACAGTGGGCTGTCCAAACAGGTTTATAGAAGTATACAGTAACAATATGTCTAGTCACATCACTGTGACAGAGGGCTGTCTAAACAGGATTATAGAAGTATATAGTAACAAGATGCCTGGTCACATCACTGTGACAGTGGGCTGTCCAAACAGGTTTATAGAAGTATACAGTAACAAGATGCCTGGTCATCACTGTGACAGTGGGCTGTCCAAACAGGTTTATAGAAGTATACAGTAACAAGATGCCTGGTCACATCACTGTGACAGTGGGCTGTCCAAACAGGTTTATAGAAGTATATAGTAATCAGATGTCTGGTCACATCACTGTGACAGTGGGCTGTCCAAACAGGTTTATAAGAGTATATAGTAACAAGATGTCTGGTCACATCACTGTGACAGTGGGCTGTCCAAACAGGTTTATAGAAGTATATAGTAATCAGATGTCAGGTCACATCACCTAGGAATACTTCTAAACAAGGAAATTAAGCTTGCTTGCAAAGCATGTTAATCTTTTTAAACAAATTTAGTCTGCATAGACCTAGGGGACTATCACATAACATCCATCTGAAAGTTATGGGGTGGGCTTATTGCATAACAATCAGCCTATGGACTAAAACATTACCTCTACATGGGGTGGGCTTATTATAGGACAATGAATTATAGCTTTCATTTGTAACTGCTGATCAGCAGTAAAGTGGACTATCATCAGACACATGTTTTTTGCCAAGTATATATAATATGACTCTCCAGTAAAGAAAATAGGTAGATATCTGCAAAATTTGCAAATTCAAAATATAGAAAGATAGAGTTAAGACTTCCAGAAATCTAATTACATCTTAGGGAATATTAACTGCTTACTGAATATTTATTGACATCAAAACTAAAACTTCTTTACCGTACATCAATATTAAATATTTCTTCTTCATTACTGAATCTTTATTGACATCAAAACTAAAACTTCTTTACCGTACATCAATATTAAATATTTCTTCTTCATTACTGAATCTTTACTGCCATCAAAACTAAAACTTCTTTACCGTACATCGATATTAAATATTTCTTCTTCACTACACATTTTAATCAGGTTTTTTTTCTGCTGCGACATGCAGTCAGATTTTATCAAGGATATAAGTGAGTAATTACAAAACGTTAGTGAAAGCAAGAATTTTTTTGCCAATATATCTGTCTTATTGAACATGTCTCATCCACTTCCAACACAAATACGACAGATTGTTAAATTGACCATCGTATTCATTACAGCATGCCTACGAAACACTTTTCCGACTATAATAAATCCCCCGAGTATATGATTACAAACTGATGACCAATACATCATCTTATACGTAACTGCGTATTTGTACCCAGGAGTCATGGACCATTTCTCGAGGAGTGTCGGGGCTGACAGGATCGATGGAATATTCTAATCATTTAGATAACAGACACACATATAGAGGGTCTTAACTCTATCTTTGGTTCAATTCTCTTGCATTCCACTGGTTTGGCTCTGCTCGTGTTTACATATCTGACAACACATGTAACCAGCAAAATAGTAAAAGTAGTTGATTACGGCAGATACATCAGAGACAATTTAAAACTAACAAGATATGCTGTAGCAACACGAATGCCCTCACCAACATCCAATCAGAACGACATAGTTTTAGACTTTTTTTCTGTGATTTTATCTTCTTTTTCAATTCCTTGTCGAAATAGGCAAGGCTTTTTCAATTTTGGTTATACTGATTTTGTGAAAATCCTAATTTAAATTCTTAAAAGTTAACACTGGTCAACACTACAAAAATGTCCATTTTTAAAAAGAATACAATAACATACCAATTTTCTTTTTTTAAATGAATACTGGTATTGGTAGTATATTCCAATGACTTCGGAGAACAATGTCTAATCACAACTATTGAAGTAAACCCAATCAAACTTGTCAGACCGACTAAATAACCTAAAATAGGCAGCAATGTTTAATCTTCAAATCCCACTTGGTCCCACTTTCCTCTAGGATGCCATTTTGATTAATTCTATCAAAGGTATCTTCTACAGACACTGGACTGTTTAACATTCCCACCAAATGCAAACACTGATTGGGCGAACGCAAATGTAAGATCGCTGACTGATCTTGACAACACTATTCTTATATGGTACACACACAGGACCGTGTGATTACATTTATACTTTTTTCATACAATGTTTTGATAGTAATATATACCGGTATGCATATACATAGTAGTGATTACTGTAATGTCATAATATGGCAGTCGTCAGTATTTTTCCTCTCCTATGAAAAATTTAATGATGGCCTGTCATATACTTTAATACTTCAGAAAGTCCCATCTTTTCATCATCAAGAAAAATAGTTTCCTTCTTGTATAAAACAAGAGATCCCAGGGGAATCTTGGCGCCCACTAATGTTTGATCTTTATTTGCTCTTTGAAAGTTAGATCTTTTGCCTTCTGTGTTTTTGCTCTTAATTATCAGAAATTTTAACATTCCTTTGCAAAAATATTAATGATAATCTTTACCTGCCAAATCCAAGATGGCTGCCTAAAAGGCATTTTATTTTTTCTGATCAGTTCCAAAATCAAACATGCACAAGAAGAGACCAAAGGAATATACATATGAAATTTGAAAGAGATTAATTCAGAAGTTCTTAAGAAATAGGGAAAACAATCTCTACTAGGCAAATGGCCACTTTCTTTTTCTGATCAGTACCCAAATCTAACAGGCACAACTAGGGATCAAGGGAAACAAACACACGAAATTTGAGAAAGATCTATGCTGTAGTTCTCAAGATATAGACATAACAAACTTTCAAAACCAAAATCCAAGATGGCCACCTGTCTGCCATATTGCTTTTTCTGATCACACCCAAAATTGGACGGGCACAACTAGGGACAAAGGGGAACCTACTTATGAAATTTGAGAGAGATCCATCTGACACTTCTCCAGAAAAAGCGATAACAAAAATTGTTTACGGAAGGACAGACCAAAGAACACGGATGTAGGGGTAATTTGGAAAGTCCACCATCTAATGAAACAGACAATGGAAAAACTGTAGACAATATGGACATAGGATCAATCTGAGTTTGTAATGAAAAAGTTTTGTATCCTTATCCCATATCTTTATCAATCACAAGTCTAAACAGACATACATAGATCTTTAATAAAGTCTATCAATTTCCACATCCATAAAGATTCATAACTGATTTATTTTCATTCATTTGCCCATCTCCCTTGATGTTTAAGCATTTTATTTACCTGTATATATTACAAGAGCCCATCAGGTCTCAACTCGTGTCGCTAATTAAATAAGTTTTTCTTTTTTTGGCGATATATTTGCACTAAACTTTGCAATAAAAAAAATATTCAGTTAACATTGGAACACAACAAAACATCTATCATAGACAGGGAGATACAGGCAGAGCTGTGACTGATATTCAACAAAGGTGTTACAAATCAGCGACGACTACCTATACAGAGGACTAATGACCAGATGATAGATAGTCAACAGGTAAGTACCAGGTAGTGATGTTTTAGCCTGAGGGTTACACTGGACATGACATATACTGGCCAACACGACCTGAAGCGATTCATAAATATGTTTATAGTAAAATGTCAGTAATTAAAAAATGTTGTCCTGGTTTCAGAAGGTAAGTAATATCAATGTTTATAGTAAAATGTCAGTCATTAAAAAATGTTGTCCTGGTTTCAGAAGGTAAGTAATATCAATGGTTCCACATTGGTAGGAAAATTACTTTATAAATCTATCTAGCCTGCCTGATTCTGAACCCTCAAACTCCCTTTTTTTTAAACTTTCTCTTTCCATCCGCATTTTAAATGTACAGATTTTCACCATTGTAATTTATGTGTTATTTCTTTCTTTGTTACATTGTAAAATATCTGCCCACAAAACTTAATTCATTCACAGTAATGCTACATAAACCATATTGTTAATAGTCAAGAATATCCTAATCCATATTGTAAAGTTTTTTTCTTTCTTCTTAGTATCCCATGTATGGTAGGATACAGGTTGTAATAATCCAATGAATTGTATAATACATTCTTAAAACAAGATAAGAGAACAATCCCTTAAGAGAATGGGTATGTGCCTAATGGTTTAGAGGTTTGATCTACATCCCCCTATGTGATTGCCTGTGACAGTTTGATATTTCAGTTTGCACTGACATGTTGAGACAGTTTGATATTTCAGTCTGTACTAACATGTTGTGACAGTTTGATATTTCAGTCTGTACTGACATGTTGAGACAGTTTGATATTTCAGTCTGTACTGACATGTTGTGACAGTTTGATATTTCAGTCTGTACTGACATGTTGAGACAGTTTGATATTTCAGTTTGTACTGACATGTTGTGACAGTTTGATATTTCAGTCTGTACTGACATGTTGAGACAGTTTGATATTTCAGTCTGTACTGACATGTTGAGACAGTTTGATATTTCAGTCTGTACTGACATGTTGAGACAGTTTGATATTTCAGTCTGTACTGACATGTTGAGACAGTTTGATATTTCAGTCTGTACTGACATGTTGTGACAGTTTGATATATCAGTCTGTACTGACATGTTGTGACAGTTTGATATTTCAGTCTGTACTGACATGTTGAGACAGTTTGATATTTCAGTCTGTACTGACATGTTGTGACAGTTTGATATTTCAGTCTGTACTGACATGTTGTGACAGTTTGATATTTCAGTCTGTACTGACATGTTGTGACAGTTTGATATTTCAGTCTGTACTGACATGTTGTGACAGTTTGATATTTCAGTCTGTACTGACATGTTGAGACAGTTTGATATTTCAGTCTGTACTGACATGTTGTGACAGTTTGATATTTCAGTCTGTACTGACATGTTGAGACAGTTTGATATTTCAGTCTGTACTGACATGTTGTGACAGTTTGATATTTCACTCTGTACTGACATGTTGTGATAGTTTGATATTTCAGTCTGTGCTGACATGTTTGGGATCCTTTTTCATTTGCATTTGATCCATTCACGTTTGCATCTGTATTTGCATTTATGTCCGTTTGCATCGGTGTTTTCCATTAGCATTTATACATCAGTTTACATTTGTATATGGAATGATCAACTGTTTGCCAATGCCACTCTAGGCAAACGTAATTAGAAAATGATCCTTGATACAAACAAAAAAAACCAAATGCAAATGGACATTAATGCAAATGGTAAACGATCCCAAACACAAATAAAACCAAAAAACAATCAACAATGCCGAATGTAAATGATCCCAAATGCACACAAACACAAACTTTTTTTAGGGATGTTAAACCATTCAGGGTTCGTAAATCTCAGTCAGTCAGCCTGAAAATTGGCAATTGTATGTGCAACTTGATGGGTGAACTGGGAAATTTTGGATTGTAGGTACAGCTTAATAAACAGTCTGGAGAAATTGGGGATTGCAGATACAGCTCACTTGGTGCACAAGAAAATGGGAACCAAGACATAATGTTGATTCCTTCAGGCAATAACTAAACTTAATAGCCATCCATTTTGATACAATGAGACAAACATTTTTCTATATATATATGTAAACACCCGCCGATGATGTGTCTCCGTCCTTTCTCATCTCATGAAATACAGACCCATAGAACACATGAGTGACACTCTGTTGGAAATACAGTAAATTATAAATGTCAGATTGTCTCGACACAGGAACAAGGCGTCTTTGTCTAACTATAAACAAAGCATTAACACAGCAACTCTGCACCGAGCTGCAGAAACACAACTAATGTCTAGCCTAGTATCAGTTGAATTTGACACTGCATCACCACTATTGGCAATATCCTGTTTGTGAAAAAGTTCTAACATCACATGGTGTGTATCATATGGTACTATTTTTATGAACACAATTTGCATAGAAATAAATAAAAAAAAAAAAACCTCTGAGTAGATTCTAGAAATCAAAGGGCTAAAGGACCTTCACAGTCATCTGACTATAAAGTCATATATATGACAGTCATATTTGATAACAGACTTCCCAAACACATACTAACACATGGTCAGAACCATCTCAGGATCATTTCAGGCAAATTTCAACTGAATCCCACTTGTGGGGCTTGAGATGAAATTTAAATGTGTTTTCAAGATGGCGGCCACATCAGCACTATTGGACTTTGGACTGACACAAATAAATTTTCTGCAAGTTTTAGCTCAATTCCACTAATGGAACTTGAAAAAATGTTTAAAACAGTTGTTGTTAAATGAAACCATGATCGTGCAATCATGTTACAAAATTGCTGCCATATCTGAACTTTCTACAAGGCCAAAAAGATTACAATATTTTGCTGGCTTCCCTTCCTGACATCAAACATCAATTTTCAGCTCCATGGCACCTTTATTTTTTTAACTTTTTTAAAAATAACAACACTTGGTCAGGCTGATTTCAAGCAAGTTTCAGCTCAATCCCATTGGTGGAACTTGTGAAGAAGTTTAAAACGTAAAACAATTGCCCACATCATATGACGGACGGCTGACAACGCCCAGAAAATCACAAAGGCTATGGTTCATCCTAAGCCTTTGCTTCAGCTGAACTAAAAATTCCTAAGAATGGCAATCATGGTTTAGTACCCTTGACTTTATTACGTTGAAAAACGAACCGATATTGAATACTTTCATCCTTGACCATTTAGCTTGACTTTGCAGAGCGATGGCATCAAGTCACCTTGGCACTGGTAACACTATGTGTCCCCTGATAACTTGGCAGACATAAGAAACAGAAAATATTTCAAAACCTGATTATCTCTGAGTTGGTAGGACCGTGGGACAACATCGAGTTACCAGAGAATTTAGGTTAGGTAATTTGAATGTTAAGTTTATGTGAAGGTTGAATGGGACAACCCTAAGAAATACCTTACCTGCTATCATAAATTATTACAACTTGAGCATTGCTGACAAAAACCCAGTAGAGTGTGAACTCTTCACTTCATGATTCACTGACTGTTAAATTAGTGTGTTTAATTAGGCCTTATCCAGACTTCCTAATTTAAAGATGGTGACATTCCTAATGACCATACTAACATGCCATGGTTTGGTGTCCTAAGGGTCGCTGTGAAAAGAAACAACCCAAAAAAATTTATCGTAAACTACAGTTCATGGTCGATTATTTTCTAAAAGTCTTAAGCAAAATAATCTTTTGTTTTGAAATTGTTACCGATATGCATGCTAAAGACACATTTTTAATAAGTTTCGGCAGCACGTCAGACACGTTGTATGGCGCCCACTCAAACATTCAATGCATGGCGACAAGTTCCAAGTAACCCATTTTAACACTTGGAATGTGCTAGCCAAGTAAAAAAAAAAAAACAAACACACTAGACTTCCTTCAACCTAGTGGGACCTTACAGGTAAGTGGGTCAATCTTATTGATAGCAAGTCGCAAGGTGTGAAAAGTTGGTCAGTAGGGCTGTGACGATGTTTACATCACGCGTGACCCTTAAGGTATGAATCCATAGTTCCTGTCCTCACTTACCTGTTTTTTATTATAGTCATCAAAATGAAGTGATATTAAGCATTGCCAGAATGAAAATAAGTGACATTATCAGATGTGAATATATAGGGGGAAAATCTGTGTTTCAAGAAAATGTAATATTAACCGGAAAGTGACATTAACAGACGTGACATTAAATGAGTTTCACAGTACTACATATTAAATGGGGTTTTAAAGTCATAAAAGTTTGAGATAACAAGATGTGATTGAACTTCCACTGAAGGAGTGGTACAATAGTTTATCTGCAAAGTGCATTTACTCAGAGCATTAACAAAATGTAAAACAACGGATTACTCCTCCATAAAGTCTAGAATACACACTAATTCACAATAAGACTCTCATATCATTGTTTTAATCTGAACCCCAAAATAGATCATTTATCAAATCATTAATTTCTGTACAAAGGAAGATGAAACTAACAAAGCCATTAAATTGTTGAAATATACACATGTGCTAGATTTTGTTCAAAACCACCCTCACTGAAAGCAACAGGATATCGTTCAGATTCAATAATTTGAACCATCAGGAGATTCAGCATTCGTATCATTATGTCACCAATAACCATTTATGATGTAGACCTATGACAATTACTACCCCATTATTCATATCAAACTGCTGTTGTCTACAAAACCTGTCAATAGAAATTATTCCATGGGATTAAAATTTTTTTTTTCTTTTGTAAAATTATTTCCTGAAAGATTATGTTAGGAAACACTAATATTATAGCAATCAATTTTGATACAGTATCTTTTTTCACAGACTTTTCATAAAAACTATTCTCAGTCTTTTTCTAGGGACACTGTGAGGCCCAATGTAATATATGTAGGCCCCAGTCTCAAACAATTCCGGATTCAAAGTCAGGGTTGGGCTTATTGCAGGATCTTAATCGGTAAAACATCTGTAATTCTACTCAACAGCAAGATACATGAGTGGGCTAACTACTGTATAATTACGGTAATTGTCTACAATTGTATTTCTTCAGTATTATCACAACGAAATATTTTCATGCACATGTAAAAGAACTTTGCGATTACTGATCTGATGTCACAACCAGTATGTTACAAACGGCCACCTTTGATTTTAAATTTAAAATACCTTTGGGAACTTAAAAATTAATTTCTGGGAAGTATGTTCGTCATTCAAGCTTCAACATTACCTGGTCAGCATAATCTCTTCCAAATACCTTGAATTTCTAATGAATTAATAGTAGTTAAATGATAGCTCTGCATACTTCCTTACATAAAACTACGTCACATTTTCCAAGCTGAAATCAGACAAGCCATCCAACAGCTTTTCCCTGTAATTTCCCTGTGATAATGAAATTGGATTGTCTTGTGTACTTAAAATTCCAAATAATCCCTTTTGTCAAATTCCAAATAACTTGTTCCCTAAAATATTAAAATACCTCGCTTCCACAAATCCACTACATTATTAGAGATATCTTCATCCTTGATCATTTTCAAATCAATACAGTCCCTCATTTCCAAAATTTTTGACTCCACCAAATGTCAACGAATCTGCTCCCTCAAATAACACAGAATCGTCATCCTTAAACTCCAACTGGCTTTGTTCTGCATCCATACCAAATCAGTATTTCAAGTCACCCCTGGACATCCTTTGATGAATGTTATTTCAGAACCATATTAGTGAGGACTTGTGAACGTAGACTGTTTTTTTTCTGTTTTCTAGTAACTGTGATTGTTGCTCATAGGGCAGCAACAGGAAAACTGAAAAATAATTTTTTCTGTTTTTTTTTTTTTTTTGAGAAACCAAAAGTAATAATCTGATGGAAAAATTTTGATAGGAAAGTACTTTGTTTTTGTCACAATTCCTTTTCTGACTTGTAAAATTCAACACATGTTGATCTATACTGCCAGTTTACCAATAGCAAGTGATTACAGAGAGACACAATCAAAATCATAGAAACAATGACCTTCACCTTTGACCTCAAAGTCAAAAGGGAAAAAGACAATCACATGTATGATCTGCTTGAAGTCTAGTTTCCTGGACTCAATTCAAGCACCTAATTTAACACATGTGGAAACGATTTTTTGGAAATCAGAGCAAGTGACCATTACCTATGACCTATGACCTTCATAACAAAAGTATTTGTCTGAACTCCATATTCATTACTCCATAGAAATCTATGCTATGAAAATATCAACAGTTGTGCAGACATAGAAATCCCATGTGTTGCCTTTCCTTGCGACACAAGACTGCTGTACTTACCTGCCTGAGATGAGCAGTCCCAGGCGATCAGTCTTGCTGATGGCCTGAGAGCAGTATGCTTCTCCCTCATGAAGTGTAGTCAGTGTACAAAAGTCTGCACAGGTCAGTTTCTTGAACAGGGACCTAAAATAAAAACGAAATTTTCTTACCATACAAACATTTATCACCAATAAATATCATCTTTTCCTAAGTATCATTTAGATTTTCTTCCATATTTTTAGACACACTTTCTAAGCGTCACATTCTATTTTGACAATGACATTACAATATTTATAATGATTTCTGATACAAGTTCTGCACCTAGACTGAAATTGAAATGATACAGTAAAAAATAATGTAGTTTATTTATATTTTAATTTTTCTTTTTTTTCTAAAACAACATTATACAGACCTGGGTATCTTTAGTGGCTGAAATAGTTGGACATATATTTCCTCCAGCTCAACACAGAATTTCACCGGTCGAATATTATACATGATAAACAATGCTTGGAAAGCATTGATCACCATGAAGGCAAAATTCCAAGAGAAAAAGTCTGGAGCACATAGGATCACCCAGGACCATACTGACAGCAACAAGAAACCTGAAATACAATAAGATATTTTCTCTGTGAAATGTTAAAGGATCTAAAACAAATCGAAAACAAAAGGTGTACTGAACTTTATTTTTTTAATGTATCTTACAGCTAGCTAGACAAATGAAATGAAGCAATTAAAATACCAGAGAGAAAATAACCTTTGTAAAATGCTTCCCTGTTTATAATGTGGGTGTGTGGTTTTTTATTATTTTTATTATCAAACTGTCACTCCTTTTGTAAACACACAAATATTATAAACTCAAAACGTGGAACAATGACAAACACGAAAAATAAACATGAAAAAATAAGTTTGCTAATTTTCAAAGCATGGCTCCCTTTGTCTTGCTTAATTTGGTAAGTAAAATCTAGATAATAAAAGACTGAATTCCAATCTAGGAGATTTTTGTTCAATTTTGTTTTTGTGAATGTATATATATATACACTTACCAAGCACAAAACTACTGTGCATGAAAAGAACTCCATTTTTCCTGTCTGGTGAACACAGGCCAATCAAAATAACAACATTGGCAACTTGGAATAGGAAATGATTGGATGACGACCAGGAAAAACAGCCAATCACTGTCTCAGTTATATTGCCAAGAAACACACTTGCATTTGGAAGAATGGCATCAAAGATGAGTAGATTGGTCTTGGTGCTGTTCTTACCAGCCTCATAAGAAAACATTTCCTAAATAACAAAAAAGAGAGACAATTGTATTCTAAATTTCTGAAATATTTAAAACACTTTTAAAAAGACTGAAATAATCATACTGAACATTTTCGTCAGGTTGGAAAGTAAGGATTATGTAAAGATTCTTTATACACAACCAGGAATTTTAATATGTGACGTTTCGGTGACTAGTACGATACGTACGCTGTCACCTTCCTCAGACAAATGACCAGTAAAGGATGTACACAAAGGTGTGATATGTGTACGAGTTGTCGTAAAACCTTTCCACTACGCTTATTTTATTACTTGGTCATAGATGTTCGAGAGTCTATGAGCCCCCTCATCTCGGTTCAGAACATATACAAGATCGGGTGCAAAAACTGTGACGTGTCATATATTGGAGAGACTGGAAGGCGATTTGGGGTTCACCTAGGGGAGCACCGGAAAGACACTGAAAGACAAGAGGAAAAGAAGTTCACCCGATCAGAGAGGAAGCAGTCGGAGTCCCAGATAAACAAATCGGCAATCAATGACCATGCCATGCAGGAAAACCATGTGATTGACTGGGAAAACTCAAAGGTGCTCGATAGGGAGAACCATCTTCTGAAGCGACAGATCAAAGAAGCCATCTGGATACGCCGCAGCGGGGCAGTTCTGAACCGAGATGAGGGGGCTCATAGACTCTCGCACATCTATGACCAAGTAATAAAATAAGTGTAGTCGAATGGTTTTACTATTTGCTAACAGTCATTTCGGCACTTGTCAGCATGTTCGAAATCGACGCTATTCCACGACAACTCGTACACATATCACACCTTTGTGTACATCATTTACTGGTCATTTGTCTGAGGAAGGTGACAGCGTACGGATCGTACTGGTCACCGAAACGTCACATATTAAAATTCCTGGTTGTGTATAAAGAATCTTTACATAATACTGAAATAATCACTTGTGAATTTTTTCCCCACATCTAAGAACATTTGATAACGCCAAAAATCATCAATTTTTAAATATTGAAAAATATATTTTACTCAAAATACAAAATTCCTAAGAGAAGAAAAGATTATTTAATTCTAAATTTCTGGATCATTAACAATTCATGATTTTTATAAGATTTCACCTTTAATAATTACATGTCAATTCACTTTTTTTCATTTATTTATTTCAATTTTGAGAATATGCATTGTAACGGCCAGAATGTCACAGCAAAGCACTTTTACTTGATTATGTATTGTAACGAAATATTTTACTGTAATTAAAAAAAAAGGGTTCACTCGATAGCAAATTTTAGCGAGTTTATCAAGCTATTTCATATTTTGCGACATTGAGAATAATGGTTAATATCAGTATATCGTTGCATGTTCATCATGATCAATATTAATCGAATGCTCTCCCTTGACCAATATCTACCTTCAACGTTTCGCCAAAATTTTATGAGTTACTATCAATAGAAAGATATTCTAAATAATTGATTCAGTTACCTTTGTTAGTGAATCTGCTAATTCCAATAACACCATGACTGCTCTTATCTTCGGAGGCGGTAATGCAGACAGAAGTTACTCGAAGGACGCAACAGTCATCCTTACACGGCTCCCGCCATATTTCTTGATGCAGCAGCATCAACTTCCTGTCGACTTGCCGCGGTTTTAAGACTGAGGGAAGGGAGACAACGCCCGTTCATTTAGTACTTCGCTAGACCTGGCATACAATTAATTAATATACAAAATGCTTGTCTACAACCAATGAAAAATTGTCCCAGTTTCATGAAGTATAATCAAAGATGTTTACAGCCAACGTGGAGACTTCTTGATTGCATTATATTTACGCAATCGGGTTGAAATAACTTCATCCCTACCTCAACCCTACTGGTTTGACATCAAGCAGAAATCTACATAAAGAGGGTGATATTTACGTCTCTGTTCCAAGTCAAAACCATTCGGACAAAATTCACATGTTTTTGCACAATATCAAAGCAAACTGAATACCCTGGTAGAAAAAAGCCCAGCCCTTTACCCAAATAGACGCCTAACACACCAAACTCCCCATTTTTTTTTTAATCCTTGAAAATTCCCAATAAATAATGTAAAGCTCTTGTCATTTACCTCTTGTTTAAATAATTTAAGATTTGTGCCCCTAAATATGTTTCAGACCAAATTTGATGAATATCTATTTTGGGAATGTTAAATGCCCCTAAATATGTTTCAGACCAAATTTGATGAATATCTATTTTGGGAATGTTAAATGCCCCTAAATATGTTTCAGACCAAATTTGATAAATATCTATTTTGGGAATGTTAAATGCCTTCATTTTGGCCCGTTGGGTCATGCTTCTTTGTTCACAAAAGAGACCGCTATCCTCTTGTAATCCTGTAAAGCCCTTCACCCAAAAACTTCACGATCACCTTGTTGGAAGGTAAGTTGGGACCCTGTCCTTCTGTCCCCAGGAAAATCCTATGTGCACATCATTGTATCCCTTCAGCATTGTCCCAGTCTCAGGTTATTTTAACAATGACAAAAGAGATATATTTTTAAGTGTATATATATAGAGAGAGAGAGAGTGGGGGGGGGGGGGGGAATCCGCTCTGATAGAGGACTTCCGTTGTCATCTGTAATGAAAACGTTTATTTTACTTTCGAAATCCTTAAATAAAGTTACATGTCGTAAAAATGCTGTTAACCTGCAACTTCCGAAACCCTTTGTCATAACTTTATATAGATCAATCATCATATGTTGTGTAAATCGTTATTACACATAATTACGTGTTTCGCGAGTCCCTCGCTTCTCCATATCAACATTACGTAAACATGTTGCATCTCGGACATCTAGAATAATCACAATCAATTTGGAAGCTATCTCTTAATATCTCTAAAATTGTTTGTCGACCAGAAACATGTTAAGAAACTATTGAAGTATACGTGTAGGTTCGAGAAGACATCAAAAGCATATATCTATTTCTGACTCGTTTAATCATAATAGAGTAAGATTGAAATCAACATCTGGAGAGGAAAATCGATAACTGTTGAAAAATCTGTTAACTGATCGTCAGTTTTAAAAAAGTCAAGTTTGGCTACAAGATAAAATTGTACTCAAGAAAGAAGTGGACACCAACAACCCGGTGAAACAACTTGGAGGGTGGAGCGCTTGTAATGTAAGTCATCAGATGTAATCGGCTCCGCTGTAAATTGCGGATAGTACTATATATATGAACTAATTGTTAAATACTGTTCGGAGGTTTATCAGTATCATATGCACTTTCATTTTTTCGTGGTACACTAACATTGCAACCCTAATATTCCGAAGTTTTGAGGGCATTTGAATAAAAGGTCGACAGAACAGTGCCTTTAAAACAGTTCTAGACAATATCTTCGCCTTTTGAATCCCCTAATGCATTTTTAAATCAAAATATACACGGACGTGAATAATTTACCATCAATTCCGTATGTCGCTAATATGAACAGAAACAAGGAACACGTTCGGCTGTCTAATTCCCCATACAGTTAAGTACATCAACAAAGTTCACCGATAATGTGTGTGATTTCCGAAATGAAAAAAAAACACACAGATAAATGGCCAAGATGTGCTATTGCTTCTGTGTGTTTGTTTGCTTTACTTGTCTGTAAACAGCCAGTATCGTTTTGAGACGGAGCCTCTTTGTCGAGGCTGGCAGCAACCTCAATGAATCACATACAGGAAGCCCGTCGCATGCCAGAGAGCTAGTAGCGGA
The DNA here is from genome assembly GCF_031769215.1 of Ylistrum balloti. Taxonomy (NCBI): domain Eukaryota; kingdom Metazoa; phylum Mollusca; class Bivalvia; order Pectinida; family Pectinidae; genus Ylistrum; species Ylistrum balloti. The sequence continues at coordinate 639,906 of NW_026782152.1, read as the reverse complement.
ACGTATGGTGCCCACAGGTCAGCCTAGACTGAGAACTCAAAGCCGCCACGGGTAATCACCTGAGGTCAACACTCTAACCGATTAGCAACTTATATGCATTTTTGTAAATGTTCGGTTACTGATAGTTAATTCTTTTTATCTTGTTTTAAGAACAAAAACATAAAAAACAAGAATACAAAAACAAAACAAAAAAACTTTCAAAATAAAATATAATTTAATGACGTACACATGTAAGTTGACTACTGTCGATATACTTACTGCAATATTACTGTGAATTCATACATTTTTGTGGGCAGATATTTTACGTTAAAATAAAGAAAGAAAACAACACTAGATTACACGGGTGAAAATCTGCACCTTTTCAAATGTAGAAGTAAAAAGAAAGTTAAAAAGAGGGCGTTAAGGAATTCGGCATTGGGTCATCGTTATAGAGTTAATCGCCTTAAAAAGTATTTCTCCTACCAATATGGAACCCATAGTAATACCTGCCTTCAAACCAGGAAAATGCTTGTAGATCTTGAATAAAGAGCATCATGGTTCTGTTAACATATTTATTAATCACTTCAGGCCGTTAAGGCCAATATATGCCATGTCCGGAGTGACCCCGGGCTGTAACATCACTACCCGGTACTTACCGGCTGACCAGTGTACTTCTGTCAAATGTACTCCACTCCACTTGGCCTTTACACTGGATCAGTACATGGCATTTATGGTAAGTAAATCATAATGATATTTCAATGATATTTTAAATTGGCTTCCAAATCCATTATTTATAGCAACTTTGTGCTATATTTAACTTCTTTAAAAAAATACAGATATTTATATGGTTAGTTACGCAAACTCCTTATTAGGAAATTCAATTTCTTCATCCGTTTTTAAGAGAAAAGGGCAATTTGAGAAAATTCAACGAGATTTGATACATAATTTTTTATTTTATTATTTGCTTTACTTTGGTTATCATGCAGACAAAGGAATTCCCTTAGAAGTGACGTGGAATGTACTTGTTCCTGCGGGGAAAACTTCCAGCTCAATACCGCTAAAACAGCATTTTCTAGAATTCTAGAAATTCATAGGCGCGATCGAACTTCATTAAAAGCACACAAATCCAACCTCTATTTAGTATAGTTTAAATATCGATGTTCACAATAACTGCGTTTATCACGATTATCAATAGTCACGTTACGAATATTGATAATACGGTTACCAGATTTATATCGAGGAGCTGCTAAGTATATGATACCGATGACTAACACTCACAATACTAAATATAGGTTAATTCAAATTAATGGATAAACCATTTTTATTCATCTAGTTTTTTCTAGTTTGTTTTTGTTTTATTTTTTAAAATATTTTATTTCCGAATAACTTATTCTTGTTTATTTTTATTTTCAGTTTAAAAAAACAACTAGAACTGAATTAATCTAGGATCAAACAAGATATTATTGTTATCAATTTGGATCTGAACAAAATGAGGTTTCGATTGAGCCGATATCTTAAAAGACGGACTTTATTGCTGTTGAGTTTAACAAGTATCGCGTTGTTTTTCGTGACCGAGTTTCCTCCTAGATTTCAGAGTGATAACACTGAAGATGATACTCTTAATGTTGGACTTAACTCAATTAAGAAAGACATCGTTTACGAAGATCCAGACTTTATTCCCGATTTTACACAGGACTTGGATCTAGTCAAATTGTCCGCGTGGGGTTACAAGCCTAAGAACACATGGCACCAATATTACCAACACTTATTCCGAAAGTATAACATGAACTGGACAAGAAATAGCTACCCCGAAATAAAATGTGATAAAAAATTCGAAGAAACATTAGACGGGAACATGGAGGTCATTTCAAATTATCCTTTGAATGTGCCCGAGAAATACCTCGAAGAATTATCACTGGACGAAAAAGGGATTGAAAAATTATCCAAACCCGTGTTGAACCCAAGGAAATATCCCGTATTTGTGACAGCCGCATCGTCAAATCATTATAAAGAATCCCAAGGAATGATTAAAACATATCATCAACTGCTTAATATCCATCCTGATCTCAAATTGATATATTTTGATATTGGTTTGACGGACGCACAAAGGACGGAGTTGAGTACATATTGTAAATGTGAAGTAAGGATATATGAGTCGTCGAAATATCCTCCACACGCAGCAGAGAAAAGAGGGTTTGCTTGGAAACCAATTTTGATACAAACAGTTCTAAAGGAATATGATTTAGTTATGTGGATGGACGCTTCTGTGGTCTACGAAGGAACTTCTTTGGATGAAGTCAGTTTCCGTACAAGACAAAGAGGCATTCAAGCAATGCATGGAGCCGGTGCCGTTTGTGAAAGAACGTCAAAGATCAGTTTTGATTTTCTCAAAGAAGATCCCTGCCTGTTCAATCTACCTGAAGTAGAGGCGACATGGATTGTAATAAGTCGGAACAGGTTCACTTTGGAATACTTAATGAAACCATGGGTTTCGTGTGGTCTTACCTACAATTGCATGACTTTTAAGAATAGTAATTTCTATCTTGGATGTATTGGAAATAGAAAGTTCCACAGGTGTCATCGATTTGATCAATCAATATTAGGTATTATCATTAACCGTCTTTTCCATGAACAAAGGAGAGTAGTTGAATTTGATGTGGCGCCAGTTCTTCATATTCAGCGAAATGCACAGTCACATTATTTTGAACAGCTTAAAAAACAGCTTAAGTAGTCGCAAACAGAACAATGCAAATAAGGAAATGCTTTACATGGCACTTTTTATGAAAATGACGATTATTTCTATTTATTGAAAGAAAATAAGCGTATAAATAACTTTTTTTTATATCTTATCTTTTAAAGCTGGCATCTTATTAGAGAGAGAGGGGGGAACAGAGAGAGAGAGAGAGGGGGGGACAGAGAGAGACAGAGACAGAGACAGAGAGAGAGAGAGAGAGAGAGAGAGAGAGAGAGAGAGAGAGAGAGAGAGAGAGAGAGAGAGAGAGAGAGAGAGAGAGAGAGAGAGAGAGAGAGAGAGAGAGAGAGAGAGAGAGAGAGAGAGAGAGAGAGAGAGAGAGAGAGAGAGAGAGAGATTTAATCAAGATTTCCAAAATTATACAACATCGATAAATATCTATATTTTGTTATAATTTTCATATCAAGTTTGGTATCTGAAATAAATGAAATACTATGTTGACAAGACCTTGTAGTGTTTTCCCGCAGTCTCGAGTGTTATGATAATGACGTCACAAATGCAGGGTCATCGCTCAACACTAGTAATAACCATGCATTTCACTAATGAATTACCTTTATACCATTCAGTCGATTATTTTAGAATCTTAGATTTAAATTTCGCGACCTGGCTATATGAGAAAAACTAGTTCTCATAAATATTTCTGAAAATAAAAGCGTGGCCAAAATTAATAATAATCCATCAATCAAAAATAGATCCTTTATGATTTACTAAAACATTGATTATTCTTTAATTTAGTTTAAATTTTATTTCGTTAATATATATTGCAGTGAGTACGTTATGAAAAAAATTAAAAGGATTCAGAATTAAGTAGCTAGTATGTATGTAAATCCGTCTTCTGATAGCAGTGGAACAGAATTGGGTTCTGGTTGGGATGATGCTTAGGGTTCCTGCACGGGTTCAGACCGGGATAATGCTGTGGGTTCGTGCAAGGGTTCAAGCTGGGATGATACTGCTAAGGGTTCATGCAAGGGTTCAGACTGGGATAATGCTGAGGGTTCCAGCAAGGGTTCAGACTGGGATAATGCTGAGGGTTCCAGCAAGGGTTCAGGCTGGGGTGATGCTGAGGGTTCCAGCAAGGGTTCAGACTGGGATAATGCTGAGGGTTCCAGCAAGGGTTCAGACTGGGATAATGCTGAAGGTTCCAGCAAGGGTTCAGGCTGGGATGATGCTGAGGGTTCCAGCAAGGGTTCAGACTGGGATAATGCTGAGGGTTCCAGCAAGGGTTCAGGCTGGGGTGATGCTGAGGGTTCCAGCAAGGGTTCAGACTGGGATAATGCTGAGGGTTCCAGCAAGGGTTCAGACTGGGATAATGCTGAAGGTTCCAGCAAGGGTTCAGGCTGGGATGATGCTGAGGGTTCCAGCAAGGGTTCAGACTGGGATAATGCTGAGGGTTCCAGCAAGGGTTCAGACTGGGATAATGCTGAGGGTTCCAGCAAGGGTTCAGGCTGGGATGATGCTGCTAAGGGTTCATGCAAGGATTCAGAGTTAGATGATGCTGAGGGTTCCTGCAAGGGTTCAGGCTGGGATGATGCTGAGGGTTCATGCAAGGGTTCAGACTGGAATGATGCTGAGGGTTCATGCAAGGGTTCTGGTTGGGATGAAGCTGAGAGTTCATGCAAGGGTTCAGAGTGGGATGATGCTGAGGGTTCCTGCAAGGGTTCAGAGTGGGATGATGCTGAGAGTTCATGCAAGGGTTCAGAGTGGGATGATGCTGAGGGTTCCTGCAAGGGTTCAGCGTTAGATGAAGCTGAGAGTTCCTGCAAGGGTTCAGAGTTGGATGATCCTGAGAGTTCCTGCAAGGGTTCAAACTGGGATGATGCTGAGGGTTCGTGCATGGGTCCAGACTGGGATGATGCTGAGGGTTCGTGCATGGGTCCAGACTGGGATGATGCTGAGGGTTCGTGCATGGGTTCAGGCTGGGATGATGCTGAGGGTTCATGCATGGGTCCAGACTGGGATGATGCTGAGGGTTCCTGCAAGGGTTCAGCGTTAGATGAAGCTGAGAGTTCATGCAAGGGTTCAGAGTGGGATGATGCTGAGAGTTCATGCAAGGGTTCAGAGTGGGATGATGCTGAGGGTTCCTGCAAGGGTTCAGGCTGGGATGATGCTGAGGGTTCTTGCAAGGGTTCAGACTGGGATGATGCTGAGGGTTCCTGCAAGGGTTCAGCGTTAGATGAAGCTGAGAGTTCATGCAAGGGTTCAGAGTGGGATGATGCTGAGGGTTCCTGCAAGGGTTCAGAGTGGGATGATGCTGAGGGTTCTTGCAAGGGTTCAGACTGGGATGATGCTGAGGGTTCCTGCAAGGGTTCAGGCTGGGATGATGCTGAGAGTTCATGCAAGGGTTCAGAGTGGGATGATGCTGAGGGTTCCTGCAAGGGTTCAGACTGGGATGATGCTGAGAGTTCATGCAAGGGTTCAGAGTGGGATGATGCTGAGAGTTCATGCAAGGGTTCAGAGTGGGATGATGCTGAGAGTTCATGCAAGGGTTCAGAGTGGGATGATGCTGAGGGTTCCTGCAAGGGTTCAGAGTGGGATGATGCTGAGGGTTCTTGCAAGGGTTCAGACTGGGATGATGCTGAGGGTTCCTGCAAGGGTTCGGCGTTAGATGAAGCTGAGAGTTCATGCAAGGGTTCAGAGTGGGATGATGCTGAGAGTTCATGCAAGGGTTCAGAGTGGGATGATGCTGAGGGTTCCTGCAAGGGTTCAGACTGGGATGATGCTGAGGGTTCCTGCAAGGGTTCAGAGTGGGATGATGCTGAGGGTTCCTGCAAGGGTTCAGGCTGGGATGAAGCTGAGAGTTCATGCAAGGGTTCAGAGTGGGATGATGCTGAGAGTTCATGCAAGGGTTCAGGCTGAGATGATGCTGAGAGTTCATGCAAGGGTTCAGAGTGGGATGATGCTGAGAGTTCATGCAAGGGTTCAGAGTGGGATGATGCTGAGGGTTCCTGCAAGGGTTCAGGCTGGGATGATGCTGAGGGTTCCTGCAAGTGTTCAGACTGGGATGATGCTGAGGGTTCCAGCAAGGGTTCAGACTGAGATTATGCTGAGGGTTCCTGCAAGGGTTCAGGCTGGGATGATGCTGAGAGTTCATGCAAGGGTTCAGCGTTAGATGAAGCTGAGAGTTCATGCGAGGGTTCAGGCTGAGATGATGCTGGGGGTTCTTGCAAGGGTTCAGACTGAGATTATGCTGAGGGTTCCTGCAAGGGTTCAGCGTTAGATGAAGCTGAGAGTTCATGCGAGGGTTCAGGCTGAGATGATGCTGAGAGTTCAGCGTTAGATGAAGCTGGGAGTTCATGCAAGTGTTCAGGCTGAGATGATGCTGGGGGTTCTTGCAAGGGTTCAGACTGAGATTATGCTGAGGGTTCCTGCAAGGGTTCAGACTGAGATTATGCTGAGGGTTCCTGCAAGGGTTCAGGCTGGGATGATGCTGAGGGCTCATGTCTGAGACATACACGTAATGATAAATCCACATATCTTGATATGTTGTAAGCTGTGTATTATACCAGTTGCATATATTGTTCAAGATTTACAAAAGGAGCATATATGATCAGTGTACCCTGAAATTGACGCTCTCAAAACCACCATATGGTGTTGCGTAACAAAAGATTACAGTATAGTAATCAGAAATTGTGTATACACACTGTGTTACATTTCATTCCGATCCAACGAGTGAACGAGTGAATTTGCTGACAAAGCTCATATGCTCCAATAATCCATGTTTTAAATATAGCTGAAACACTGGACTCGTTATTATACATGTTTATCAACTTAAAAATCGAACCTATTTATACACGTGTTTTTTAAAATCGTGATAAATTCTAAATTTGTTGATATAGAGTTCTCACCTATCAAGTTTCATGATATTGACGTCACACGATAAAAGATGTACTTTAAATCATATAACATAGCGTATCATATAAACAGCTTGTTAACAGCTGAATTCACCCACGTGATATTTTTGCTAGTGTTATATACCCTGGAGCGTTTTTCATTGGCAGCACCCGTAAAAATCTATTGTGATGTCATAATATGAACAATAGCATTACGTCATGAATAGCGCAACAAAATGGCCTTTATATGATTTTTTTTCCAAATTTTTAATTTAAAACCTGTAAAAATGTAAATTTTGTGAGTTATGTTAAATTTGATTTTGCTTTTTAAATGAGCAACGATCTGTTTCAAGATGTCTATGGTGATGATAATGTTTAAGAATACTATCCCCTGAAGTATGAGAGAGAGAGAAAAAATTGACATATTGTGAGATTTTTTTTATGAAATTGTATGCTATGCAAAGTTTTTAATTCTAGAAGACTACCCAAGCTCTCATTTATAAATCAACGAAGGACTGAGTTGAAAATATATCCTACACAGGGACCGTTGGTACGAATTCCCGACCCATGCTCCGCATATATATCTAACATAGTGACTATTATAGTCTTTGTAAAACTTGTATATCCTTACCAAGTCCCTGTGTACGTGTATACAAAAAGTCGTCTAAAACATTTCAAACGTCACGCGATAAAGGAAAGTCCAAAGAATGAGAGGGTCAAATCCCAAAAGTTAAAAAAAATAGCCATAAAAAAAAACAAACAAGATACGAATGAGAAAAACAAACAAACACAAAACCCCAAAAAAACGAAGACAAATCAGAACAGAACATAAAACAACACAGGTACGATGCCCCTATGCTTCTTCATCCGACTTCATCAAAAAAAAATTAGTAAGTAAAATTTGTTGCACATGAATATGAAATTGATATCCACGGCCTGCTTATTAAAAAAAACACGATCATTTGAATTGAGGGAGAATGACATGTGTATGTATTTAATAATATGCTCGACAGCTTCTGCAATTTTACCATTGCAGTTATAAATGTGATAAAAAGTTTAAGTTAATTTATTGTAACTAACTTCCGGGACACAAGCTGTCGCCCTAAACTAGATCTAGACGTATCGACAAGTTACACCACGGACACAAAGACTGATGGGACTTTTCACCCCTAAACAGAATGGACTGACGGTAGGGAAGTACTTCCCGAGATCACACATACAGCTACTATATACAGCTACAGGCACAGGTGACACACATCCTTGATTAAAGCTGGAAGACATTCTGTCCAGACGACATCGTTGTATAAACATTTTTTGTTGTCTACATTGATTAACGAAAGCGTAAGATATTGTTAAAAAAAACACTAGATAATTAACTAATTTAAAAAAATTTCCACAGGTTGGAAGATGTTGAAAATTCAGTTTCAAAATTCAATACTACTGTATGCGGTCATCATTCGCGTTGATAAATTCACTTTAAAACAGTTTTTTTTTTGCTCCCGTGTCGTGGTATTTCCTTCCATCCGAGAATGTTCATTGCTAAACGCTATACAAAACAGAGACAAAATAAGTATCCCTAGTGGAGAAACCTTCTTTAACTAATAAACAAACGGGACACAAACACATGTCACATAGGATTGTAAGATTTATTTAGGGATTTTGTCCTCGTGACACCAAGACAGGGTGAGAACAATTTTTGAAAACACACTCGTCCAACAGGACGAGCCAAGTATAAGAACCACTCGTCCTGAGATCAAATCTACAAGTCCCATGTATTATGTATGATCAGTACAGTATACATAACAAAACATGGTATCAATTAACATTTTAATTATTGGTTTCCTTTGTTGATCATGGCTAATTAGCTAAGGTATAAACAACTTAGCTGAGCTACATAAGTATAGTGTCATTTTTATTTGTAATCATTCAGTTTATTCATCATCAGATACAACTTCAATTTCAGGTAGCTGATCAATGTTTTTCTCTCAGACTGTTGGTGAGATGTCTCCTTGTTTTAGCAGAAAAAAATCCAAGTGTAGACTGCTTTGTCAGCTTGAAAAGTAGACAACTGCTTTGTCAGCTTGAAAAGTAGACAAAGTGTCTGGCATCAGTTTGATCCTCATTAAATTTTGCAGGGTAACCTGATTCATCTGAGATCTATATGTAGTTTTGACACTAAATGCTCTTTCACAGAGTGCTGTGCAAGGGGAGAGTGTCATCATAATGTTCACAGGGACTAGATTGGACTTCAAATTGTCTAGATTAAGTGTCAACAAATTAGCATAAGCGATTTGAGGACTTGTTGTTCGCTGTCTGTTCAACCGCAGTTTCAATTCTAGCCACTGTTTAGAAGCCTCTGAACATCCCTGCACACTTAAACATGGAGCAAAGTGCACCAATAGATCAGAAACTTGTTCATTGCCAAATGATCTTAAATCAATCTCAGAGACTGGCAATAAAGTTTGGTCAAAACATGAAAACAACTGTAAGGAGGAGCCTGCAAAGATCCAAATCTATCACTGATATATTGAATGGCACTGTCAAGAAATTTAGTGAATGTTGACTGCAAATCTATTCCGAGTTTAGAGAGAGAAACTGACTGTTTTGAGTCATGTCCACATTTTAAAACACCATCCGTGTAATTATGTTCAAACTTACTGAAGTACTTTGATGATGACAGACCATTTTCTGTTAATTCTGACAATTCCCAACATGCCAACTCCAACTTCCGAACAACAAGTCATCCCTTTGGTAGCTCTCACCGAGATTTTTCAAAACTGAGGTAACACCAAGCAAGAAATATAAAAACTTCATAAACTTGTCTGGTTTTAATTCTGTTAACAGACCTCCAGAGTTTGCTGTATCTTCTCTAGATCCTTGACCAACTTGTTCTAAGTGGTAGACAGCAGCAGCATAGTGCTTCTCAAGAGCAATCAAAGACCTGTGCCTACTGGCTGACCAACGGATTTGCTGTACTCCACTGAAATATGCCTGGTTCTCATCAATGATTCCACAGATAGCTTTGAGTTCCCTCCGTTTTTTTTAGAATAATTGTAATATTTAAATATACTTTTAACAACATTGTCAAATTGCTGCAAATATGGAACTGTCTTTAAAGCATTCATAACACCACGTTCCAAGTTATATGCAACGCAATGGATTGCTAACTGATGGGGAACTTTCTCTTGTTAACTTTGTAGCAACACCTGATTTTTTGCCCATCATTATGGCAGCACCGTCAAAATTGCAGCCAACTAGTTTGTTTTCAATATCAGTCTGAGATAACCCAGCCAGCAAACCCTTCTCAACGCCTAACAATACCACCTCAGTAGCATTTTCAAGTGCATCTACGTCTCATAAAATGTGTTTTTGGATAGCCTGATTGAGAATCCAAAAACCTAACAAACACTGCCTCTTGCTCTACTATTCCATCATCTGTACTACCATCAAACAAAATACAAATAAACCTAGTTTCCTTCAACTCATCCACAACAGATTCGACTTCAGTTTCAGCTATTGATTTTATGAAGGTCGCACATACCTTATCATTTTTAAACTTTGGACAAAGATCTACCCCATTTTTTTCCTGTAAATCACAAAGACCGTGAAATGATTTAAAGGACTGACCCTGCTTTGCAACATAAAATGCAGTGTTGAACAGACAGCAAATTTGTTTTTGTATGTTATCACTTAGAGTAAGGGATATTTTTCAAAGGCCCAACATAATTTGGTCGACTACCAAGTTTCTTTTCATGACACTTTACATGTTGTTTGGACTTGTTGTGATGAATAAGAGGTTTCTTTCCCAAAATTTCCTGCATCCCTTGTTTCCTTAAAAAGGTCAATATCCTTGTCTGCAATGGTAGGAAATTCACGACAAGTGGTACAATACATTTGATCTTTATCCTCGTCATATTTAACCCGTGGAAATTCCTTCGTCCACTCAGATTTGAAATTTCGTTGTTTCTTCTTTAGGGTTTCTGATTATGTCACTTTAGAGCCGCTCGGCCTGGGCCGTTTTTCACCCGTTCAGGACGGGTGAACGAATGCATTATGGTACAATTTGAAGACGGCGCCAATCAATAATTAGGCCATTGATGGAAGTTTGTTTGGTGAAATTTTATACTGAAATATAACAGCCTGAATGCGATAGCATATGACACCTCACCCGGTAAAATTATACTGAAAACGTTTTGACCAGCCCTGATCTAATTTTATACTGGGCGATGAGCCTAGAGCACGAAACACCTTTTTTCATAGGCTTTGGCATGTCTCACTATTTATTTGAATTATACCTAAACATGATGTATTACGGAAAAAACATCGAGGCATTAGTCCAACAGTAATGTCTACCACCTGCAATCACAAAGGATTGTACAAAACACAAAAATGAAAAGCGTCTTCGATATTTAGCATAAAATACACCACGGCAATGTAAAATTTAGAATTAAATTACATTATACAACTTCAATGATCCCGAGATATCATTTTGTAGAATTCCCTCGGATCGCAAAAGAGAAATATTACATTTATGATGTCTGGAGGCACTATTTCTATGAAAACCCCAAACACGTCTTATTACAAGTATTACATAACATTATTTTATATCATGAACACAAATTTGTCATGCTCATAGCACATATAAATTCTTAAACTCCGTGACTTTGGGGACTAAATAGAGATTGGTGACCTGGTCATTTCTATGGAAGATGTAAAGCTTGGAAGAACCGAATATATGTATAATAAATTCCGGGGTCAAAATGACATCTTAAACTGGATATCCTATCAAAAAGTCACAGATCATACCAGGAAGATGCAAATTAGCACCTGTGTAGGTACCTGTAAGTCGTGTGAACTCAGGAGTGATTGATGGACGACCCGTATTACCCCGGGGGGTCGAGCACTAGTGTGAAGGAGACGGGTGCTTACAGCTATATCACGAGATCCAGAAAATACACGGGGAGTGTTCGTTAAAGTAGTCTTCACCATCGTAACGGCCCGATCGGCCGAAACGGTGTCGACAAGTTGGACCAAGCACTGTAAATCAAGGTATGTATATTATATTGTTGTGTGAACAATTCTGTATTGTGTATCATTTTTTTGTATTGTAAATCGTTCTTTTGATATTGTTTTCGTTTCTTGTTGTTTTTCTGGAACGTTAAGTAGTCCCATATTGTCATATATATATATGATATCGTACAAGCAAAGTCTCAGATTTTCTCCATATCATATATTTTTTCATAATGCTATTTAAAAATAAACAAAAATTATTTGTTTCCGAGAACTTGTATACATATCTAAAAGAATACCATGTTTTAAGAACACTTTTCAAAACACATGTGAAAATTATTTCCATAATTTGAATTGTTTCTAATTTAGAGGTTACCGATACATAAGCATTAAACCTTTATTATACACAGACTCAAATTCTTGCTGTGTTGACATATAAAAAAAATCCAAGAATACGTATAAATCTATCTTATGCTGTTCAAAGTTTGATTCATTTACCAGCGGTTTTTTCATTGTTTTATTTTCCAATTTTAGTTAGAAAAAAAGAAGATATTTGTGTTCCTAAGTTTTTAACCTTGTTCACCAGCCTCTCGGCCGTTCCCGTTAACTCACGTGGAGTTGACGGAAACGGCCGAGAGGCTGATGAACAAGATTATTGAATTACCTGTAGATTAGAAACATAGTTTGTTTATTTGTACCATAAATACTCGTAGATTATTATACGTAGATTATTATTAAGACTGGTTCGCATCAAATCACGGTACAACAAAACAAAGGTTGTAGAAGAGTCTTGTATATTTTGTGTTAATCAAAAGAATTGAAGATGTGTGGCACTCGTCAAGGTGATTAATATATTGCAGCCGGTCTCAGATAGTGAAGGAGGACGTGTAAAATAAAGAAAGAAAATACTGCCGTGTAAATGATTTCGACGAAACCAAATGAAACGAAAGCAAATCATGAAAAAAAAATGTTATATTGAGGCTCCTGAAAAGTACAATAAGAATAATGTATGGTGTTCCGGAGGAGTAAGCGTCTTCTGCTTCATCGGGGACATCGCAATGCAAATATTGGTCAAATCAATCATGTAATGTCACGTCCCCCTATGAGAATAAGGTGACCAAATATAGAATCACCAGGTAATCTAACGAACATCACATACGTCCGACTTCGATGTCGCACAAGGAAGTAGAATATTTCCCGATGAGATCATTATCGCGACCGTAAAACTTCCCTGTAAAAGCGACCTAGAAAACTGGAACTCAGTTGAGGATGTCAGATCCCATACAAGTTTCGTTTACACTTTCTGTCGAAATTGTGAAACAAATATTTAGCAATATATTACGTTCATATTTACACCTATCATCATTGTTTTATCATCCCCGCGAAATGTGTTCCTCTCGGAAGAGTTTGGGGTGTTTCCGGCTACAACTTGGAAACTGTTCAACTGTTCAACTGATTTCGACAAAGCTTTGATTAAATATATCAGGCTAGTGTTCTAGTTGTGTCTGTTTGCTGTTGACGAGGTTGCGATTTTTATATATTTTTCTGTTGTCATGGAAACAAAGTCAGTTTTAACCAAAAGCCGGTCGAGGGGGATACTGTCACGCTTTGTGGCTCTTCACTTTTGTTGACGTTTCGTAGGAATTCTCAAGGTGACGAACTAATATATCCGCGAATTTAATAGAATTTGTATCAAATTAATACCAATGTATTTCATGAGTGCTAATTATCCACGAAATCAAGTGCCAACGAAACATATATATATTTTACAAATTAACGGAAATTGAGCCTCGCGGAAATAATATCACGTTATGTGAAAGTACTGAAAACCTAACAATAACATTACATGAGATAACAATGATAGAGATTTAACACTTACAACGTCCTGTTACTTGAGGTAGTATCACTTCTAGCATATACAGTGACTAATATCGACCAATTTTCCGTCGACAGGTGATGCGCCGCCAAATCGAGCACCCTTGAGAACATCGGCGTGGGATAGACATCCAAAATCATGATATTTCTCATCCTCTTTGTCTTCATAGGCATCAAGCTCGTGTCTTGTTGCCGAAAATGCAGCAAGGACCTGGAAGAACAACACGAAGAACTGACCTTTGCCAAGGTCACGTCCAAAAACTGGTTCAAGGTTCTTGTATTCCTGCGCATGGTCCTGTTTGTCGTCTGCTGTGTACTCGGGTACTATTTTAGCTACGGTTTTGGTAACGGGGATAAATGGGCTGACGAAGCAGTAGACAGTTGGGAAGTACATTTTAACGGATTTCAACAGCACGATATCAACATCACATTGCCAATGGAATGTCATGCGGAATTTGAGGCAACAATAACAGAAAATCTTGCATACGTTGAGAATTACTCATTAGGAATCCAGGACGAATGTTTGGGAAATTTATCCTTGGACACAGACGGAATAGCCAGACTTACAAAGTTACCAGGGTTTTCTATCAAATCTTTCACAAAGAAGCGAGATAAATTTTCCAAGTACCCGATTTTGGTCACTGCGGTAACAGACCATTCCTTTCCGGATGTTATGGGCTTAATTGAAAACATCAAAACAGTTCTTCATAAAGCGTTTCCAAAAATGGAAGCAGTCTTTTTCGATTTCGGATTATCAGTGGAACATCACAAAACCATTGTCAGTAATTGTAGTTTTTGTGATGTTCAAACCTACCCGGCGAAACAACTTCAAGCATGTGAAACCGGTACCAATGACGCCAACATCACTTCAGCAGATCCACAAGGGAAAAGAAAATATGAAAGTATATACAAACCTGCGCTGATTCAGTTTGTCCTTCAAACTCACGACTTTGTACTGTGGATAAATGAATCAATCCGCTTCAATTCCTCAGCCACATTCAAGAAAATTGTGAAAGGAATTAAAGGTAAATCTATCCAGTTACCCATGAGCGAGGAGACAATTGAAGAACGAGGTGTCAATGAAAACATATTTGCTTTATTTGATGAAGAGCCTTGTTTGTACCAGAATCAGAAGGTCCTAGACACCAGGCTTATGTTGATTCGACGAAATAACTTCACACTTCATGCAGTTATGAGACCATGGGTGGCATCTGCGTTCTTGTACAGATCTCTTCCAGCAGCTGAACAGATGAGAATGTTGGACGAGACAGCTGAGGATGACAAGGTAGATAGTTCTCTCCTGAGTATCATCCTTACTCGACTGTTCAGTACAAGGAAACAGATATTTCTTTTCGATTTCCCGGGAATGTTTGGAGGAAGTACAGCAGACGACAACACAAACGGTTCCGATACCGCCATTCCAAACAAAAAATTTGAAAATCCAGTAAATGACATCACAAACAGTGATTCGGAAATAGTTGCTATTGGTAACGAATTGAGTTCAAAACATCACAACACTCAGGTTGAAATAGAGGATATCAGTTCTGTAAACAATGGAGCAATTCGATACCACTAAACAATATTTTTCACCGAGAAATAAAGATTTATATAATTTATGTTTATTCAAATTGCTCAGCAAATTTATTTATTGAAAATATTTATATCCGAGATCGATATCAGTATTTGTTTTTGAAGATGTTTGGTTGTTTATACTAAAGTTGATTACAAATGATATCTTTGTTTGTTTTGACTTATTGAGTATCTACAGGAAACAAATGCTATACAGCAGATTTACCAATATATAAAATGGTATTTCATTTCAGTAATAATTACCATAACTTTAGTATGCAAATACAGTACCTACACCCATCTTTGTATCCCAACAACAAAAGATTCAAAAGAAAAACAATCCCGCCCTCCCTACGATCCATGAGCCATCACGGCAGGAACGCAGAGTGATCTCCCTTCCTCTTACCTTTATGGCTGCCGACGAGTGCGGAGGTGTCTGAGCTAAGTGCTTTTCTTACTCCTTCTCTTCGTACTGCCATTGTCGTTTGAGTATATTGTTACTCTATTAGTAGTCTATAAACCCATCTCCCAACTTATATTGTGAAATTAAGTATTGTCATTTGTTTATTTTGACCGTATTTCCGGCCGTTTTTTCCTCCACGTATTCGAGTGCGTGACTACTTGTCTCGTTGCTCGGATTTGCGTGAAGTTGGAATTTGTTTTCTTGCTGCTTTGTCGGCCGTGTTGTACGGTCGTTTTATTTATGCAGTGCAATCTTGCTGCGTACGGTAGGCTTTGTGCTCTCGTTCGTAGTTTTTTGATTGTTCGAGAACTTCGTTTCCGGCCGTGTTTTTACTCCGCGTGTTCGAGTGAGTGACTACTTGTCTCGTCACTCGGATTTTCGTGAAGTTGAAATTGTTTTCTTGCTGCTTTGTCGACCGTTTTGTACGACCGTTTTCTTTTTTTGCAGTACAATCTTGCTGCGTACGGTAGGTTTTATGATCTCGTTCGTAGTTTTTTGATTGTTAGAAAACTTTTTATCCTTGTTTTCATTGTTACAATTTTTTATTGTTTCGATGCTGGATAAAGGTGCCGGGTTTACGTCGGGGGTCAGCGCATGGATGTTCCTATTTCTATAGATAATGGGAACCCCATGATACCTGTCCCATTTGCCGACATTACAGCCAGACCTCACTATGTGAACTTTGTTTGCACATGGAGTCTGCTGCTTAGGCTTCCATGCCTTTCCAGCTAACTTTCCGCCGGAAGAGGGATTCGTCCTCTTCTTCCGGTAAGGGAAGTAAGCTTTTTAAGACCTCCCTCCTGAAGTTCTGAACCAGAGCGTTCCTGCTGGGGGTGCTCTCGTTCCACCGAGCTCCGCCCTTCAGCAGGGGGTGGCTCCCCCTGTCCAGGTGCGTCCTGGAGTAGGGGGGGGGGGCAGCCCGACCCTGACTCGGCGCAGTCAAGGGTCGAATTGGCCGGTAGCTCTCGATAGGCGGCGGTGTTACCGTCGGAAAGGGACTTCCGGTCGAGGTCTCTGATTCCTTCAGGGACCTCGGCACGCCAGGTGGCGTCGTTGGTGGGGGCCGCTTTGACTCCGGAACTGTGCCTTCGGGTATAGGTTCAGGGGCCACAGACTTTTTGTCAGGATTGTCTGTGGCTACGGGGATTAGTGACACTTGAGTTCACTAATCCTGGTGTCAGCGCGGGGTCTGTTTTCCCACCCTCACAGGCTTCTGGCTCTGGGACTTCCGTCCCAATCCAGATTTCCCAGTGCAGGGTTTCCCAGGGGGTTTTCCTCCAAGGGTTTGGGGCTTCAGGCCAGGAGTCCGGTTTCCGGTCTCCCTTTCCCCCGGGCTCAGGGAGTAGGGGTGCCTGCGGGCACTTATTCCTGGGTCGCCCAGGCCAACCTGCGGATGGTTTTGGGTACCAACAGTTACTCAGCAGTTACGGGCTTAGCCTGTACATGTCTGGGTTTCCACCTGGTGGGAGTGGCGGTTCATCCTGGTCCTTTGGACAGGATGTCCAGCCCCAGACTCAGGCAGGCCATCTTGGCCAGTTCTGGGGTCACTCCCGGCCCGCTGGACCGTTCCCATTCCCTCAGGGGTTTGGGTTTTTACCCCATGGGTCTTCACTCGTGGAACCCATAGGGGTTGGTCTCTCCTCTAGGAGATGTTATAGCAGTGCGGAATCCCCCCAATGTTCTGCTACTTCGGGGGCCTTGTTGGCCGGTCCTATAAAGGTTTGCCAGACCTTAAGGACTTCCGCCTCCAGCGCGGACCCGTCGGTCTCCTGTTCCCAGGGGTCGGCTTCGGGTCTCCGACCCAAGCCTACAGCTACAGCTGTTGGTCGCGCTGCGTCCAAATGCCATAAAGAGGAGTTCCCCTCTGCGGAGATGGCTCCTCTGGCGGCCCCTGTTCCTCCCAAGGGGACTTCGGTCTCTATTGAGGAGGAGATGGACATCGAGGGTGCGGGCTCGGCAGAGGAAGACGATGTCATTCATCTTTCTCCTGGGCCAAGAGGGTTCACAAGGGGAAGATGGCCCTGAGACTGCTGAAGCTGAGGCTCAGCATGTGCTTTCTGGGATGCGGGTCCTCCGGGCCAACATCTCCCGGATTCTCAGGGCGGAGGTTTGCCCACCGCCTCAGCATCGTCGGCGCCTGAATCCACCATCCTTCTGGGTTCCCTGGTGGCTCCTCGGGCTTCCGTTCGCTCAGATCGGTCTCTGCCAGAAGGCAATATCATGTCTTCGGTTCTGGCCACGGCCCGGGCTCCGGTTTTAGAGAAGGACTCCTTCTCTACCCGTGCTCTCGGGTTTGTCGGTCTGCAGCTCAGTGTTGGTGAATTGTCGGAGGCTTCAGCTTCCGACTATGCCACACATGATGGGCAGCTGGCCTCTCAACCAGCACAGCTGGAGTTGAGACAGCTGGCTGCCTGGCCCGGCAAATCAGTGGACCAGGTGGTGCTCGATCCCAAAGAGCACCACAGGATGGGAGAGAATGTTGCACCTCTCCATCCAAGTTCTGTCATACATAGACTTCCTGACAGTTTGTCTATACAGGGTATCCGATTTGCCTGAGTGTCGGTTATCCGAGACAGAACAGCCGACATACAGGACACGGCAGCCTTGCAGGTTCTCTGCTCGTCAATGCCGTGTTGGCTAGGCAGTTTTCAGTTCTGAAATTCCGCCCAGTCCAGTAACCCTACCGTTTCCGCTTGTTGAATGCCCCCTTCTAGGGCTCTACCCTGTTCAGGGGAGCTCTTCCTTGGGTTCAGAAGGATATGAAGGAGGACTCGGTCGCCTCAGCACTTCTGGTGAAGAGGTTTCAGGCTGAGAAGGCCAGTGCCTCGCAGGGGTCAGTGCCTCCTAAGAAGAAGGCGAAGTCTTCGGCTGCTCAGTTTTCTGCACAGCCCAAGTCCCAACCTCACTTCAACGGCAACAAGGGGAAGGGTAGGAAGGGTAAGAAACCTCCTGGGGGCAAGAAGAAGGGTTCCTGACTATTTCTGCTTCTTGGCCGCTAAAGGCGAAGGGTATGGCCGGGTGGACGGTGGTTCTCCTTTCCCGGGCTCATGTCCTTCTCCTGCAGGCTCAGGCTCCGGGTGGGCAGACGATTCTCTGGTCTGGCAGGGGCTCGATCTGCCCCATCCGGAACTCCCTGTGGGCGGACGTCTCTCTGCTTTCCTTTCCTAGTGGCAGGATATTACAGAGGACGCTTGGGCTTTTGTCGGTGGTCAGGGAGGGTCTAGGTATTCCCCTTCTTCAGGATTCGTCCCTCGCCTCCTGGCCGTTTTTGTTTCTTTCCTCCTCCCGGGGATTCAGAAAGGGCACGGGTGCTCCAGGAGGAAGTAGGGACCATGCTGCCAAGGCAGAGATGCCCTTGGGGCTCACGACAGCTCCTTTGGTGTTCACCAAGTTGCTGCTGGTGTTTCCTTCACTCCTGCAGAATAGACGTCCACATCTATTTCGACGACTCCCTCATGCCTCTTTTGGTGTGGGAATCGTTAGTGAAGGACACTCGTCTGGTCCTGAAACTCTTGCTCAGAGTCGGCTTCATTCCTTCCAGAGAGAAGTCAGAGGTTCCTTCATATTAGGACTTCTTCTTCCTGGGGAACCATTTTGACATGGTTCGGGGCTTAGCCCTTCCACCTCTGGAGAAGTTTGAGAAGGTCAGGGCTCTGGCTCTGACTTTCATCACTTGGTCACTTGTCCAGGTACATTGGTTCCTCAGTTTTCTGGGGTATCTCAACTCCTTGGCATATGTGGTCCCCCTAGGGAGGATTCACATCGGACCTCTCCAGATGTTCCTCCTGTCTGACTGGGTTCCGTCATCCAGGAGGCCTGGATCCCGCTTACCCAGTCGGTCAGGGAGTTCTCTTGCTGGTGGACCATTCAGGAGAACGTTTTCCATGGGGTACCTCTGACCAAGCCTATCCCCTCTATGATCCTGTTCATGGACGCGTTCATGACAGGAATGTGAGCTTACCTCGATGGGGGAGTGGTCTGGCGAATAACTCTCAGAGCACATCAGTGTACTCGAGATGAGACTGTTCATTTGGCTCTGCAGTCCTTTAGGGGTATCCTGCAGTCCAAAGTGTGGCTACCGACAACAGTTGTCGCGTATCTGGAGAGACAGGGGCCACCAGGTCTCATGTCCTGTGTGCCCTTTCCATCCACATCCATCTTCTCTGCCAGGACATGCAGTTGACCATAGCGGTCAAGCATCTTTCTGGCAGGCTGAGTGTGTTGGTGGCCACTCTCCAGGCGCCACCAGCCGGTGTTGACGGAATGGCAGCTGTGTCCCTTGATTTTCAAGGGGAATTGTCAGGCGTGGGACAGACCTATTATAGACCTGTTTGCCACTTCCCTGAACAACCAGCTGCTAACCTTCGTCTCCCCGGTCCCAGACCGTAAGGCGTGGGCTGTGGACACCCTTTCTCTGGAATAGGAAGGGACGTATGCATATGCATTCCCTCCCTTCAACCTGGTGGGCAGGGTTCTACAGAAGTTCTGGGAGCATCACTGCTCCTTACTTCTGAGAGCCCCTCTGTGGCCGAGGCAAGCTTGGTTTCAGGAGCTCTTGTCGTTTCTGGTGGAGGAGCCCTTGGCTCTCCCCACCAGACCGAATCTCCTTCGCCAGCCTTGGCCCAGAACGACACACTCTTGACCAGAGATCCTCCACCTTCACGCGCTGAGGCTATCTCTGGAAGCCACGCCAAGGCAGGCTTTTCTCAAGAGGTGTCAGATTGCATTGAGCAATCAATCAGGGCTTCCTCTTCTGCCGTCTACCAGTCACGTTGGATGATCTTCTGTGATTGGTGTGTCGGCAAGGAAGCTTATTCATTCGAAGCCTCTGCATTTGATTGCGGAATTCCTAATCTCTCTGTTTAGGTACCGCTATCTGCCACCTGGCACTATTGCTGGCTATCGTACAGCTATTGCCAGAGTTCTTGCTTGTTATGGCAGGAAGGAGATCGGTTAGTCCTCCTCTCTTTCTGCCCTAATCAGAGGCTTTGCTATGAATAGAGTTGTTTTTAGCGAAGAATCAGGTTCCGGGGTTCTCGCACGATCCCATCAGGATCCTGGCTGTGACTAGCTCGGAGGAGCGAGATAGGTTGCTTTGTCCTTGTCGGGCTCTTAGGTTTTATCTTGATAAAACCAGGGGGGGGCGGGGCTCTCGATCCCGTCTGTTTTGCCCATTAAACAGGGGCAACGAGATATCTCCTCCCAGTCGGTTTCCAGGTGGGTTTGCCAGGTGATTTAGTATGCTTACGAGCATTTTGATGATCTGGCTCGGGCGAGAGTGAAAGCGCGGTCTCACGAGGTCAGGGCCCTTGCTTCATCGTGGGCCCTTCTCTCAATGAGTCCTCCTTTCAGGAGGTCATGTCTGCAGTATTCTGGCAGGGCAGGGATACCTTAACAGATTTTTATCTGTGATCCCTAGCTTCCCACTCAGAAGGCCTGTATTCATTGGGACCTTTGGTGGTGGCATAGTCAGTGGCTGGGCCTCCTCGTTAGCCCCGGGCCATGTCTTTCCGTACGGCGGCATGTGGGTACACCTGCTCTTTCACAGAGAGGTCCCTTCCTTCACTTTAGCACTCTGTTCTCCCTCCCTACTACTTTGGTTGTGCTGAAGGGGCTGCCTGGCTTCTAGTCACCACTACGGTAAGACGAATTCGCATACTAAAGTTATGGTAATTATTACTGAAATGAAATTGAGGTTTTTTAATGTAAAACCAATTTTCATGATGTAATACTTACCATAACTTTATGGAGTCCCACCCTATCCTCCCCTCTTCCTTATCTGCCTGGCTGCCCCTCTGTGGGGTTTACGCCATAAAGGTTATTAGAGGAAGGGAGATCACTCTGCGTTCCTGCCGTGATGGCTCATGGATCGTAGGGAGGGCGGGATTGTTTTTCTTTTGAATCTTTTGTTGTTGGGATACAAAGATGGGTGTAGGTACTGTATTTGCATACTAAAGTTATGGTAAGTATTACATCATGAAAATTGGTTTTACATTAAAAAACCTCAAATTTATATGTGTGGTCCTGGGCGTATCACACTATGTAACCTTGTGCATGATCAAACAGATATTTATATGTGTGGTCCTGGGCGTATCACACTGTAACCTTGTGCATGATCAAACAGAGATATTTATATGTGTGGTCCTGGGCGTATCACACTATGTAACCTTGTGCATGATCAAACAGAGATATTTATATGTGTGGTCCTGGGTGTATCACACTATGTAACCTTGTGCATGATCAAACAGAGATATTTATATGTGTGGTCCTGGGCGTATCACACTATGTAACCTTGTGCATGATCAAATAGAGATATTTATATGTGTGGTCCTGGGTGTATCATACTATTTAGCCCTGTACTTGATCAGACAGTGAGATGTGTATGTCTGGTCATGGGTGTATCACACTATTTAGCCCTGTACTTGATCAGACAGTGAGATGTGTATGTCTGGTCATGGGTGTATCACACTATTTAGCCCTGTACTTGATCAGACAGTGAGATGTGTATGTCTGGTCATGGGTGTATCACACTATTTAGCCCTGTACTTGATCAGACAGTGAGATGTGTATGTCTGGTCATGGGTGTTTCACACTATTTATCCCTGTAGTTGATCAGACAGTGAGATGTGTATGTCTGGTCATGGGTGTATCATACTATTTAGCCCTGTACTTGATCAGACAGTGAGATGTGTATGTCTGGTCATGGGTGTTTCACACTATTTATCCCTGTAGTTGATCAGACAGTGAGATGTGTATGTCTGGTCATGGGTGTATCACACTATTTAGCCCTGTACTTGATCAGACAGTGAGATGTGTATGTCTGGTCATGGGTGTATCACACTATTTATCCCTGTAGTTGATCAGAAAGTGAGATGTGTATGTCTGGTCATGGGTGTATCACACTATTTATCTGTGTACTTGATCAGACAGTGAGATTTGTATGTCTGGTCATGGGTGTTTCACACTATTTATCTGTGTACTTGATCAGACAGTGAGATTTGTATGTCTGGTCATGGGTGTATCATACTATTTAGCCCTGTACTTGATCAGACAGTGAGATTTGTATGTCTGGTCGTGGGTGTATCACACTGTTAACTCTATACTTGATCAGGCAGTGAGATTTGTATGTCTGGTCGTGGGTGTATCACACTATTAACTCTGTACTTGATCAGGCAGTGAGATTTGTATGTCTGGTCGTGGGTGTATCACACTGTTAACTCTATACTTGATCAGACAGTGAGATGTGTATGTCTGGTCATGGGTGTATCACACTATTAACTCTGTACTTGATCAGACAGTGAGATTTGTATGTCTGGTCATGGGTGTATCATACTATTTAGCCCTGTAGTTGATCAGAAAGTGAGATTTGTATGTCTGGTCATGGGTGTATCATACTATTTATCTCTGTACTTGATCAGAAAGTGAGATTTGTATGTCTGGTCATGGGTGTATCACACTATTTAGTTGGGTACTTGATCAGACAGTGAGATTTGTATGTGCAGTCCTGGGTGTATCACATCACATGGCCCTGTTCTTCACCAATCTTCACCAAATGGTCAGAGACTTGTACATCTAGTCCTGTTTGTATCACACTATTTAGCCCAGTACTTGACCAGACAGTGAGACTTGTACATCTAGTCCTGGTTGTATCACACTATTTACTCCAGTACTTGACCAGACAGTGAGACTTGTACATCTAGTCCTGGTTGTATCACACTATTTAGCCCAGTACTTGACCAGACAGTGTGACTTGTACATCTAGTCCTGTTTGTATCACACTATTTAGCCCAGTACTTGACCAGACAGTGTGACTTGTACATCTAGTCCTGGTTGTATCACACTATTTAGCCCAGTACTTGACCAGACAGTGTGACTTGTACATCTAGTCCTGTTTGTATCACACTATTTAGCCCAGTACTAGACCAGACAGTGTGACTTGTACATCTAGTCCTGGTTGTATCACACTATTTAGCCCAGTACTAGACCAGAAAGTGAGACTTGTACATCTAGTCCTGGTTGTATCATACTATTTAGCCCAGTACTTGACCAGACAGTGTGACTTGTACATCTAGTCCTGGTTGTATCACACTATTTAGCCCAGTACTAGACCAGACAGTGAGACTTGTACATCTAGTCCTGGTTGTATCACACTATTTACTCCAGTATTTGACCGCTGGACAGTGGGATTAAGATATTCATTCCTATAGGTTTACATACCTGGATAACTCCCTAGCATGTAGATAAATATTGACTTACTGAGAAATTAAAGCAACAAAGTTTACATGATAGGCACTTTCACCCTGTTACTAGGCCTGTAGTATCTGGTAGTGTGGTATACCTTTAACCTGATATCTTGATACACCACTGCACTACTGTGTATAGGAATTGGTCCTTGAAAGGTGTCAGTTATAGGTGACAGAGAACATGGAACTTATATTGAATACAACACTCAAAATATATACCTGGTGTTGGTGTGAAACGTTTATTGACTTTATGCAGAGAAATAAAGTGGCCTGTGTATACACGGACAAATGAAGAAATAAGTGACAATATTGATTTAGATTTAATGATAAGATTAAACAAATTATAATCCAATGTTTGCCTCCCAGTAATTATGGTGACACCTCGTTATTATGTTTCTCCATTGTGAATTATCAATTAAATACTTGTCCAAAACAGATGAACAGATTAAATCAGTTTTGATCATTGACATGCTCAAAAATTGAAAATTGTATCTAAGAAAGATGGTGCACCTCCTCCCCAACACCCACACCCCCATCTCCAACACCCACACCCCTGTCTCAAACATTTACACCCCCATACCCCACACCCACACCTCCTCCCCAAAATCCACACCCCCATCTCCAATAACCATGCCCCTATATCCAACACCCACACCTCCTCAACAACACCCACACCCCCATCTCCAACACCCACACCTCCTCCCCAACACCCACACCCACACTCCCATCTCCAACACCCACACCTCCTCCCCAGCACCCACACCCCCATCTCCAACACCCACACCCCCATCTCCAACACCCACACCTCCCCAACACCCACACCCACACTTCCATCTCCAACACCCACACCTCCTCCCCAGCACCTACATCCCTATCTCCAACATCCACACTCCCATCTCCAACACCACTAACCCTACTGTTCCCTATGATGCTGGGAGATCAGATAAAATAAAGACAGCTTATTCTGATGCCCTATTTCAGTACAAATGAAGGAGTTTTAGTCTTTTTCTTGAGTATTCTTCAGACCAGGGGTTTTGACGATGTATAAATGGAGATTGTGTTGTCAACATTTGTATCTATTTCATACATACCAGATGTAAATTGGAAGTGATTTGGAATCCCCTACCAACTACTTCATAACCTCTTACATTAGTTGCATGTACCCATGCTAGGAAGACTGACCTAAGATTTCGGCCCGACACCAGGGAACAAAGTACCAGGGAAAACGTTGTTCTCATGCAGTTTCTAACTATTGAACATTTCATTAATTGATGTGCATGCACCTTATTCAAGATGTTTTAATTGTAAAAATAAAAAGACCAAAAATGAATTTCATAAGGCCCCTGGACTGCTTGTTTTAACAGGCAGAGATATACCACTGGAACAGACCCTTATTATGATTTAAATTGTATTATGATAGTTTGTAAGACGAGATTTAGGTCAGGCGATAATCATCAGGGTAGCAGTCTCTACTAAAAGAATTTGACATGACTTAAATACCTTGCTGACCAAGCCTTATATGGTATGGGGGTAACAATGTGATATGAACAGAGCTAGTGATATGATGTTATAGAATTTGGTAAATATTCTAAATGTCCTGATTTACGTCTATTGTGTAAACATGTACTGTAATACTATGTAATTGTAAATAAGTTTTATTTGGGCATTATAAACCAGTCTAGAGAACAATAAACAAATACATTTTTTTCATGATATTTTAGACTGTTAATTTTGTTGTTAATTTTGTCAAAAATGTTACTTACCAGTAAAATGAATTTTAACAGATAAGCATTTAACAAACATAAGTTGTTAGGAAGATGTATGTTCTAGCTTGATTATCTCCCTTTGTTAGTCCTTGGGACAAGTTTCCTATCAGTATCTGTAGAGCTTGAATGTCAAAGATTTTGTAACTTCAAAAATAACACGTATTTGAAAAGCATTTTCACAAAAGTATTATCAAAAGAAGTAATTTTATTACTTCATAACTTTCCAGATATCTGCAAAGAGACATTCATTATTAAACTCTGAACCTGACATGGCCATATTTCTGATTGAAGTTACCATGGTCATGATCTTTGATCTCTGGAGATGATAAATTAGGAACTATGTCTTGTATATTCAGGTGATATATTTCAGTTTAGGTATCAAGTTCTAAATTTCATGATATTGTACCAGCCAAATTTTTAATTTTCTCTTGTTGAACCTGTAGTCCAGCATCAAGTTACAGGGTGGAATTTGTATTCATGAGGTCATTTTCGCTGGTTTGGTTCGCTGGAAAAAAAATTGAAAAAGTCTTCATACTAGACCTTGTATTGTAATGGAGAATGAGCAGTAGATTAAATGGTGATTTTCTTATCTCAATCAGAAAATGACTTAGTATGATTAATCCTACATACATGGGTACAAATTATAGTCATGCTTTGTACAGATCTTAAAGATTGGGAGGATTTCATGTTGTTGTCTAGGTCAGAGGTCATTACTATTAAAATGTCTGCCGTCACATATACTGTAAAATTTGTACAGTTTAGGACCGAGTCATGGTAGAAAATGTCCCTGTTATATCATCTCTGAGTCACAAAAACAAGTTTTACAAATTAAAATTGTGTATGCTCTGAAAATGATCCTTAGAGTATGTATTTTGTAGACTGTAGAACTTGCCAAATACAGTTATGTTGTTTTCCTTTCTGCTTCACATGTTAGCAGTCATTTTAATACTTGCATATCAACAGCAATACAAAAAAATCACAATTTTCACCCATACTTTTCTTGGTGAAGAAAAAATTAAACAATGTTGTAATATTGATTTAAAACTGTAGAATTATAAATTTGTATTAGTTGTAAATTCATATTTGTTAAAGTGATTTTGTTTTTGTTTTATATTTTTTCAGTGACAAAAAATCAGGAACATTGGTGCTGATTTGTGAACTTATGGACATGAATATTTATGAACTGATTCGGGGTAAGACTCCATTACAAAAATCATCCTAATCTATGCAATATTTTCTTACATAGACTGTCAAGTCTGCTTATGAATAATATATTTATCCAGCCAGAACCTCACATCTCAATCTGAGGTTCATTCATTCATGAACAGTGATCTGGAAAAACCAATTATACTGTCTATAGATTTCCAAGGTTTACTACTAGGATTTTACAACAGGAAGATCAAGCAGAAAGGTTCAGAAACCAATTATTACAAAATCAGCCTGAGGAGGAATTTCCATGCAAAGTTATGAATTAAGTCCCACTGCCATTTGTTGTAATCATACCCACATTTTTATACATGTATTAATCACATATAAATGTTCTGATCCTCAACCAATACTGCCTATAGGTGCAATCAAGAATTTTTATACAGTTTTCCTTGTGTTATTGAGAGGCTGCAGTTGATTGTGTTGTATAAACAGTTTCTATGGCTTGAAGGTGAATACTGTATAGCTACAGTCTTGTTCCTGCAGGTAGCCACAAATAACATGTTCCAAGGTGTTTTTCTTTTATTGAAACATAACATTGGAACTGTCATAGTTACGGGAAGTTTTTATCATCCTGGGGTGGATATCACAACTCAGTCAAGATTTGTCGGTTACTTGTACATATAAATATCATTCCTCGAGGTGGGAACGCTTAAATGTAAATTATGCATCACTGCTGACAAAAATACATTGAAACATGGTAACTACAAAAGCAGACATTGTCTCTGTTGGGCTTTTAGCGTGAGTTTGTGGCATTACATCTTAATTCTTCAGCTTCCAGTAATGACAGGTATTGCTATTGGCCATGGTTGAACTGAATTCTGAAAACTGTGATAGCAAGACTTGATTGACCTCCAGTGCCTTTGTCAGCTTGGGTTATGGTAACCTATGGTACCTCAGTCAAATATGTTTACAGTGACCTTGGTAACTCTGTCAGATAGTGTGAAAGTGACCTCTGGTATCTGTCATCTAGGGTTACAGTGACCTCTAGTCACTCTGTCAGCTAGGGTTACAGTAAGGTCTGGTCACTTGTCAGCTATGGTTACAGTTACCTCTGGTATCTGTCAGCTAGGGTTACAGTGACCTCTAGTCACTCTGTCTGCTAGGGTTACAGTAAGGTCTGGTCACTTGTCAGCTATGGTTACAGTTACCTCTGGTATCTGTCAGCTAGGGTTACAATGACCTCTAGTCACTCTGTCAGCTAGGGTTACAGTGACCTCTAGTCACTCTGTCAGCTAGGGTTACGGTGACCTCTAGTCACTCTGTCAGCTAGGGTTACAGTGACCTCTAGTCACTCTGTCAGCTAGGGATACAAAAACCTCTAGTCACTCTGTCAGCTAGGGTTACAGTGACCTCTAGTCACTCTGTCAGCTTGGGCTCACTTTCAGTAAAATACGGTATTCAAAGGCTCCTATTATCAGAACAGTATTTCTGTTAATTGCTACAAACTAAATATTAATTTCCTCACACCTATTACAAATATCAAATTCATTTCTGTGTTTTGATGAAGAAAGAATCAGTTCATTGTAGATAACAGGGATATAATAGGCACAATTCAACAAATACCGGTCAGTAATCGTTTTAATTGTTAATGATTGAGTGATAGTGCAGATGTGTCAACTGACATTATGGCTCAGCTAACTCCAGAACAATTATGAGAATGCCCTCGAGAACAAATTGTTCAGTTGAGTTTGTTACCACGAAGAAAACACTGATATTTATGTCAGCATAAAGGTCTGGTATTTATGTAAAACCAATATCAATTAGGATCTTTTCCTAAACAGGCCTATCACTAAATGGCGGTATGGATTTTTCTACCTTTGTTCTCCTGCAGTCTTTACTGATTAATTCTCCTTAGCAAATGGATTATTGCATTTTTTTACTGGAAAGTAAATACTTTTTGTAAAAGGAATGGGTACTTATTCGAAAAGTTAAATAATTTTGTTCTAAATTGATAATTATTTATGGCTTTATTTATATCTATTCAAACATTCTATTGACCATAAAAATCCATCAGGTGAAATTTCTACTTCTACATAATGCCCAAGCAAACTTCAACAACATTGAGACCTTTCACGATCGACATCTAGCATAAATCACCTTGTTATTCATGTGAACTAGACCTTTTAAAGTATGGAATTTTAATCAGATAGTGAAAATTGAGTTTTAATGATGTGTCAAATTTCTTTAATTTAATGCTTTGCTATTATCTTAATTTTTTTCCCTACTGATTGATTTTCTCATTGGACTACACGTACAACATCATTAAATATAGCCTTTGTAAACAGTGACTGGCTACAATAACCTCCAAGGTAGAAAAGTCGTAAAGTAGACTGTCTGAAGTCAAGAAGAGATGAAAAATATAAAGGGAATCTATTTTCACTTTTGTCCATGGCTACTAGAACCATTTGAGTCTTTTTCATAATGTATATTTTAAAGTGTTATACCAAGGTCACTGGGACAAATGTTTTCAGAGTCTGGCTGTTGTAATTCTACAGATTTCAAGGCCATAGACAAAGGTCACTAGAGCTGACTCATTATGATCCAGAGTTTGTGTGCTTTAGAGATAAAAACAAAATCATTGAAACAGTCGATTTAATGATATTATTGAGCATTGAAAATTTTTTATGGCATGTGTTTTTATATATAATTTAAAAGAGAAACAGGCCCAAACTTCGTTAAGTGTTTAGAATAAAATGTGCCGAGGTTTGTGGTAACGCCTTGTGTTGAAAGGTTCCTTTTCCTTATACTGGTGTCAGATATCCCCGAGATGGTCGTGTATGGTAGTACAGATGTACGAGTTGGATAATCATGTCAGAAGTATGTCTCTCCTTGTCGTGGCTGGTATAAAGAAATAAAACTCACTGGGAAAAAACTTGTTTTAAACACACATTTTCTGCAAAAACACAACAAATAGGGGGGAAAAGTATCCCCATCCATGTAACAGAAACTGGTTGTTTCAGAAGCCATTGTAAAGTAAACATAAGCACTGGTGCATGTACCATGCACAACGTGTGATTTAATTGTCATGATCAGTTAACATTTAACTGTCACTTAATAATGCATCAGGAGAGGATTTACCCCAGGGTTTTTCAGGTGCCGTAAATAACCATGAAATTTGATTTTAATATGACGCACCCCCCACCATTATAGCTGATAGTTATTGATGTAATAAGGCAATTATTTCAGGGTCATGTGACCTCCCACAAGCTTAACGTGATTGTTAGTGAACTGAAAAATTAATTGGAGGTAGAATGTAAATTAGCAAACAGAGATGTGAATACTTTGCACATAATTAAATAAGTGTATATCAAAGCACATACAAAGATATACAGATAGACGAGTAATAAGACTTTTTAAAGACTTTATAGGTTGCCATTAACTTCATTTCATTATGTGAACTTCAAGTCAGTCTGATAGTAGTTACAGATGATGATTTCCCGGAAGGTTTGGAATGTGCTATTTAAACCCATAGATTTTACCTCTGTATCATGATAGCTTGTGTCAGCTACTAATTAAGCTGTCAGCTCATTTATTATTAAAGGGCCTGCACTGTACTGTGAAATAAGCTAGAGTTATCTCCCATCGTAAATATTTGATGTTATTACATACAGTGAGGTTTGCTTGATGATGATAAAGTAAGAGAAAGAAACATATTCTAATCATGATTTCTAAAAAGTTGTTTAAGAATGTCCTCCGTCGTGGTTGTGAAGAAAGCCTAATAGGTCTTTTACCTATTTCCCATCATCATTCTTCCATGTCTGGTTACACATGTATGAATACAACCCAAAGACTTACCTTTAATGTATATGTGAAATATATATAAATATTCACGATAGATGAACTTGGTCGTGATGATTTATTTATCGGATAAGTGAATTGTTTCCATACTCTATATGTTGCGGTTTGTGTTTCTCATGGTGCTGGTAAACAAACTAGTCAGTATTGACATGTTGTCTCCTTGGGCAAGACACTTCACAGAATTACTCTAGGTAGTGTGATTGGCCTCCCATATGTTGTTCAGTAAGGTAACTGCTGCTACTATAACTAGACCCTGCCTCAAAATGAATTTGGTTGTTGATGGGATGATAAACCCAGCAAACAACTCATAACATCCTTGCCATGTGTTGTAAAACTGTATACAAAGTTCAGCTACAACATTATCCCAAATAAGTTTGTGTCTCAGGGATGCCAAGGTTCAAGATCACCATTACTATTCATAGAAAATACCAACCCACCCAATGATATCACTCCAGTATTTTTTATTCTGGAAAAGTTTGGTTCAAACTATATCTATATATTCAAAGGTCATGTCTGAGAATAACTCAGACAAGTTTGTGTCTCGTGATTCAAAGGTCATTGTTGCTATATAGAGAAAGTGATTTAATTCTGTGATATAATTCTAGTAACTTTATTTCTTTGTTTGAACAGTATGTAGAGTCCATGTATTAGAATGCCTTGATCATCTTGTATCTGTTATAGATTAGCTTCCGTTATTTAACAGGGAGTGGGTGTAGGCAGATAGTGTTACCCATTCTGTTCCTTCGCTTCTCGTCTTGTTCCATCCCTCGGCGATGCCATCACTAATGATTCATTTATTTAGGGACATCAGTCACAATGTCTTAAGATCAAATACAGAAATACTTTTGATAATGTTTTGAGGTTTCAAAGTCAAGGTCAGCTTTTCTATCTATGGAAATTTGTTTGATAATGTTTTTACTTTGCATGAAAACAGATGCATGTATGCTGTAATGAAATTTTCCAGTATTCAGTGAGATTAAAGAAGACCATTATTCTGTGATTAGGTTGAAGAAGACCAGTATTCTGTTGTTAGGTTGAAGAAGACCAGTATTCAGTGAGATTAAAGAAGACCATTATTCTGTGATTAGGTTGAAGAAGACCAGTGTTCTGTTGTTAGGTTGAAGAAGACAAGTATTCTGTGGTTAGGTTGAAGAAGACCAGAATTCTGTTGATAGGTTGAAGAAGACCACTATTCTGTGATTAGGTTGAAAAAGACCAGTATTCTGTGATTTGATTACTATCAAGATCGTTATTTTCAAAGGGTTTTGTTTTTTTTCCATTTAGAGGACTGAATAAAATTGCAAAAAATGTTTAGAAAGGGTCATTTTTGTTTCAAAATAATTTCTTCCCTCTTGGTTGAAGCTTTAGTAAACTCCAGAACTTTGTACCATCAGTACTAATCCAAGGTATATTTATTAGGACAGGCAAGGTTGTAAACCAAATTAGGAAAAGTAAGGTAGTATAAGTATTTTGAATACTACTACCATAATTTACAGAATAAGAAAAAAAATAGGATATTTGATGTCTCTTTGAGTTAGGGATTTGTACGCATTAAATTTCCTATCAATGCCATTTTTTCAGTTTTTAACCAAATAACATATCATTTGCAGGAAAAAGACATTATTTACCAGAACGGAAAGTTAAACACTATATGTATCAACTTTTAAAATCTGTTGAGCATATGCATAGGTAAGGTGTATAATTGTTGGTGTAAATGATATAGGCCAGAGATGGCAGCACTCTAGTCCCCTCACCTGTGTAGTTGTTGTCTCTTCCTATACTTTTAGAATATGCCATGTTTCCCCCAGAAGTACACCTGCAAAAATGATTTAGTTTTTTGTTTGGAAGTTGTGTCAGGTCAGGTAATATACATTGCCAGATACACTACAGTAATTGAATATGTGTCACATTAAATCTGGTCATTAGGCTTACTATTGGTAAGTGAAAAAAAAATATTGAAAGCGAAATTTTCCTAAAAATCAGCTGTTGAAGACACAAGTATGTAATCTTCAGGGAAACATGGCTGGTCTTTGTGCTACAACTTTAGTTTGTCAGATGTCATGCATTGTACAGGAAAAAGCTTTGCTCTGTTTTACAATGCAATCCAGATATAAGAAATTTGCTTTTGAACTAATATTTCAAAACATTGGAAGTTGAGTTTTTTAAGATAAATTTTTTTTTCTTTAGTCCTATTTAAAGTCTCATTTCTTTTTCTTTTTTGTCTAAAGAAAAATAAAAGAGACATTGATAATTACGATGATCACTTTATATGATTAGGTCAGTCAGTGTGAGTTGATGTGATGTGACCCTATTAAACCATAACTGCATTCTCTGCCACATTTGTGTCTCTACTTGGTTTGAAGTGATGTTATTTTGAATATACATCGTTTTGATTTTGAATGACTGTCTGTTTAAAACAATAATCTAAAAAATTGTCAATCAAAATTAGAGGTGTTTAAAACATTTTGTTTACAAATCTTTTTCTACATTTCAAAACTGCTGCTCTGCATTATAGCAAACATGTAGTACCTGAGAGTTCTTGCTTTGGGTTGCTTTCTGGAACTCAAGGTCAAAGGTCAAAGTAAATTTTGTGAATGATATATTTGGTATTAAAAACAACCCAAATACTCATCAATTTCATTCCTAACTAGATGTTTTTCCCCTCTTAAATGCCTTGTTAATGTTCAAAGATTCAGCTAAAATGATGGAACTTTGACCTAATATTGCACAGAGAATGCAGTTTGAGATATGGGCCACAAGGTTTGGGTCACTTTTAATCCTCCACATATCTGACCTATGATATCTTCTGTTTCCTTACAGATAAACGTCAATATTTGCCTGAGGCAACTGTTAGAAATTATATGTATCAGCTTTGTAAATCAGTAGACCACTTACATAGGTATGTAGTATGGAAGCAACTGGCCACACCACAAACCTGTTTATCAAGTCATCTGATTGGCTTCAAAAGAAAACAGGTTTTAACCAATCACAAAGATTTGTGGTGAAAATATGGCCTTGAATGCTTAGCTTTGCATGCTTTGATATATCTGATATATTCAAACAAAAAAAACCCCATTAAATTCATTATTGAAATTCAAATTTAGATATCAGATCTATGTATGCATGATAAATATTGTTTGATAATTGGTCAGATAATTGCAATAATATTTGGTTCAGTTTTAAATTGACCCTAGATTTGATTTACAATTTTCTACTGGCTTTGCTTCAAATTAACAAGCATGATATCCTATGCTAACGCTATCAGTTGCTTTAAATATCCCAGTATATCATGAAAGCAGTAATATCAGGTCTATTCAATACCAATATCAGTGCCGGTCTTTTAAAAAGTGTGTCGATACTTGCCAAACACATACCAATAATGATATCGCCATAGAATGCAAGAAAGATCTTTAACATATTTGTATCAGCTGCTAATTCATTAGCTTGTTGAGTTGATATGAGTGTTTTACCATACTGGAAATTGCATATTTCATGGATATATTAAAGTACTTTCTTATCTAAATTTGAAAAATAAAAATCTCTCTGGCAATATTAAATGAAGGAAAGCAATTGCATTAAAAGAATTATGTTTGAAATGATAGTTACGTACTTTGAAATGTAACGTGTTCTGTCATGCATGAAAACAAATCTGTTAAATTTTGTGATGAATGTTGAAAGCATTCTGTTGGCATTTTGTCATGTAAGATTCTTTGAAACTTTAATGATAATGATTTGTTCTCAACATACTTTTGTATTAAGAGTGTAGACGTAGATCGTTGGTGACAAAGCTGTTACATTGGTTTCATCCTCATTGCTTCCATATGTTTGATTTGTATTGTGATTGGCATTATTTATATGTATGAGATATCAGCACCTAATAAGTAACATTGGCCTGTGCACTTTATTAACCTTCATGTAGACAATGACTTACGTTGACCTTTACACTAACATTGACCTTTACGCTAACATTGACCTTTATACGAACGTTGACCTTCACACTAACGTTGACATTTATACTGACTTTGACTCTTACACTAACATTGACCTTTACACTAACATTGACCTTTATACGAATGTTGACACCTACACTAACATTACACCTAATATTTAGCTGAATAGAAATATTAAGTCTTTTACACTAAATTTAATTTGTAAACTAAAATACAAAAAAAAATTGACCTCTTCACTAACATTGACTTTTGCAAAGACCGTGACCTCTATACTAACATTGACTTTTGCAAAGACTGTGACCTCTATACTAACATTGACTTTTGCAAAGACTGTGACCTCTATACTAACATTGACTTTTAAAGATTGACTTTACACATTGACCTTCACAATATCATCCTTTTTACACTAACATTGACCTTTTCATTAACACTGAACTTTCTAGTAGCATTCCTCTTTGCTGCAGCATTGACCTTTATTGTAGCCTTGACCTTTACCCTAACCTAGACCTCTACACTTTCATTGACTCTCCACCTGTTGTCTGTAGTAGCGTGACATTGCCTCTAGACTTGCGTTAACCTGTACACAAGCATAATACCTTCACTTATTTCATCTTGAAAGAATGTGAATTCTTTCAAATAATTGCTCTATTTCATAATACATTATAATGTTTTATCCCTTAATTTACTGATCATTGCTATCGTTTTGCAGTCATAACTGGCTGTTATTTTGTGAAAATAATGAAAAATCTATGTGAAAAATAAAAAATGACATTGTACTTTTAAGTTGAAGACATTAAATGTATGTTTAGAGCTTTTTTTGAAATCTGGTTGGTGGAAGAAAATCTGGAAATGAAAAATACAAAGATTTTCCAAAAAATGATTTTTTTTTTCCACTGCTAAAATTGATTTTATTTCAGGAATGGTATATTTCATCGAGATGTGAAACCTGAGAACATTTTAATCAAGGTATGTATATGATATAGGCTCTGTGAAATGTAGTACCTTAGATGTAGACTGTATACTCTATATAACCTGTGATGGTTAAGGGTGGAATCATTTAGTAGATCGTAGTACACTTTTTACAACTGTTTGTGTTGTTGAGGATTTACTTTCAGTTTTGATACCTTGCCCCTCCAAATGAAACACTATTGAAATTGGTAACTATGTTTGGAATAGACCTAGCCCATGGAATTGACCTTCTGAAAAGGATTATTATTTTGGTATGGTAGCTACAAGTACAGAGTAATACGGAAGTTATATCTACGGACTACATACTAATAGCTATAATTACCAAATACCCAATGTTATTACTGAATACAGAAACTGATTGAGCATTGTTAACTGAGGGTAGTGACAGATGTTAACTAGATCAGTTTTTATATTGGCTGGTCTTTATTTCAATCCAATTAATATGATAAATGTTGAGAAAAATTCCTTATTTCTGAAATTTAA
The DNA here is from genome assembly GCF_031769215.1 of Ylistrum balloti. NCBI lineage: Eukaryota > Metazoa > Mollusca > Bivalvia > Pectinida > Pectinidae > Ylistrum > Ylistrum balloti. The sequence continues at coordinate 604,010 of NW_026782152.1, read as the reverse complement.
TCTTTATCTTTGAAATTATGGTCAAAATAATGGATGTTAACTTGTTTTCAGCTGGCTTCCAGTGATAAGGTGGTTCTTTTAACTTCAACATCCTTGTGTGTCTATCCCAGTTACACATATCTGTGTGTTGTTTCTTCATCCACATAAACCTTTTTTTTTATGAACTTTTTTTTGTATCTGAACATTGGTAATATTTACTGTTTTGGTCAAAATAACTATACACATGTAGTTAATATGATTTCTTATATAGTTTAGGGTGATAATTTGAACAGTGTGATTTCTACTGTATATAATGTATATTGCGAAAATAGCACCTTTTTAAACTAGACCATTAACAATATATATTAAAAAATAAACCTTGTGTTCAAACCACAGACAATATATACTTGTTTGCATCAGACAGTTGTGATTATCTCATGAACCAGAATTTATCTCATGAACCAGAATTATCCATTGAACCAATGCACATTGAGAGTATCCCATGAACACCCAACAGTTTTGTCTTATACTAGAGTGTGACAACCCTAAGCAGCTTGTTAATTCCGTTCAGAGTGGTTTAAAATGTCCTTTTGGCTTTTTATTGATGTATGTTACATATATATTCATCAGAATTATATATATTCTTCAATTAGTTTTTATTTATTTAAACCTGGTTTAATATTCTAGTTTGTTTTTTAATATTGAATTTTAATCCATATGACCAGTTGACGAATTTCAGCTCTGCTTGAAGTTATAATATATATAAATGTATGATGATTTGTGACATGAAGTTAATATATTTGTAATTTACAGTTGTACATATGGACTTATTTAACGAAAGATGCAATTATCAGACAAAGTTTATATAAATCAGACAATTTGAACACATGATCTTCTTGTATTTAAAATTGTATATCAGATAATAGCAGTCTTTGGTTATTTACTTATTCCCATCTAACATTTTCATTAATTATAATTTCTGTAATGACCAATATTTGCAGAATTTTTTTTTCTTTTTATTATAGATGTGAACATTTTTTATTTACGGTTAACGGAGACAATTAAGAAATCTGAAGAGATTTTACTTCCATCTTCATTTTATCTTTGATATAAAATTCTGAAATAATCAATTTGAAAAAAAAAAATTTTTATCAGATATGCTGATGGTAGATAAATTATGATACACGAATAGGAAGACAAAAACTTCGAATAAGATTCGCTTCCATATCACAGTGACCAGGCTGTAAAATGTATCATCTGTGTGATAAAGTTTATCAGATATATTGCCAGTTTCTTATTAATGTTTTAATACCTGGTATTTAAATGTACCAGTATTTTTTTATGTTACTGATGAGAAAAGTCTATATTGGGGAAATACATGATGTTTCACCTGTTTGTAGGAGGATGTGCTGAAGCTAGCAGATTTTGGTTCTTGTAGAAGTGTGTACTCAAAACAACCTTACACGGAATATATTTCTACACGATGGTGAGCTCTTTTAAGTGTTATTTGGTAAAACATTAAATCGAAAAGAGTTCATCACTTTATCACTTTTTCCAAATTGAAATGTACAGGAAAACTGCCGTTTAAAAATTTGTTATCCTAAATTATTTTCCCCATTCAGCTCAACCCCCATTAACTGGTTAATGTTTAGTGGTGATGAAGGGCGTGTAATTCTGATGAAATAGTATCATAAACAAGGCAATAAAAAGTTAAAACTCACTAGCAATTTAATGAATAATCTTCAAAATTCATTAAAAAACAAAACACAAATTGATGTTTCATGTCCAGGTACCGAGCGCCAGAGTGTCTGTTGACTGATGGTTATTATACTTACAAGATGGACATCTGGAGTGTAGGATGTGTGTTCTTCGAAATTCTTAGGTAGGTCTGGAGTAATCTTTTTGTTTTTAACCTGTGATATGCATGTGCAATCACCTGAAAGATAAAAAAATTTTTAATCATATTCAAGGATGAAAGTTTAACATTCTGTTTCTCTTTCTGTAGTCTTCACCCACTGTTCCCTGGCTCAAATGAAGTGGACCAGATAGCAAAGATACATGACATTTTAGGAACCCCAGATCCCAGTGTTCTCAACAAACTTAAAAAGTAAGGTTTGCTCAATGGAAAACATATGTGGTTATGAGTATATGAAAGGTTCAGGGTTAAATGACAAGGTACTGTCTTCTAGTACATGTATATATATATATATATATATATAAAATCTATATGTAAATGATTTATATTTCTTAAATGTTATCATAACAGCATGTGGGTTTTACTGTATTGGATAGTCATAGGGAAGTAAAGTTGAAAACTTTTTCTAATTCAGAAATATTTCACATCGTACATTAAATAATTTTGAAATTTAGGTCTAAAAAAGATCAGCAGTTTATGTTTTATGAATTAAACTAAAGTATATGAAAAATTTATTATTTGATATAAAATAATGTTTCAGAATGAAAATGGATGATACAAGATAGTCATTGCTTGTTCCGAAAAAAACTCGAGTGAATTTTGAAAATGCTGAAGTGGCTTAACTCCGCCATGAGACCTTAATATATCTGCGATTACAATGTCCTCATCTCCACATGCTTTATTCTTGTACATTCTTCAGGTCGCGTGGCATGAACTTCAATTTCCCCCACAAGAAGGGTACGGGTGTGGAGCGCCTTCTACCCCACGTGTCATCTGAAGCTGTTGACCTGATCTACCAGATGTGTACTTATGATCCTGATGAGAGGATGTCGGCTAAACAGGCAATACGACATAGCTACTTCAGGGATCTAAGGTAGGCTACTAAACTATCAAACAGCTAAATAATCCTGTATAAGCTTTTAACAGTGTGAATACAAAGATATCCCCTTTTTCATGATCTCCTGTTTTATACCTGATAATCCCGTGGTTTAACAGGGAGGCAGATAAGCGGCAGGCCATGTTAGCCAAGGCTAAGCAGCAGGAGGAGAAGGAGGTCCGAGAAAGGAAACCAGAGACGATCAAGGCACCACCATCGGAAACATCAGGCATCGAAGTGGATACTTCCCGCACAGAAAAGAAAAAGACAGAGTCACAAAATGAAAACCGCACAATGCCCAGTCTACCTAAAGCTCAATCCCTACCTACTCATCCGCACTTCTTTAAAGACAGAAGAAAGGTAAGGTTGTCTCCCTTTGTTACTAAGGATTGGAAGCAGATTGATCTCTTGCCAATCATTTTTACAGATTCAGGAGCTCTGTAATGCTCATCATAATACCCTGCCATCTTTTGAAGGTGTTTTGCTGAAATCAGACTGAAAGCATATCAGTCTTAAGGCTAATATATCGCACAGAAAGTTTGGGAATTTCTTCAGAACTAGAAAGTATAGACAGCTCTAATGTATGTCACTGCAATTTGTGTATCTATATATATACTTTTCATCAAAGAAACAGAAACATCACAATTTTTACGTGTAACTTTTCAATCAACAAATAAAAATGTACCATTTGATAGTTCATTTGTCTTACAATAATAATTCATTTTCTGTTAATTCTATTACAGAAGCGCCACAAACGGCTACTAGAGACTCACCATTTCTCAAATCATACTGGCCTTAATTTGCCAAAAGTTCCAATGCATGCCAACTCCCTGAACCCTTCATTCCACGCCAGCTCATTTAGTTCCTACAACCATCCCCAGGGCACAACTAGTTTATCTCTCCTTCCCAGTATCAATGCCACCTACAAACCCCACAAGGTAAGTCCAACACACAAATATATCTAGGTAGTGTAGTAAAGAATTATAGCTGTCATTTATTTACGGCATGCCTTAAATACACAAAATGATTGCCTTTATTCAGCAATGATTTTGCCTAAATCATCAAATGATATATAATTGGTAATAGCACATATACTTTCTACATCAACAAACTGCTGTTGTACCTGTATACTATTTACAGCAGAAATGGTATATAATAAAATGTGATAATAATGGAATCCTGTACACTTTATCTCCATATTCACCAACATTCCTGCTCATGTAAATATATAGTCATTGC